>NC_045430.1:122480424-122817566 GCF_902635505.1 Sarcophilus harrisii | reverse complement strand
CTGTCATTCTCAAAGCAAAGTAGGAGACAAAGCCACTGACATATGTGCAGATATTGGGAAAGAGGAGAAAAAGAAATTTTGGAACAGACATTGAAAGGAATGAGAGTGGTTGATTAGGATAGAACTGAAGAAGACTTTGCAGACTGCTGGGTGGTCCAATGAATTGGTCTCCAGGTGTGGAGTCAGAAAGATTTATCTTCTTGAGTTCAAATCTGGCTCAGACCCTTACTAGCTGTGTGATCGTGGGCAAGTAATTTAACCTTGTTTGTCTCAGTTTCCTCATCTGTAAAATGAGCTGGAAAAGGAAATAGTAAACCACTCCAGTATCTTTGCAAAGAAATTCCAATTGGGGTCACAGAGTCAGACACAACTGAACAACAAGAATGCTTGTCAAGCCGCAGTAAGAGTCTATGTGGGAAGTTATGTAAAATATATGGATTGGGAAAAGTTGGCTCAGCTTTGTGAATTTTTTAATTATTGGTAACACTCAACAGCCCTGGAACAGTAGTAGAGAAATTGTGTGCTTGTAGTTACCCAAGAATAACGATGTGATGGTTGAGAATTTCTTCCAAGATATGGGTTCTCCATTCTCCTAAAGGATGTCTGTAATCTTCATTCTCTATCAGTCTTCATCTGAAATTGAAATAATCAACTAATTTTTTAGCTCATCTTATCAGGTTGTATTTCACAAGTGCCTGAGTTTTGTTTTGTTCTGTGTGTGGTTTGGGGGAGGGAAAATAGAAATTATTAAAAAAAAAAAAAAAGGCAACAAGACAGAGTTGAGAGTAAGTTTGGAACTAGAAAGACTCGAATTAAAATGTGTCTTATGTATCATCCCAGGCAAATTATCTGAAGTTCTCGGGGTTCTCAGCCATCCTCTCTAAGACTATAACCTGCAAACAAAAAGTGTCAGCGTGTACTATGAAGGAACTAACCTCATCTGAGAGTTTCTTACATCAATTAAATCACAGGTTCAGTCCCTAGCCCTATTTGGTCTAAACTGTGTTCTGGGACTTATCTCTGTTGTAGAGTTTTTGCATGACTCAGTTCCATATGTTTAGTAAATGTTATTGTAATTAGCCTTATGTGCCTGTTTTCTTATTCTTATCATTGGAACGACTGTCTCTGCACAGCTGTGTGAAGAGAGATTTTTTTTTTTTCCAAAAGCTTTTAGACAAATCCAAAACTGTTTATAAGAACTCTTTAAAAAAAAAAAAAAAACAAGATGAGGGGAAAAAATTCTGGTTCAAAAATGTTTTTTGAATGTGAAGAACTTTAACTACAATGTAATTTCCTTGAAATTTTCAAAGTAGTTTAACCACAGTGGTATGAGCTCTCCACTCAGAAATCTAACTTTAGGACAATAGACAAGGTCCTGAGTATTCACTGAATTTTAGAGCTGGAAGGGACCTAAGATCATCCTGTCAAGTGCCTTCATTTTATAAATGAGAAAAGGCAGACAGCCAGGTAATGATGAGGTTGATCTATAACAGACCATAGAATCATAAGACTCATGCTGGAAGGGTTCAGAAGCCATCTAGTCTAATTGTGCAGCATCTATGGGAAGAACATGGTAAGAATCACAAGGGAGAAGAAGGCTGAGTTTGGTTGTGATCCACACTGATGGAAAGAATACTGACATTGAAATCACAAGCACTGATACATAGGCACAGACATTTAATAGCTCTGTCACCCTGGGCAAGTCATGAGTTCATATCTAGCTTCAGATACTAACGAGGCAAATCACTTAACCCTACTTGCCTCAGTTTCCTTCTCTCTAAAATGAAAAAATACCCCAGTGTCTTTGCCAAGAAAACCCCAAATGAGTCTCCAAGAGACAGACAATATTGAAACAACTCAATAACAAACATCAACTAAAATAATGAATAATATACATATAAAGCACTTCATAAACCTTAAAATGTCATATAAATGCTATTATTAGTTGGCCATTCAGTAACATTTGCTAAATGTTTTCCATGTGTCAGGCAATGTGCTAAGAGCTGGGGAGGCAGAGAAAAGTAAAAAGACTGTCACTGCCCTCAAAGAATCTATAATTTAATTATTATTATTATTATCATTATTAATTATTTTCTGCCTTCTAGTTAAATATGATCATACCACTGAGACTATTCTGAACTAGGTCTTTTCCCTTGATAAACTATACATCTGCTATAATTAAAATAAAATAAAATGTTTGGTAAATTCACAAATAAATGGGGAAAAGAGTAAAGTACATTCTTACATTGGTAAAGCAACAGTGAAGGGAAAGAAGTAGAAATAATAATAATTCACATTTTTATTACTATTTATGATCTACAAAGTTCTTTTTTTTCAAACTTATGAGACAAAGTACAATTATCATTATCCCATTTTAGACACAAGAAAACTAGCTCAAGGTGTGTGATTTGTCAGTTTATCAATTATGAACAGGGACTTGAAACCACCAAGTCTCTCAATTGCAAATCCCAGAATTCTTTCTACAATACCTTACTGACTCAATGAACAAGGCAGGAAAAATAGAACTAACCAAAAAGTAGTCATCCTGACTGCAAGACCATGAAAACTAAAGTGGATAATCTTTACATATTCATATTTTTGTATCCATAACGTAAATTACATGTATATGTATTCATTCAAGTTTTCATCTATCAATTAACACATCCCTTTATAAAGTTTCTACAGTATTCCAGGCTTTGTGCTAAATGTTGGGGATAAACAAATAAACAATGAAACCCCTACAGTTACATTCAAATGAATTTGCATAGTCTATAAATAGGTATAATGCATAATTTCTAGATTATTTCCAGTTAGTTACAGGATTTGGGGCACCCAAATATCATCCTCTCATAGCCATTCATAATGGATTATATATCATTCATAATAGTGTGCATTCCTATAGATATATGAAGTGCTTTCTTTGAAACAACCCTGTGAAGAAGATGAAATCCCTTAGTCCCCTTTTCTGGTGTCCCCTCAGGTGACACTAGACCATAGATTCAGAGCTGGAAAGGACATTAGTTCTCAGAATCACAATTTCCTTTTTGTGTGTGTGTGTGTGTGTGTGTGTGTGTGTGTGTGTGTGTGTGTTTTGTTTTGATGAGAATATATAGGACTAGAGAAAAGAGTCCTGTACAGGTCTCCTGAATTGATTATATTAGCTATGACTTTTTCCATTTGCTGATCCAGTATTTATACCCAGGTCTTCTTACTCCAAATCCACTATTGTTGTATTATTTTCTTTTGTTTCACAGTCTGATTCAAATGATCAGTTTACTCATCTGGTGAGGTCATGTTGTCTGAAGTGACTCTTCCTAAAAATAGCTTGCAGATTCATCTTTCTAAAGTAAGGGTTTCACTAAAGAGATATGCAAACAAACAAAAGTTCTACCTTCTGCAAGAAAGATGGTGCTGACAGATCGCATTGTCGAGGTAAAGAGAAAACTTAGATGTTGTGATAGTAAAGTCATTTACTCTAGTTGCAAATGATTTTCTCTCACAATTAAAATAAATGTTGCAAACAAACAAAAGTTCTACCTTCTGCAAGAAAGATAGTGCTGACAGATCCCACTGCCAAGGTAAAGAGAAAACTTAGAAATTGTGATAGTAAAGTGATTTATTCTACTTGCAGATGATTTTCCTTCACAATTAAAGTACATGTTGCTATGAGACAGAAAAATACTAGTGGATTTTCACCATAGCCAAGTGTGATTCGCTGGGACCTTGCCACCCTGACCAGCCCTAACAAGGGGTAGCTAGGATCATAAGGAGCTGTGCTTCTTTCTTCAGCAGTCTGCAGCGGATGTGGGCTGAGTCGATGTCTTCCTTCTCTCCTTTAAAAGGCTCTAAGGGAAATGACTGTCAGCAACTACAGAATTCACATCAAACCCGTCTTAGTCTTTATAGTGTCACAGACATCCCTGATACATGGGACAACCAAACTTTTGCAGTCAGAAGTTGTAGCAACCAACCTTTGCTGAACAGATTTTATCCATCTTTCAAGTACTGGATTGAGGTTTTTACGTCTCCTGTGCAACTTTCCCAAAAGACTTTAACCTTCTGGGAAATGATGGTTGTCCTTTGAGTACCACACCTCTTGGCACTTGATTAGATACAATTATCATAGTATGATAGTATTATCAATGCACACTCAACTAGGTTATCCATCTCTTTAAAGCAGGGAACATGTTTTAAACATGTGATCATAGAATTTTATACAGTATTATATAGGTAGATAACTAGAATAATTTGAGCTGGGGATCTTTGTGATTATCCTGATCTCCTCATTTTAAATAGGAGAAAACCAAGTGCTAGGGAGATAAAGGGATTTGCCCAAAATCACACACACACATCGGTGCAGTGATTCTTCACCTTGTTGTATCATAAATCATCTGATAGTATATCTTATATAGGTTATACTCCTATAACTCCCTTTTTATAGTAATGTTTTTAAATTAATAAAATACATAGGATTATAAAGAGACCCAGTTATAATAATGTACCATTATCAAACTTAATTTTTTAAAAAATCTCCATGGAGCCCGGATTAAGAAACTTTTTAGTTAGTAAAATAGTTAGGACTAGAACTTGGTTCTTCTCATCCCTAACCCACTACTCTTTCTATTCAAAAGTCAGATTTGCTTCCTTGTTATCTCCCATGGTGTCCATTAGAGTCAACCTACAAGTTACATGATTTGGAATCGGACAACATGAATTTCCATCCTGGCTCTTCCACTTGTACATTTCAGTTGACCTCTTAGGTCTCAATTTTTTTTTTCATTTGAATGAAACAGTGAAAAAAAAAAAAAAAAAGCTAGTGCTTGCTATGTGCAAAACAATAGAAAAGGAAGATAGTCCCTGTTGTCAAGAAGTTCATATTCTAATGAAGGAAAAAACATTATCTGTGGGTTTTAGCTGCAAATCACATAGAAGATCTCATGGTCCTCAAGGTACAGAAGCAAAGCAGGTGCTAATGGCTCATCTTTTTGCCATTTCCACTGATAAAATCATTTCGGTTTCTGATGTTGAACCATTTAACAGTGTGAAAGCCTTTGGTGTCAAAACTTTTTCCCCCCTGAGTTTTCTGTAGCTATAGCTTTAGTAACTGAGGGAGCCGTTGCCAGGTTACACCTCCACAATGCTTGCTTTTCAGGATGAAGGCTGTGGGCACTAGACTGGCTGTATTGCATTCCCAAGGCTTTTGGATTCATGGTCCTGTTGTTTCCATCAGAGTCTAAGAAATGATGGTAAATATGGGGGAGGTAGTTTGACTTGATAAATATATACTTCTTCTTGCCTTCTTCCCAGAATGCCTTGTTGCTTCAACTAGATTATAAAATGACAAGATTGGACAAGAAAGATTTAAAGGTCCCTTCCACCTCTGAATCAATAGTTCTATGATCCTTTGATATTATGGTTTAGTCATCATTATAATTACTTAAGTGCTAATTTATCTTAGAATAGTGGTCTCACAAACTCCCCTTGTACCTGTAATTCAATCACTACCTGCTGAGGCAAAAATCCCCTTTCCATGTCAATATTCCCTATTCGCTTATTTCCAATAAGTTCTGTTCTGTTCCTCATTAGCCCCAGATTTATTCAAATATATCCTTTGAAACTCCCATTCTTTCATCAACCAAACTCCTCTCCATCCTACAGTTCTACCTCTTGTAATCTTCTCATTCCCTTGCCCTCAGGGAGACCTGCCTCTCTGTAGAAGATATTTCATATTCTATCAAGTCAAGTAGATAGGGACCTAAAAGATCACCTCATTATATCTTTGCCAAAATTGTGAATCCTATCCACAATATTTCCCCAAATGGTCACATAAGTTTTCTAAGAGTATTCAAGAAGAAGCTACCTCCAGAGGCAGCTCATTTTATTTTTGGATCGTCTTTTTTATTAGGGAAGTTTTCTCTTACATCAGCAGTTCTTAACATGGGATTCACAGACCTCCATAAACTTCATAACATCTTTATTTCAATGTAATTATTTTCCTGTGCAATTCAGTGCATTCCATCTCATGCATTTAAAAACATTATTCTGAAAAGCAGGCCCATAGGCTTCCAAACTTTCAAAAAAGCCCATTCCATAAAAAATGTCAAGAATTCCTGCCTAATGTTGAACCAAAGTCAGCACTTTCACATCAGTAAATTAAATATTTGAAGAAAGTTATCATGTTCTTTCCTAAACCTTTTCTTCTCCAGACTATAAAAAAAAAGTGCTTTCAGTATCTCCTTGTATATCACATGTTTTCTAACCACCTTACCTCATTTCCTTTGTACATGTTCCAATTTATCAACGTACCTTCTATAATGTGGTATATGGTCCTGGACACAAAACTGCAGGTGTGGTCTGGTTAGGAGAGGGTACCAATTAATCAATCTCTTACTTAGGACACTGTAGTCCTGTTAATGAAACCTTAATCCATTAAAAAATGGCTTTGATGCCTGTTTGTGGGCTAGAGGTGAATCTGGGTTCTTGAAAACACATCCTCTCCACTCTCCTCAATACCAGATGATGCTCTAGCTAACCCCTTTCCACCCACTAATGGGACAAGACAAGTAGAAATTCATGTTTCCTACTACTATTTAAAAACTGCCCTTCTTCTACCACCATACAACAACCTCTTCCCCTTTGATGTTCATTACATCTATTTTTGTTGACCTGTCATCACTGAAGTCTATAGGTCCCTTCTCAAGGTGCTCAGAAACTATTTCACATTTTTTCTTGAGTGAAGGGACTTGCTTTCAGTTTTTTTTTTTAATTTTGTTTTGTATTTTTGGTACATAGCATGGTGTATCTTATTCATAGTAAACACAGAATTAATATTTGTGGAATTGAATTAAAACACTTCCGTCACTAATGTGGGATTTCCTCTGTCTCTGGGTTTCTCTGTGTCTATCTGTCTGTCACACAGATAGATAGTTTATGCATACAGTTATTTGCACGTTGTCTCCCCCATTAGACTGTGAATTCCTTGAAGGTTAGGATTGTTTTTTACTTTCTTTGTATCCCTAGTGTTTATTACAATATACAGCACATAGAAAGGACTTAATAGATGCCAACTGACAACTTGTAATTAACTTATCTATGAAGGGACAAAGAAAATGCCTTCATCTATAGAGTTCCATACTGAGGAGGTCTTACTTGGAAGAAAATCAAAGCTAATAACTTAAACAATATTAAAATAAAAGAATTATAAACTTTATATAACATAACAATATAATATATATTAAGTATATATGCTAAGGTATGATACGCTTACAAGATCAGGAGTACAAAGCACATTACATTGGTTTCTCATTTAATCTTTACCATAATTCTGTGAGGAAGGTTAAACAAGTGTTATTAAAAAAAAATTTTCACATGACAAAACCAAGGCTCAGCAATCCAAGGTAGACTTTTTGATGTCAGGACCTTGAGCATCCCCAAAAAGTTCTTATATGGCTTATATCTATCAGTATTTACTAAATTAGAAATTAAACATCTTAGTATTATTATAAAAGTAGTTTTGATCTTTGTAGATACCCTGAAAAGGTCTTAAGGATCCCCAGGCATCCTGGACCTCTCTGTGAGAATAACCAGTGTAACATCACATACAATAATTAGTAAATGCTTGAGCTGGGATTTTATTTATTTGTTTATTTTTTGATGAGGCAGTTGGGGTGATTTGCCCAGGGTCACATAACCAGAAAATGTTAAGTGTCTAAGGCCAAATTTGAACTCATGTCCTCCTGACTTCAGGGCTGGTGCTCTGTCCATTGTTCCATCTAGCAGCCTCTTGAGCTGGGATTTTAACTTAGGCCCCTGATCATAAAGATGTTAAACAACAGGTTTAGGTTTTTCATGCTATTATTTTCAATTGGTATTGAAAACCATTTTATTGGGTATGAATTATTTGATTTCATATATTCCTTGAACATGCCTTAATTCTTTCCTGCTTTAGAACTTTGGCATATACTATTCTCTTTTCCAGGACTACTTGTCTCTCTTCTCACCTCCAGCCATCTAAATCTTACCTACCCTTCAAGATCCAAATTAAGTCCCATTCTCTCCAAGAAGCTATCTGTCCAGCATGATTTCTTTTTTTAATTAAAGCTTTTTATTTCAAATATATAGGATGATTTTCAATATTCACCCTTACAAAATTTTGTGTCCTCAATTTTTTCCCTCCTTTCTTCCCACTCCCTCCCCTGGACGGCAAGTAATCCATTATATTAAACATGTGTAATTCTTCTGTACATATTTCCACAAATACCATGCTGCACAAGAAAAATCAGATCAAAAAGGAAAGAAGATGAGAAAGAAAACAAAATGCAAGCAAACAAAACCAAAAAGAGTGAAAATGCTATGTTGTGATCCACACTCAGTTTCCATAGTCCTCTCTCTGGGTATAGATGGCTCTCTGCATCACAAGATCATTGGTCTCAATCATCTCATTGGTGAAAAGAGCCATGTCCATCAGAATGAGTCATTGTATAATCTTGCTTTTGCCGGGTACAATGTTCTCCTGGTTCTGCTCATTTCACTTAGCATCAGTTCCTGTAAATCTCTCCAGGCCTTTCTGAAATCATCCTGCTGATCATTTCATATAGAATAATAATATTCCATAACTTTCATAGACATAACTTATTCAGCCATTCTCTAACTGATGGGCATCCATTCAATTTCCAGTTTTGGTTTGTTTGGGGTTTTTTGACACTACAAAAAAAGTTGCAACAAACATTTTTGCACACAGCATGATTTCTTAATAAATGTATAATAATATTTTTTCTTTCCTCTGAATTCAAGTGCAATTCAATTCAATAAACCCAGTGTTAAAGTTCTGGAGATGTAAGACAATTCCCTGACCTTACAGAACTTGAATTCTGCTAGAGTCTATGACAATCATTTACTTATTAGATGTCCCCATATATTTCCATTTATTTTCTCTTGATCATATATTATTTTCCCAACTATATTGCATATTTATTAGCTGCTCCTATATGCGTTACATAGTGTCTGAAATGAAGCAATTTCTCAATAAGTATCAGAATTAATAATTAATTTTAAATATTTAGAAAATAAACTAGTTGATTAGAAAAGGGCTTGAGTTGATAAATGTTAGATCAACCTGGAATTCATTGGAATTATACAAATACCTAGCTTAATCTCTCTATCACAATCCCTTTCTCTCTTCCCTACCAAACTGATAAAAAATAAAGGGAATAAACCTGTCCCCAAGGCATTGGGGGAAAATGTGAATTAATTATGTCTTCTAAGCTAAAGGAAGGAGGGGACTGGATGCTTCTCCAGTAGATTAAGTCACGGAAGTGGTAAATAATTTAGATTTAAAAAACAAAGATTTTACTACTAAATCATTCAGAATGGTTATCTGGATTTGGTCTTGACCTATTAAAGCTAAATACAGTACACTGCAATTCATTATAGTTTAACTTGTTGAAAGAAAGAAGGAAGAGAAAGAGATAAAGTAAAAGAAAGGCTGAATTAATTGTTTAAGCATTACATGATTAGAATGAGATAACTTAGTACATAAGATGACAATAGACAAAATGTGTGTGGTTCATTAGAAATGGTACTAATGAGGAACCTTAATTAAGACATTAATTTGCAGCTGTGAAAAAGAGAGACTTTTTTGACACTATATGGGAAATGAACTATTATCTTGTTTTTAAAAGTACCAGCCAAAAACAGAAATTCCAAAGTCTTCAACTTTCTTTTATCTATACTCATATCACTGATTTTCTGTGTGGTCTCTAAGAAAAAGTCTCTTATAATAAAAAATCCTACGGACTATGAGTCGAAATATCTGGTATTTAATTAGCTGTATGATTTTTGGCTTCTGTTTCCTCATCTGCAATATTGAGCTGGGCTTACATAATCTTTTGCAATTCTGAAAATCTGTGATCCATATGCTTTCTCCATTGGTAAGGCATCTATAATAAAGAAGCTATACATACATGCCTATTTTGTACATCAAGAGCAGTGATGTAATTTAATCACTATAAAAGTTCCCAGGATGGGAATTATAATAATTTGTCAAAATATAATTTTCAGTTTATTCCTTTTTCATACTGGGAAAGTAACAAGATAAGCTTGTTAAATAGAAAGCAATCCCAACTTCATTGTTCATGTTCTGACCTAAGTACCTCAGAAAGGGAAAAACAAACTAGTACACTTTTGTATATGTTTTTTTATTTATAAACCTATCTTAAGTAACATAGATTTCTTCCCCAGTTGCCTATTTTAAATGTATTGGTTCTCTCCTTCCTCCAAAAAAGTTATATCGTAGAAGTTCATATCTGAGATCATAGGATCTCATATCTAGAAAGCTCCTATTGGCCATGTAGTTCAATCCCTTAATTTTGTAAAGGAAACTGAGGCTCAAAAGACCTTAAACCTCAGTAACTTTCCCAGGATCATATAGACATCAGAAATTAGGACTTAAACCGATCCTCTGAATCCAGAAACTATCCAGTGTGCTACTCAGTTTCCTGTGACAAAAACATGGAAAGAATGTTATTTATTTTCCTGCCCCATTCAACTCGGTCTTTAGTAAGCAAATAATCAAGTGTCTATTAATCAATCAAAAAGCATTTTTAACAACCTACTATGTGCCAAACTGTTGAAGATACAAATATAAAAATTCAAGTCCTTACCTAAAAGACATTATACAGGGAGGATACAAAATATTCACAGATAAGTAAGTATAAGATATATGCAAATAAGGACATAGTGATTTGAAGAGTTGGGGAAAACAACTAACTGGAGGAATCAGGAAAAACCTATTGAAGGAGGTAGATCTTGAGCTGAACTTTGAAAAGAAACATGGGTTCCAAGAGTAAGAACAGGGAGCATTCCATATATGGGATCAATAAGTGGCCAAATTGGCTGGGAGAGAATAGGATAGAGGGGGCAAATTGAAGAAGAAATTGAAAAATAAGAACCCAATTATTAAAGTCTTAAATGCCAAATAGAGCAATTTATAATTGATTACATAGACAATGGGGAGCTATTGAAGCTTCTTGGGCACAAGTAGCACAATTAGATCTGTGCTTTAGAAATATAAATTTGGTGACTTTGTGGATGATGATCAGAGAGGAGGAGGAGGAAAGACTAGATTCAGGAAGATCAATTAGGAGATAATGGTAATAGTTCAGACCAGAAATCATTAGGACTTGAACTAAGAGGCTGTGTTGTAAGTAGAGAGAAAGAAGTCAGCTGAGAGAGACATTGTTGAACAGTTGGAACCCACAAAACTTGACAATTGATTGGATAAGGAGGTGAGGGGAGTGCGTGAGCAAAGTAAAACATAGTCTCTATAGAGATCCCTCAAAAAACTCAGAAGACAAGGAGAAAAATGGACAAATACCAAACTGATGACAATCAATAATTATCAAGCCCCTTCTATGTGCCAGGCACTACTAAGTGCTAGAAATATATTTTTAAAAGACAAAAGACAAACCCTGCTCTCAGAGAGCTTACAATCTAATGTATGTGTGTGTATGTATGTGTGAGAGAGACAGACAGAGGGAGGGAGACACTGGGGGGGGGGGGGGCAGAATGACTGACAGGTGGATAGCCAAAATGACTGACAGGGAGACACGGAGAAAGAGAATGAGCACTATATGCAGGATAAATAGGAAATGATTAAAAGAGGGAAGACACTAAAATTAAGAGTGATTGGGAAAGACTTCCCATAACAAGTAGACTTTTGGTTGGGACTTAAAGAAAGTCAGAATGATAAATAATGTCATTCAATTAATAAGTCTTTATTAAGTGCCTTCTATGTGCCCAGAACAGTTATAAATACTAGGAATACAAAAAGAAGTAAAAACAATCTCTGCCTTCATGGAGCTTACCATCCAGTGGGAGAGAGATCATGCAAACACATAACAAAGAGAACTAAATACAAGAAAAAGAGGAGAAAATTAAAAGAGGGAAGGCACTAGAATTAAGAGGGATTAAGGAAACCTTCCTGTAAAATATGGGCTATTAGTTAATATTTCAGGAATGCAGAGAAATCAGTAGACAGAATTGAGGAGGGAGAGCATTCCAGTAATGGGGCATGAGGAGTCCTCCCTCCTTTTTTGCCTACTATCCTTTCCCTAAGGACATCATCACCATCACAGATAAGATATTTATCTTGGCTGTTCCACAAAAATTGCTGCAGAACTGAATGAGAGCAAGTAGTGATGACTAAACCCTTTGATGTGTCTTATCACAGCATTCTGGAGAAGATGCATTGTTGACTTAAAATGAAATGGCCTTATTTATAATATCAAAAATGGTCATAACCATCTTACTGACATTTTTATTGGCCTGTCTTTCTCCTAAGAGATATACAGATTCTGGCAGTTAATGTGAATTAATGATCAATTTAGAGGAAAGGGGAGATAGAGACAGAGACACAGGGAGACAGAGAAATTTAAATACATACAAGCATGATATATAAAAATATGCTTTTATATATACACACATACAACACATGAATAGAATCACACAGTCTTAGAGTTGAAAGGGATGTTAGAAATAATCTGATTTAGCAATTCTTTATTTTGACCCATAGTGTTTCTAATAACAAGGTACCATGAATTTTAAAAATAAATAAGACTGATGTATAGGGCAGCTAGGTAATAAAGTAGAGAGCTTAGAGTCAAACCTTAGTTCAAGTCCTGCCTTAAATACTGACCAGCTATGTGACCCTGAGAAAGCCACCTAACCTCTCTCAACTTCAGGTTCTTGAGCATCAAACTCATAGGGTTATTGTAAGGATCAAATGAGATAATATGCCAAGTGCTTTGCAATATTAAAGTGCTATATAAATTCTAGGTATTATAATTTTATTCAGTAATTTTTCACTAATGTCCAATTCTTCATGACCCCAAATGGGATTTTCTGGGCAAAGATACTGAAAAGTTTACCATTTCCTTCTCCAGCTCATTTTAAAGAAGAGAAAACTGAGGGAAACAGGGTTGTGTGACTTGCCCAGCATCACACAGCTAGAAAATACCTGAGGCCAAATTTGAATTTAGGAAAATGAGTCTTCTTGATTCCTGACCCATAAGTTATTCATTGTGCCATCTAGCTGCCCCTGCTTTATAATTAGCATGCATGATGATCCTAAAGTAGGAGATATAAGAATTCATTCTGTGGAGCCATTTAAACATTCCTCCCTTTACAGTTTTATGATTTGTCCAAGAACATCTCCCCTGAATTAACAATTGGCTTTAGCATAACTGTGGGAATCATTATATATTTCAAATTAGTGGAGTCCTTATTTAAAGGTTTTATCACTTGAGCAGAAAAAAATAGCCATATTTTATGAATTTATATAAAAACAGCTTTTTCATTTTATAATACTCTAAGATTCATAATCAGATACCTTAAAGAGTTTTCTATTCCCAAAGACAAGGAGATTGTACTATTGATACTCAATATACAAAGTAGAGGTAAAACCTAGCCACTGAGGAATTAGGGACACTTCTGTGGACAACTCACCCTGCCATCGACTTTTTCCTTTCTCCTGAACTGACGCATCCACTTGAGGAAACTAAGTCCCACTGAATGACTTTTCCCTTCTCACCTCACAGAGGTTAGGGGATCCAAGACCCAGAGATCTGGAAAATGCATGTAAAAATTTTGGGCCCTTCCTCCATAGGAGAGAAGCCTGATTTTTTTTTTTCTTTTATGACGTGTTTATGGTACCTTTTTTTAACTTTTGGGTTTAAATATTTTTCTGAGTCATCTGTTAGCTTTCACATGTGATCTGCATCTTCCATAGAACTTCCCCCAAAATCCATTTAATTTATTATGCCAACCCAAGAAATATTAATACCATAATGAGGGGAATCATGATATGGAAGCAATAGCTACTATTCATTTAGGTCCCATTGAATACAGTGAAATAATCTGCGACATCAATTAAGTACCTACTATGTTCCAACACTCCATTGAGCAGCAAGGACATGAAGATGGAAATGAAATCTCTTTACTCAAACAGCTTATGGTCTATTAGGGGAACAACTTGTATTCTGATTAGTGTTACCTTGGCATTCTGCTTTGAAACTCATTTTATTTGGTATTTAAAACATTAAAAGGAGAAAGAAATGCTTCAGCACTTGAGCTATGCTCAGAACTTGTTGCTCTTGGTTGTTGTCCTGATTGAGCAGTAGGGAAGTATCTCTACTGGGCCTATATCCCAAAGAGATTATAAAAAGGCGGAAAGAAGCCATATGTGCAAAAATATTTATACTGGCCCTTTTTATAGTGACAAGGAACTGGAAACCCTATCAATTGTTGAATATCTGAATAAATTATGGTATATGAATATTATGGAATATTATTGTTCTATAAGAAATGATCAGCAGGATGATTTCATTGAGACACGGAGAGACTTACATGAACTGATGCTGAGTGAAATGATTAAAACCAGGAGAACATTGTACATGGCAACAACATTATACAATGATCAATTCTGACATGGCTCTTTTCAACAGCAAGTTGATCGAGGCCAGTTCCAATGGTCATGTGATGGAGAAAGCCAACTGCATCCAGGAAGGGGACTGTGGAGACTGGTTATAGATCACAACATAATATTTCCCCTTTTTTATTGTGGTTTGTTTGTGTTTTGTTTTTTTTCTCATTTTTTTTCCTTTTTGATCTGATTTTTCTTGTGCACCATGATAATTATGGAAAAATATATATGGAAATTATGGAAATATGGAAGTATAGAAGAATTGCACATGTGAAACATATATTGGATTAATTGCTATCTAGGAGAGGGGTTGGGGGAAAGGAGGTAGAAAAAATTTTGGAACACAACGTTTTGCAAAGATGAATGTTGAAAACTATGCATATGTTTTGAAAACAAAAAAGCTTTATAAAATATAAAAGAATTTAAAGCTCCTAAAAATTTTCAGTTTTTAACAAAATTTTACATGTAATTGGTTATCAAAATAAACTTAAAAAAATTTTAAATAAATAGAAATCAAGGGAGGCTGTTGTAAACAAGCTATTAGCAGGCTAAGAGTTGATTTGTTTGAATCAGCATTAAGTGTGCTTTGGACTTTAGGCTTAGTTATTGTTTTTGAAAATGTAACCACAAAACCAGTTTTACTATCTAACCTCATAAATTGTTCAAGGTGTTGAAATGATGGATACAATCTCATTCTGAAAAGTAAATTTAGAAATGCTCTTTCTATTTTACATATTTTTTTTCCTTTTTCTTTTTCATTTTTTTCACAGAAGAAAGAGCTTCTCAGGGCTCCTACAGAAAGTCACAGGAAGCCCAACCTTGCTGACTACATGGTGTTAGGTATTTTCAAATGCCGAGACTCCACCTGTGTGATTTTTTAAAAATTCTCTTTTTAAAAGCATACCCAGCAGGAAGTGTACTAACCAATTACCAAGTGTACAGAAATACAGGAACTACTGGGCTAACGAACATCACTTCAAAGGGGATAAGCTGAAGAGCTTCCCTAGTTCATAGCCAGGCCATCTTGACTTGGAGGATGGCAGCAGTTAAAAGGCTCTATTGAACTATTTCTTGCCTAAATGATGCCTTCTAAATGAGGTAAAGGTCAACAGGTTGAGAAGCACATTTTCCCCCAGTAGCTTTGGTGCCTCCCAAAGGGTAGAAGAATAAAAACGGTAGGAGCATTCATCATTTTTCCTTTTTCTTTCTTTTTTTTTTTTTTTTTTTAGCAGAAACAATAAAACGACAGGACTTTGATTTTTACATAGTAACAAGTACAATAAGGTTTTGCTCAATTTAACTCTAAGAACAATCCTACTAGCTTTGTTGGAGTTGGCACTCCACCTCCTAAATGAAACCTTTCCTGCTCCCCATTCTATCTACATATTAGCTTCAGGTTTCTCACTTTTACTGTGTATGTGAGTGTGTATATACACTAAAACTTGGAGGCAAATGGATGGGACACAGATTTGGGAAAACATGGATTAAAATCCTGTCTCAGTTTCTTCTTAGTTATGTGATAATTCACTTTAAAAACATATATGTGCTTTGGTTTCCCCATCTGGAAAATGAAATTGTTGGGCTCCATAGCTTCTAAGGTGTCCTCTAACTCTAAGTGCATGGTCCTGTGAGTATACACTTGTTATTTGTTTATGTCCTAAATATCTAGCACAGAGCCCAGAATATGAAAGGCCCTCAAGAAATGCTTATTGAATAAACTAATCGATTTCTAGTTGAGGAATCTGTGGCACAGAAAATGAATCTAAGCTCTGGGAGATCAGTGATAAACTAATCTCCCTTGCATCCCTGTTGTGAGCTGATTACCAAAATATGGTTTGCTCATAGCCTCCTAGGTAAGAGACAAATTATACTGTATTCCAAGCCAATTGTTGAAGTATTGGCCAAAAGTTGACTTGTCCCTAGAACCGGAGCTGCTGATTCTACGAAGTTGTGTTTCTCTGAGTTTATATACAATAATATTGAGGCTTTTATAAATATTCATTAACCTTAGCTATAGTTTGGGGCATTACTGGCACATGCTAGGCATATGCTAACACAATAACACAACCATAGAGTCTTAGGGCTAGAAAGGGAACATAAAACACTAACTCTTATTTCACAGAAAGGGAAACTGAAACTGGGGAGATCAAATAGTTTATAAAAGGTCACACAAGTAAATAACAATTAAGTCATAACTGAAATCAGTTCTCATTCCTCCCCTCCTTCAGTATACTACATTTTACAACATTCCAATAGTTTAAACTTCATTGATAGGTCTAAAAACAACTAAAACCAGAAATCTGTAGTTGAGATAAATGATTGATTGGAGGGAGCTAGGTGATATGGATAAACTGAGGCAAATAGGGAATAAGTGACTTGCCTAGGAACATACAGCTAGTAAGTGTCGATGGCTATATTTGGACTTGGATCCTCCTGATTCCAGACCTGGTCCTTGCCTAGCTGTCTCCAATGTGTTATATAAATGCTGACTATTGTTATTATTGGTGTTGTTATTGTTTTTGGCAAGGTAATTGGCATTAAATGATTTGCTCAGGGTCCCACAGCTAGGAAATGTTAAGTGTCTGAGGGAATTTGAATCCAGGTCCTCCTGACTTCATGGCTGGTATTCTTTCCATTGTACCATCTAGCTGCCTCTGTTATTGCTATTATTATAATTACCACCAGAGTAGCAAGATGGAATAGTGGATAGAGTTCCACCTGGAGTCAGGAGGATTCATCTTGATTTAAATCTGTCTCAGACATGAGCATGTGACCCTGGGGAAGTCACTTAATACTGTTTGCCTCTGTTTCCTCATCTATAAAATAATCTAGAGAAGAAAATGGCAAACCAATGTTCTATCTTTGCTAAGAAAATCTCAAATGGAGTCACAAAGAATCAGATACAATGAACAAAATTATTATTACTATCATTATTTTAGCCAAAATTAACTGAATGGTTTTTAAATTAAATTTTGTTTTTTGATTTACGGAACAAAAGAAGTATTTCTATACTATAATACAATAAAATAATGATTGCACATGAAACTGCAAATCTACTATAAACTTGCTGTTTATTTCAAATATACAACAGTATTATCATGTAGATTTCTATTTTTTTTCTTCCCCCCCCCCATCCTAGAGAAGGCTATCATTAAACCAATAGGGGTATGTGTGTGTGTATACACACACACACACACACACACACATATTTATTTATATATTTAAAATTATTTTGTGACTACTTCTACTTACCAGTTCTGGATGCAGATAGCACAAATACTCCTATACTTGCACAGCCTAAATAGAATCCTCCTTCCTTTTCTTGTTCCTTATCCCCAAACTTTCTCCTTTAGAGTTAGATTTCTGAGTGCTGTTCCAGTGCTCTGAAAACTAATTATGATATCTCTCTGAGGCCAAAAAAAAATGTAATATTTTTATGGCATTTATACAAATATGGAGTATGGTAACTCAGTAAACATTTACCCTTACTCATCACTACAATGGCTGGCCACCAGACAAAGAGAAGGGAATGCAATGGAATCGGGCATCTGTCATTGATCACAGGAGCCACTGGCTTCTTGGCAATAAGGAAATGCAATTGATGTTCAGTCCAGCTGTAGTATAGAGCAAAGCTTCTATACATGCTTACATAGAAGTTTGATTGTGGGATCATGGTAACCTGGAGCTGGAAGCTGCCTGAGAAAACTCTCAACCCTTTCATTTTACAGAAGGGGACACTACGGTCAAGGATGTTAAGTGACTTGTCTAAGATCACATAGGCAGTAAGCATGAGAAGGAAGGTGTGAATCCATAACTTCTCATTGCACTGCCAGTGCTTGAAGAAGAATGCAGGGATCTTATTGCTGGGAATGACACCCATCTCCTCCAAAGCACTTTGCAAGAATCATTTAATGACATCACTTCATCTTAATTTTGGCTTATCTAGAGTGTGATACTATCAGTCTCTGATTTTTTTCTAAGAGTTACAATTTTTAAAAAGAAAGCAGAAATCTTTTGTTCCCTCTTAAAATGTTGAATAAGTTATTTTGACTATAAGTACCAAGATCAACTATAAAAGATTTATTAAGATATTATCTGCATCCAGAAAAAGAACTGAAAAATAGAAGATAACACATTTATTCTATACCAACTAATTTTTTTTTTAATGTGTATGTTTCTATTTGTGTCTAATGATAGCCATCTCTAAAGTAAGGTGGGAGTTTAGTGGAGAAGAAAAAAGAAATTCAAATGATAACTTTATGTATTTAAGGGTAATAGCAAATTGTATGTAATACATTTGCATTTTCATGTGCAATAATTTTTATTATACTATGTTATGGAATTGCTAATTTTGTTCCATAAAATATTTTTAAAATGTTGATAAGCTAGTAAGACATTTTGTGAGCAGATGGATTTTTAAGAATACTATTTTCCAGGATATTTCCAGGTCTAAGGTTATTTAGATAGAGAGCAAGCATATCATTAAGATGATCCAGTCACTTCCTTGAAGGCTCAAATCACTATTGTCTTTGTACTAGTGGAGCAAATGGTCTTGATAGTATAATAAAAATCAACTAGCCATAATGTAATGCTGGAGAAACTGAGGCAAAATAGAGATTAGAGAGTTTTTAATATTTTATTTTAGAGAGAGAAATTGTGGCAGGAGCATTTTGCCCTCAGGACTGATGTCTCAAAGCATCCAGCAGGGAATGTGAGGTTCCTATGAAATATATATATACACATGGCTCTTAAGCTATCAGGATAGACAGAGGCAGGGGCGGAGGCCGAGCACTGAGAGTCAGAAGGGACCATAAATCTGGTTCTGACAGAGTGGGGGGTAGGACTATAAATTCTGATAAATTGGGATTAAGAAGAACAATGACAGAATGGGGGGATTCTCCGGACATTTTGATAAATTGGGAAGGTCTGGAGTCATGATGTCAAAGATAGAAGGTCTTTCTCCTTATCTGGATTAAATTTAGGAGGGAGGGATGATGTTTCAACCAGGGGGATTAAAGCAGGACAGTTCAGGGAAACTGAGGCAGGACAATAAAAGGGAACTGTGACACAACAATCCTAGTTTCCGTCCAAGGTTATCAACTTGTCAGTTATTTAACCTTCTGTTCCATCCTACACCTAAATTAAGACAGGTCTTTGCTAGGAAATAATAATTTTACATATGTTTTTAATTTATGGAATAAAACAAGCATTTCCATAACAGTATATTTTTAAAAGATGATTGTACATGAAACTGTAAATTATTATGTGCAACTTGCTACTCCTCTTAAATTTATAATATAATTATCATGTAAATATCTTTTTTTCCCTTTTTGGGATAAGAATTCATTATTTGTGTTAAAAAAAAATATTGTTGGAAAAAGTAGTATGGCAGAAATTGGGCATAATCCAATATGTTAAACTCTTTACCAAGATAAAATAAGGTCAAAATGGATACATGACCTGGATATAAAGAGAGATATTAAAATGATTTGAAGGACATAGAATATATTATCAGATTTATGAATATGTGTGAACAATTTATGAATAAATGAGATGAAAATCAAAGTGAAATATAAAATAGATAATTTTGATTCTATTAAATTTAAAAAGATTTTGCAAATAAAACAAATGTAGCCAAGCTCAGAACAAAAATAGATCAGGGGTAGGAGAAAAATCTATAGATACTTTCTAAGAAAAAGGTCTCATATCTCAAATATAAAAAGAACTTTATAGAATCTATAAGAATATGAGTCATTCCACAATTAATAAATGGTCAAGTAGGCAGTTCAATGAACAATTTATAGTCATATTAAAAATGTCCTAAATTATTACTGTGTAGAAAAATGCAAATTAAATTAGAACAGTCTTGAAATAATAATGATTAATAACCTCATCTTGGGCTTTTTCCTCACAAAACCACTTTGGGGTGAGTAGTACAAACTTTAGTATCCTTATTTGATAGAGGAAGTGACTTGCCCAAGATAACACAGCTAGTAAGTATCGGAGGCAGAGTTTGCTTTCTCTTAGTTCAATGGTTTTTCTACTATACCAACTCATTTATTCCTTCATCAAATCAACAAATAATTCACTGAGTTCAAAGGATGGTGGTACAGCAGAGATGTGCTGGAGCTACTCTCATTCCCTCAAAAGCTGATTTGTAAAATTTTCAGTGTGAGCTTATACAGTTCAAAAATCAGCAAATGCTATGAATCGTGTTTTGATTTATAATTTTGCTGATTATCTAGATTTAAAGTAATGGAGTGAATGTTAGTAATTCAGGTAAAACTTTAAAATGTGTCTTGCATAAAACATGTGTGTATATTTATACATATTACACACACACATACATATATATATATATATATATATATGTCATATATTTCAGTCAATCAGACATTTATTAAGTGCTTATTATTTGCTACATCCTGGGGATACAAAGAGAGGCAAATGATACTGTCTGCCCTCAAGGACTTTACAATATAATAGAAAACCAGTTGTTAAATATTTACTAGCCCCTGGGAAAGTTCATAAAAGATTATATAATCTACAATGTCCCTGATGTTTAGGCCTAATAGAAATTTCCTCCATAACAATAGGATTATGAGGATCAAATGGGAATATATTTGAAATGGCTTTGAACAATATAATGTACCCTTTGAATACAGTATATCATTAGGGGGGGAAAAAAGTCCATTTGGACTTGGAGGAAGCAACAGCCCCAAGAGAAACATTAAGGTCAATGTTTGACCTTAGCTGAATCACTTAAATTCTCTAGACCTCATTTTCTTCATCTATTAATAAAGAAGTTAGATTAGATAAACATTAAAGCTTCCTTTTGTGCTAAATTTTCATGAATGTCCTACTGATAATTAGGGATAGGGACTAGACTTGTGATTTCACTGGTATTGGAAACTAGTGGGTAAGGAAATGCCTTTATCAATGAACATCATGTTGCTCCTCTGAAACTCTATTTTTGTTGTTCAGTCTTTTTTCTGTCATGTCTGACTCTTCATGAACCCATTTGGGGTTTTTTTGGCAGAGATACTGGAGTGTTTTGCCATTTCCTTGTCCAGCTCATTTTAAAGATGAGGAACTGATGCAAACAGGGTTAACCCCTAGTAAGTGTCTGAGGCCAGATTTAAACTCAGAGGAATATGAGCTGTCTTAACTTCAGGCTCAGCACTCGATGCATTGTGCCACCAAGATATGCCTTGGAGTTCAGAGGTTGTGATTTGCCTACAGTGACATAGCCAGGACAGGTCCCCGTAAGGATTTCAGCTTTAGGTCTTTCTGGCTTCAAAGCTGCTCTCTATTCACTATGCCATGTTGTAAGTCTGGAGCATATGGTCATAATTCTATGATAAACAGAAACTAGCAAACTGAGGGGCCAAGTGTCTTGTTAAGAGATTAAATGACTTGTCATAGATGGACTGTCAGTGGTAGAGCCAATAATTGAATGGCAATATAGTAACTGACATTTAAAAAGCTTTTAAGATGTACAAAGTCCTTTCCCCCACAACCTAGTCATGTTCCCACTGCTTCCCTTGGTCTGTTACCACTGGCCTTGTAAGACCCCCAACACAGTCCCACAGTGCACAGTGTGACATGTGGTAGGAAATGAGAAGCGACTTCTTTGAAGAACAAAAATTTTCCCTTGGGTTTCAGCATTTGAAATTCAAATGTATCTGATTACTTGGAAAAGAACTCTAATTCCTTCAACAGTAAGACTAAAGGGGGAGGAAACATTAGCAAACCTAGTGCCCTAAATCTTGCCATTATATGAACAGACCTACTCTAATCTGTTAAAACCCGCACACTTTCCACTCCCACCTCTTTAAATTTTCATGAATCTTTTTGAGCATTTATTTCCCCACAAGCCCAATGACAGTCTCCCATATATGGTAGGTATCTACTAAAAGGCTTATTGATTGATTGATTGAAGTCATGTAAGCATATGGGCTAATTGCAATCTGTGACCTTTTCTTGGTTCTCCACCAGTGATACTAATACAATGCATTAGAAAGAGTGCAAAAAATAATAATCTGAAAACCGGGTTCTAGTCTTGACTTGTCACTTGTGAGTTATAAAACTTGAGCAAATCCATACTAGTTGGGTGACCTCCGGGAAGCTACAAAACCTCTCAGGGCCTCAGTTTGTTGCCTCATTGTTTGTTTTTCTTGCTGAGGGATTGCTTAAAAGTTACTGAATGGGTGTTACCTCAGAGAAGCTGAGCTCTAGGAAAGACCTTAGCTTAAAAAAGTCTAAGTCTCCTGTTGCATCCAGGGCCATCTCCAGTCTTCCTGATTTATATCTCGCTACTGGTCCCAGATCACTCCAGAGGAGAGAGGTGAGGTTAGTTTCTTTGTATAGCCTTGCCTCATTTAAATCCAATTCACTTATAAGTCAAGACATCACCTTCCTGAAGCCATTGGTCTAATTTGAGAATGAAGGATAAACAACAGTTCTTTTATGTGCAAATCATTATTCATCATCAGAAGGAAGGAATGTCCAAAGTTAGAATAGCAGTCCAAGTTTACATGACTTATTCTGCTACTAGTTTACCTATGAATTATAGATGCCTGCCCAGTCAATGTGCCATTATTTCATTTTACAGATGGGGGACCATTCATCAACTCAACATAATCATAAAGTAGAGGTAAGACAAAGGATTTTAAGAATAAATATGGAGAAAATTGTCTATTTAGCCTTTAGTTTAGGTATCCTCTGAGGTTATAATCCACCAGCTTAGCTAATGTAATCCAATAAGCAAATTTCCTTTAACTTGGTGCTTTTAAGGGAATTCAGGAGACTGAAGATATCCCATATAACTAAAGAGAGAGCTACAAGGAAGGTTTAGGAAAGGGAACAATGGTAGACCTCAATGTCCTGGTACTGGTTTTTCCACATTCCTTTCTATACCTGCAAAAATCTAAAGATCATTGCCTCTGATTCTCAATGGATACATCTGTTTCAGAAGTTAGTTGATTTTTCCTAATTGAGTAAGTTATTAGCTGGAGACAAATGCATTCATCCTGGCAAACCAAGAAGATCAGATCAGATCCATTGTTAATTATAAATGCAGTAGTAAAAAATGTAAAGACCCTGGAGAGCTCCAGTTGAAGTCATTAGGTTAATTCAGAATAGATTGACAAAAGTTTTAAGTGGATGGTGTCAATTTCTCAAGGATGCTTTTACAGGTTTTCAGAAACCTGAGAGCTTGAGGAAAATTGTTTTGCCAATAACTTCTTTGAAAGAGCTTTTGAGGTCTTGTCTTGTAATAAAGATGGCTTTTTGAAAGCCAATTTTTTTTGCAAGTAACCAAATAATTAAACAGTATGTTTACATGGCCTTCATAACCTGTGGATGATTGAACTAAATAACCATGGTTTTTAAAAATGATGCTAATGAAACCAAGGTTAATGGATTCAGCAAATTCGGTCACATTACAGAGCAGTTAGCTTTGTTCTGTTGTATGGTAATAGTCTCTGCCCTGCTCACCTCCACCAGTCATTTCATATCTTTGTGCTCCTGGCCACAGGGAATAAACAAGAGAAAGTATGGATAGGTCAGTTCCAAATCACAGCCCATGACCAAGCACATCCCCAGTCTAAGTCAGTAGCATCAACTTCATATTGAAATAGAAGAACATTTTAATCCCTCTCTTTTTTTTGAGATTCATTTGTATTTATCAAAATTTTGGCAAGCTATTATTCTTCTATATTCTCAACATCAAAAATTTTAATGTATGTTAGTGAATATGGTCTTTTTAAAAAATAATTTCTTTATTTTATTTTTAGTTTGTGGAATAAGAAAAGCATTTCCATAACATAATATAATACTAACAATAATAATAAATATAACTGCCTACAAAACTGCAAATCTATCATTTACAAGTTGGTATTCTTTTTAAACATATAATAGTTATCTAGAAATAGCTACCATTAGACACAAATGTATATATCTACGTATACACATAGGTAAATATATGTAAATCTATTTTATGCAAAATTGTATTTATCAGTTCTTTCTCTGATAGTCTTTTTTTCATATAGCCTTTATAATTTGGATATTTATAACCATCAAAATGACTTATTCCCTCAAACTCCTTTTATAAAACACCATTGCTGTTTCTGTATACCATGATCTTTTGGTCCTATTCATTTCTCCTTTCATTTCTTCATACGGGTTTTTCCATGTTTCTCTTAAGATCTTTGAATAAGTTGTGCTATAAGATTATGATGAGCTTAAGATTATTAATGGGCTTAAAAATGGTTTATCTCAGAAAATGCCCCAGGTCCTTATGAGCATATTAAATGTAGGGAAAGAAATTCACTTCAAAATCATGTTAACATCAAAAATGTTCAAATAACATATACAAGATTTGTGTTATTTGATAATATTTTGTACTTCTGTAGGACTCTTTTAACCTTGCTAATATTCTTTTATATAATATATATTATATATTATACGTCTCTGGGCAAATCATTTAACAGAACATTTTATTCTAAGCCCAAAGTTCTTTTAATTTATTGACTTACCAAGTCTCAAAAACCCACACAAAAACCCAAATCCCACACAAAAGGCCTCCTCTTATGCCTTATGATAGCATGGAGAAGAACCTGCATCCTGGAACGCTTTATTAGTGGAACACAGTTTTGAGCATAGGACTAATGGTGAACACACACACACACACACACACACACACACACATATATGCTTATTTGCAAAAAAAAAAAACTAAAGAGAGTCTGTCTCCAAAAGATTAATCCTCTCCTGATGATAAATGATTTGGAGCATCAAATAAATGTTCCTGGGATCTGAATTGATGAAGCGATTTCTTCTACACTTGAAATTATTCATCTTTGAAGTACTTAAGTGATACAAAGGAAAATGGAAGGTTAATTAATAATAGCAAATAGAACTCTCCATCTCAAAATATTTAAATGAACATTTTATTGGGTTTTTTTGTTTGTTTGTTTTCACATCACAGTTTCCCCCCTCACCCCCGAGTATATTACTACCTCCTATCTATCCATTGAATCTTTTCTTGTGATAAAGCAAAATAGTTAAGTGAAAGCAATTAAGGGCGCCTAGTGGCTGATTCCAGGACTGGAATCAAGAAACTCATCTTAATGAGTTTGACTCTGGTTTCAGACACTTACTAGCTATATATAACCCGGGCAAATCACTTTACCCTGTTTGAATCTGTTTTTTCATTAAAAAAAAAAAAAATGAGCTGGAGAGTGAAATTGCAAACCACTCTAGTACTTTTGCCAAGAAAGAGAGGAGGAAGGAGGAGAAAAAGGAGGAGGAAGGAGGAGAAAAGGGAGGAAGAAGGGGGGGGAGAGAAAAGGGAGAAGGGAGGAGGAAGTAGGAGAAAAGGGAGAAAGGAGGAGGAGAAAAGGGAGAAGGGAGGAGAAAGGAGGAGAAAAAAGGGAGAAGGGTGGAGGAAAGAGGAGAAAAATTTAACAGCTATAGTTAAGAATATTTAAAATGTCAGATAGAATTCAATTTGAGCAATAATTAAGTCCATTGGGCAAAGAACTACCTGTGGAAGATCTGTTTGTGGATTGGGATAACATGTAGCCTGAACTAATAGCATAGAGTAGTGGATAGAGGGTGGATCTTGGAGTGAAGTCTTAGGTTCAGATTTTACACCTAGCTATATGACACTGACTAAACTACCTAATCTCTTAGTGACTAGGAAACTCTTCAAGTCTCAGACTCAGTTCCAGAACAGCTAAATCTGAATTGATGGAAGAGATAATTTCCACATCAAGGAGATCTCTCCTAAGATAAAAATCAAAGGTCTAGAAGAAAAGAACCTGAACACATAAAATCCATAGGCAATCATCAGACCAGACCTTGTTTTAGTCATTCATTTGAGCCTCCTCCTCCTGATGATCTTCCACAAGAAAATGACTGTTAAAGGTTGAAGGAGCAACAAATCATGAACTAGCAAAAATAGACAAACTGGAGTAAAAGTGAATGCATAGACCTGGAATAATCTTCAAAGCAGGTAGCCATTTCCTGAATTATGAAAATCTGATTGATCCCACAAGGATCCTTGTATTAAATTGTCACAGACATATCCACAATAGTGGCAACTGCTTTGATTTTTACACCAATCTTATTTTATCTTCTTAACAATTTGCATGGCAGGTATCACAGGTATATAATATTGGTCCCCATTTTTACAGCTGGAGGAGAGAGGTATGATTCAATGAAGAAATAGAAAAAGTCTTTGGTTTTTAGAGTCTAAAGACTTCGGTTCAAATCCTTATTCTGCTCCTTACTACCTGTATGATTTTGGAAAGATGAAGGTAGTGCTTCTTAGTGGTTAGAGCAGTGAACTTCAAGTCAGCTGATCTGTCATCACATTCTTTGATACTTAAGGAATGTAAAAATACCTCAACTTCTCAGATTCTCCTTTTTTTATTTTTAAAATGAGGATGATGATGATACCATCATGCCATCTACTTCATCATCGTAGGAAGAGTGCTTTGTAAATCTTAAAATTCTATATAAAGATGAATTGTTATTCTTATTTCACTGAGCTTGTCTCATTTGCAAAATGCGTGGGTTGGACTAGGTAATTTATCTCTAATTCTTTCAGCACTATAAATGACTTGTCTGTGATCATATGTGCAAAAAGTTGCAGAGCCAGGAAGTTACCCCTGATCTTCTTGGGGTTCAGTTTTGTTATCTCCTAGTCTTCAAGGCATAGGTGTCAGGCACTTTTCTAAAGTTTTATCTCCATTTAAACAATGTTTTTTTTTTTTTTTTTCCTCAAGCATGGGTGTTTAATTTTGCTGAACCCAACTTGAAATTATTAGTCATTCAGCTTTATGAATCAGATCTTACTTTCCAAAAACCATTTCCTGTGTGTTTCTCCTGTATTTGCCCTCAATTAGCAGGTCATTTAGCAGTAAAGTCTAGGATTGCAAGCATTTAAAAAAAAATCTTCCATTGATGTCTTCAATGGTCGGAAAGAATGTGGCACAGTTAATCAATCATTCAAACTGGGTCTGTGGGGTAATATAGAGATATAAAATAGAACTGCCTTATGTTTCTCAAAAAAAATTTTAAATCTTACTTAATATTTTATTATTTTCCCAGTTACATAAAAATAATTTGCACATTCTTTTAATTCAAATTTTAGAGGTGCAAATTCTCTCCAGCTCTCTTCTTCCCCCTTCCCACCATTGAGAAGGTAAGCAATTTGACATAGGTTATACATGTATAATCACACAAAACACATTTCCATGTATATCTTTCTATGAAAGATTTACAAAAATTACCAAAAAAAGAGACATAAGAAAATGAAAGTAAAGAAAAAGTATCTTTGATGTCCAATGAGGCTCTACCAATTCTTTGTCTGAAGATGGGCAGGATCTTTCATCATAAGTCTTACAAATTTGTCTTGGATCATTGTACTGCTGATATTGCTTCATAATTCATAGTAGATCATCATACTGCTGTTACTGGGTATAATGTTCTCCTGGTACAGCTCATTTTATTTTGTATCAATTCATGTGAATCTTTCCAGGTTTTTCTGAGATCATACTGTTCATCATTCCTTTAAAGCACATCACAGTTATATGCAACAATTTGTTCAGTCATTTCCCAATTAATGGACATCACCTCCATTTTTAATTCTTGGCCACTATTTAAAGAGCTGTTATAAAGATTTTTATATACATGTCTTCTTCCTTTTAGATTTTTAATTCTTTGGAATATAGACCTAGTAGTAGTTTTGCTTGGTCAAAGTTTATTTTATAGCACGTTGGATATAATCCAAATTACTCTCTAATGGTTGAATCAGTATACAACTTTATCAATAATACATTATTATTTTAATGTCCCCACATCTCCTCCAGTACTTGTCATTTTCCTTTTCTTTGGTATTAGCCAATCTGACAGATGTGAGGTAATAGCTCAGGGTTGTTTTAATTTGTTTTTCTCTCATCAGTAGTAATTTAGGGCATTTTTATATAGCTATAGTTGCTTTGATTATTTTATCTAACTGTTCATATCCTTTGACCATTTATCAATTGAACAGTGGCTTTTATTTCTATAAATTTGATTCAGTGTTTTATATATTTGAGGAATGAAATCTTCATCAGGAAAACTCATTATAAAATTTTTTTCACAATAATGATTACAACTATATATTTCCCTCCATTCTATTTTCCCAGTTTTTCCTACTCTCTCCTTTTATCCTATTCATTTTCAAAATTGTTTTGCTTCTGAGTTTTATCTCCCCCAAACTTCCCTGTTTTCTATCAGTTTCTCTGTACCTTCTCTTGTCCCCTTTTCTTCTTACTTTCCTGTATGGTAAGAGATTTCTACAACTTAACTTAAAGTGTATATTATTCTACCTATAAGCTAGTTTCAGTGAAAGTAAGATTTGTATGCTCCCCTCTCTGCTTTTCCCCCATTTTCTCTTCCTGTATAAAATCTTTTAGCCTGTTTTACATCAGATAATTTATCCTATTTTACCTACAATGCATTCTTTTTTTCATATCTTAATTTTATTTTTTATATTTTTTAAAAATTTTTATATACCTCTGCTTTCTGTCTGTGCATATACCTAACTGCCCCAACAATGAGAAAGCTTTTAAGAGTTATAAATATCATTTTCCTCTGTAAAAATGTAAAAAATGTTTAACTTCACTTATTGTATATACTTACCCTTATGATTTCTCTTTCCTGTTTACCTTTTTATACTTCTTTTGCATCTTATATTTGAAAGTCAAATTTTCTATTTAGCTCTGGTCTTTTCATCAGAAATGTTTGAAAGTCCTCTGTTCCATTGAATTTCCATTTTTGACTCTAAAGGGTTATACTTAGTTTTGCTGGGTAGGTGATTCTTGGTTGTAATCTCTAAGCCCTCCAATCCTTTAATGTAGAAGCTGCTGAATTTTATGTTGTGACTGTGGCTCCACAATATTTGGATTGATTCTTTTTGGCTACTTACAGTGTTTTCTTTTTGATCCTGAGCTGTAATATTCTTGAGAGTGAGAGTTTTCATTTTGGGATCTCTCAGGAAGAGAAGGATGGATTCTTTCAATATTTATCTTTTGATCCTAGAATATCAGGTCAATTTTATTTGGTTATTTCTTGAAATATGGTATCTAGGCTCTTTTTTATCATAATCTTCAAGTAGTCCAATAATTCTCTGGGTCTATTATCCATGTCAGTTGTTTTTTACAATGAAATATTTTACATTTTCTTTTATTTTTTATTTCATTTGATTGTTTCTTAATGTCTCATCAAGTTCTTCTCTTAAGTGAATTTTTGCATAACTTTTTTTTTTCCAATTTGGTTATTCTGCTTTTCAAGATATTCTTTTATTTGACTTTTGTGCCTCTTTTACCATTTAGCCTATTCTGATTTTTAAGGTATTTTTGTTTGTTTTGTTACTTCCTTTAGCAAGATGTTGTTTCTTTTTCATGACTTTCTTGCATCACTCTTATTTCTCTTTCAAATTTTTCTTCTACCTCTCTTAATTTTTAAAATCCTTTTTGAGTTCTTCCATGATCTGAAACCAATATATATTTTTCTTTGAGGCTTTGGATGCAGGAATTTTTACTTCAAAACACATACCTGGAAGAAGATAATGATCTTCCCTGTCACCATAAAAATTCTTTGGTCATAAATTTTTCTGTTTGCTCATTTTTCAGTGCATTTCTTGACTTGTAACTATGTTAAAGTGAAGTTCTGCTCCCCAAATGGAGGGGACACTGTCCAAAGATTAAAGGCTTTTGTGCAGCTGTTTTCTGAGCTAATTCTAGGCACCTGTAAGTTTTTGACTTTTCCAAGGTGATGTGATCTAGGCGCAGGGCTCCTCAACCTACGGCCAGCGGGCCAGATGCGGCAGCTGAGGATGTTTTCCCCCTCACCCAGGGTTATGAAGTTTCTTTATTTAAAGGCCCACAAAACAAAGGTTTTGTTTTTACTGTAGTCTGGCCCTCCAATAGTCTGAGGGACTGGAGTGAACTGGCCCCCTATTTAAAAAGTTTGAGGACCCCTGATTCTAGGGATAGGTGTGTTTACTACTCTCCTGTACTATGCACTATTTTCAGCCTTGGAACTGTGACCAGACTCCCTTACCCTCTGTGACTACAAACTCTGCTATAGTACTCCTTGAATGGAACTAAGACCCAGGACTGTGACCCAACAGAGTCCTCTCCCTAGTGTCAGCAAAGGGACCTGTGAACCTCCTGTTACCTGTTGTCCATTCCCCCTTACAGTCTGTGGGCTGAGAGCTCCAAGCAGCCACTGCAATTGCTGATTCAGTTAACCCTGAAGCTTGCTCCTAGTTTATTGGGCCTGATCTATGCTGCTATGGCCTGGGTTGTATTGTACTTTTCTCTCACCCAGGTGCCATAGGTGTCTTTCTAAATTGTCTTGGAATGGAGAAGTGTTTCACTCCATCTTTTTGTGGGTTCTGTCACTCTGGAATTTGTTTAGAGTCAATATTTAAAAGTATTTGGAGCATTTGGGGGAGAGCTTGGGCAAGTTTCTCCTTTTAATCCTGGCTCCGCTTCCCTGAGATTTTTTTGTGTTTGTGAAACTTACTAATATGAATTTTAACATAAAAATTTAAGGAAAGAGACAATATTAGGAAGTAGAATGCGTGAAGAGATGTAACATGACACATTTCTTTCACAAAATGATCTCAGAGTTGTCCTCCAACTTGGAGATGTCCTCCAAGTTCCAAGAAAGCTCACTACTCTTTACATTTATACCCAATCATGGTATACATGTAGTGATCATAGATCAAGTTTTCTTTCTTCTATAGAACTACCCTTTTGACTTGGTTTTAATCTGTGATTTAACATATTCCCCTGTCAAAGTTTCTCTCCATGGGGCAGATTTCTTAGGAAAGTTTTCAGTAAAGAGAAATCAGCACACAACCATCTATTTAGAAAGTATTTATTAATCACCCATTACGTGGCAGGTTCTGAAGATAAAATTGCATTGAATGAAACAAAAGGCAGCAAGAAGTGATGCCCCATTTAAGAGTTCATAGTGGAGTGATTAGGGGGTGCAGTGGACAGAGCACCAACACTCACATCTGAAGGGCCTGAGTTTATATGTGGTCTCAGACAATTACTGGCTATGTGTTCCTAGGCAAGTCACTTACCCACATTTGCCTCAAAAAGAAAAAAGGAGTCCATGGTTATAGCATAAAGGAGTAGATATCTTCTTCCCTTACCCTTTTTACTTTCCCTTCTATAGCAACTCTGAGAGTCCCATTCCTGAAGATAGGTAGATAGACATAGATATACGTGTGTGTGTGTGTGTGTGTGTAATCTTGAAAACATCATAGATTTAAAACTGAAAGGGACCTTTAAAAATAATTGAGCCCTACCCCCTCCCATTTTTCAGGTGAAGAAAATGAGTGGTTAAATGAGTTGCCTATGATCACTTCTCATTCTATGAGAGACCTCATACTTATGTGAAAGCAAGTGGCAAAGAGACCGTGTTTTTTGCTTTTCTTTGTATTCCCAGTGCTTAGTGCAATGTCTAGCATATTATATTAAGTACTTAATAAACACTTGTTCATTGGTTGATTGATTAAAAAATCATGAAATAAGTCAACCCAAAAGTCATCTCTCATTGTGGGCCAAGATTGGTTATTATGGGCTAATAACTGGGTATTTATAAACAAGAGAATTATTCTCTAACTTTAACTTTTGAAGTTGAAATCCTCCCATTCTTTCGTGCTTACATTTCTCAATATATATGTAAATTTAATTGAATTTTCTTACTTTGTTAAACCTCCTACACCATTTCTTCCACTCAAGTTCTCGCTCCTTCCAAGAAACCCACAACTATACATCATCTGGCAGATACCACCATTTCCTTTGCCATGCAGAGTAATATGATTATAGTTTCACTTAAATTCTTGAAGACTAGGAGGGAATAAATGAGGAAAATGTTGGGAAAGTACCTCAAGGTTTGAAAAGTCAAAACATTCTAATCCTTCACATTACCACATGTATAACACACATCAACTCCTCTGATCAAAAAACTTCAGTTTCTGCCAACTGTCTACTGAGGAAAGCTCAAACTATGCCTAGCATTCAAAACCCTCCACAGTCTGATACTACCCTACTTTTCCAGTCTCATCTCCTATTTTTCACATTTGTCCAAACTGTTATTAGATTTTTGTTATTTTTCCATAATGTTGTAATGCCAGAGAAACTGAGGCAAGATAGAGATTAGAGAGTTTTTAATATTTTATTTGAAAGGGAGAGATTTACTGGAACCAAATGGATCCATGATTTGGTCCCAGGGCTGAAGGAGACTATTGTTTCCAAGAATCCATTGAACAATGTGAGTTCTCAATGACATATATACACGTGGCTCAGATATGTGGTTCAGATATAGGGATAAACTGCCGCAGGGACAGAGTCAATCAGTAGACTGAGAGCGGAACTGGACTAACAATCCACTTCCAACTGGGTCAGGGGAAGCATTCTGATAAGTAGGGAAGGGTTGGGATCACGATGTCTAAGATAGAAGGTGGTTCTCCTTATCTGGATCATCATGATTAGGAGGGAGGGGTAGTATTGCAGAACAATTAGGAACTGAGACAGAACAATTCAGGGAAACTGAGTCAGGGCAATTTAGGGAAACTGAGTCAGGGCAATTTAGGGAAACTGAGTCAGGGCAATTTAGGAAATCTGAGTCAGGGCAATTAGGGAAACTGAGTCAGGACAATAAAAGAGAACTGTGGCACAACAATGCCTGATTCTTTGTGACCCTATTTAGGAGCTTTCTTGGCAAAAATACAGGAATGGTTTGCCATTTCCTTCTCTGGCTCATTTTGCAGATGAAAATCAGGTTAATGATTTACCCAAGGTTATCCAGCAGTTAAGTGTCAGAGGATTTAAACTCAGAAGAATCTTCCTGACTCAGCATACGGTGCAATCTAGCTGCCCAAGTCTGATTTAGATCTTCCAACCCAATTGTAAGCTTCCTAAGGAGAATAACAATGCCTCTTAACTTTCTTCCCTAGTGCCATTTTATGCACTTATTAAATGTTGAATTAGTGAGTTATTCCTGCCATCATGACATTTACTACCATTGATTGAAAATCACCCTCTGGGTGAGACATTCTAAGGGGGAAAGGTTGGATGGTCATTCTTCTGGGCAGAATCAAGTCAAAAAGCATTTATTAAGCTCTTATTATGTAAGAATAAAGAAGAGGAAGGGAAGAAGGAGCAGAAACAGCCCCTGCCCTCAAGGAGCTTACATTTTAATGGAGGAAACAACATATAAATAAGCAGATTATAAAATAGATGGGAAGTAATACCTGAGAGGAAAGCATTAGCATCTGCATGTTGGGAATGACCAGCAAAGACCTCATTTAGAGGGTGAGATTTGAGCTGAGTGATGAAGGAAGCTAAAAAAGCTAAGCAGTGGGGGTGAGAAGGAAGAACATTGCAGACATGAGGGACAGCCAGTGCAAGGCATGGAGATGAGAGATGGAGTAGCACTCTACTCATAGCTGCTTCATAGAGTACCTGAAAAGGAATAAAATGCAAGAGGACAAGAAAGGTAGAAAGGGACCATGTAATGATTAAATTGCCCAAAAAAGGAATTTATATTTGGTCCTCAAGATAGGGAGACATTGGAATTTGTTGAGCAGTCTAGGAGGGGAGGATTCTCTACGTGGACAGACACAAAGAGTAGAAAACTCATAAATGATCATTTGCATCTTGCTTTGGATTTTTCTATGAAAAGATGTATGGAACATCTGTGTTGCACTTTTGTTTTCAAGATCAACATTATAAAGGCCACCCCTGAAGGTTTTTTTTCAGAATACAAAATTAGTAACACAATAGTAACAAGATGATAACATAACTCTTCTCTCTTCTATTTATAGATACTTCCCATCCCACAGTAATAGCAGCATGGTAACAGAATACAAATGATCGTTTTACAAGATTCTGTTACTTAAATTGTCACATTTGGTTAGGAAGTTTTAACACTGATGTTATTAGATAAATGGCAACTATGATTATCTTTTTTCTATTTTAGATATTTGGCTTTTTTTTTTTTAAGAAGGAGAGATGTTACAAAAATAAGTAGGTTGTATGGCATTTGAAAGGGATTTTCCCCTGGAAACAGTATTGTCAATGCTGATTAGTTTTTGAGGTCAGTATGCAAAAGCCTATTTGCCCCATCATTTAAGTGGAATACTATGCCAAAGATTTTGGTCAAAACCAAGGAACTCCTTTTCATCAACTCAGAACAATTAGAACCATACCAAAATAATAGCAAAAATATATATATTTTTTGCACAGAAATCCCCCATGTGGTACTTTTTTTAAAAAGAAAAATAGATACCCATGCATATATCTTGTAAATAAAAAGCTATAATAAAAAAAATTTTTTTAATTAAAAAAAGAAAAATAGGGACCAAAATCATTAATTAACATTAATATGATAATATGAAATATTAGCAATGAAGTCACAGCAACGTGTTAATTATCTTTGTTCTTAGGTTTAATTAATGCAGGAAAGGCAAGAATAGATCAATAGAGAAAATTAACATATTATATAATAACATAAATCATATCAATTAAAAATAATAAAATCTCAATATATTAATAGAACCAAAAACCCTTCTGATCAAATATTAAAATATAATATAAACAATATAATATAAATATATGATATATAAATATCATATGTTTATATATTATATAATATACGTAATAAATATTTTAAAATGTTTTCAAAATAAATCTAAAAAACAGTGAGATGCAAGTAATTGTAATGGAGAAATACCTAAAAATTTCTCAGTCAGATTGGAATTTAAAAAAAAAAGATGTTCACTGTCTCCACTATTATTTGACAAGATGTTAATAAGGTATAGCTAATGCTTGTTATGAATGCAAAATTTATTTTAGTTGCAAATGATATGATTGTTTACTTAAAGAACCCCAGAGTAACAATGAAAACAAGTCTTTTTTTATTTTATTTTATTTTATTTTTTGCTGAGGCAGTTGGGATTAAGTGACTTGCTCAGGGTCACAGAGCTCAGCAGTGTTAAATGTCTGAGGCTGGATTTGAACTCAGGTCCTACTGACTTCAGGACTGGTGCTTTATCCACTGCATCACCTCAGTGCCTCTGAAAGCAAGTCTTAATAATTAAAAAAACTTTGATAAAGAAGCAGGATACAAAATAAATCTATATTTTAAAAAATCAAACAATAAAAACCAAGAGGAAAAACTAGTAAACAAAATGCAGTTTAAGATAACAAAATGGATTAAATATCTGGGACTTAATCTACCAAGTTATGTATAAAAGCAACCATAAAACATTTTTTTAATGTTTATCATTACTTCCCATCAGTAAACATGGATAATTTTGTCCAATTATTCTACAGACATAGCTATAACAATCATTTCCAATGGGATAATTTACAGAAATACTGGACCTGGGCAATGAAAAATAAGAAATAATATCACAATATCACATTCCACAATAAATCTAAAATGGATATACAGCCTGATCATTAAAAGTCACACTGTAAAATTAGAAGAGAAGCACATTATTTACATTTGATAGTTATGAATAGAATTTATATTCTTAATCAAATGAAGAATAGAGACAATTGCAAAGAGCAAAATGATAATTTTGATTGCATCAAATTAAAAAAGCTTTTGTCCAAACAAAATTAATACATCTAAGATAAGAAGGAAAGTGGTTGACTGTTGGGAGGCAGGGGCAATCTTTGTATCACATATAAATATATATATATATGAGTTTGTGTATCCAAGATAACAATTTACAAATGATCTGTTAATTTGCATAAAGACCCAGAGTAACAAAGACCATTAACAGCTTCAGTAAAGTAGCAGGATACAAATAAGAATATATTTTTTAAAAAATAAGTCCATAATAATTAACATAAATATATAAGATCAAAAGCCATTCCTAAATAGATAAATGGTCAATGACAATGAACACAGAGTTCTCAAAAGAAGAATTCTAAACCCAAAACAACCACATGAAATAATTCTTCAAATCAATAATAATGAGTCATGCAAATAACAGCTATCCTGAAGTTATGAATATATAAAAAACAAATTTGGCCTCAAAGAAGATATAATAGAAGATACTTTCTCATATTTTTATTCAGTGTTGAGGGCTCCATGCATGTGAAACATGGTATATAAAGTCAGATATTTTTTTTTTTGATGGTTTTGTTAAAAAACAAATCCTTTTTTTTTTTTTAAAGGGATGGCTCTCTGAAAGAGGAAATGATGAGATTACAAAAGGAAATCTGGGCAATGTTATAACAAAAGAAAACAAATATCTAGGAAAGGGCAGGAGAAAAAAATAATACTATAACAATTATGCCTTGGGTAGTACGAGTTAAAAAAAGATTGGTCTGGGAATCTAACCACCATTTATAATATTGATTTTTAATAGGGAAAAATGTTTTTTATTGTGCATGAGGAATACGGTATATGAAAACTCTGTACAAACCCTCCATCCAATCATAGTCTTAGAATTTCAGAGCTGGAAACTTTCATCTTCCAGATGTGGAAACTGAGATCAAGAGAAATTACATGATTTCCCTTAGATCACAAAGTTAAGGTTAGTTTCTCCTTAAGATGAAGACTAATTGCAACCCTATCCATGGAGAACAAGAGGTACTGTACCATTATAAATCTTGAGGCAATCATTGTTTCCCCCCCTAAATTCAAAATCATGCCTTCCTTCATGGATTCAGAGGAAGGTTACCCTTCTTTACTCTTTACTCTTGGCACCTACTACCACAGTCTGACTTCCTCTGGCAGAACTGAAATAAGATACATCCCTGAGTATGGTTGGTATTTACCTTTCCCCAGAACTCAAGCTACCAGATTAATCTACTACTCTCTGTTCTGAAGGGAGTAGGCAACTTCAGATTAACTCTTTATTATCCCCTTCCCTTTCCTCTCAGGTTCTGATTTTATCACAGATGAAAATCTGGCATTTGTTTAGAAAACGAGGTGGTACAGTGGCTCTGAAGTCTGGAAAAGCTTAGTTGAAATCCAGGTTCTAATACTTACAGACTATACAACCATGGACAAGATATTTAACCTTTGCCTGCCTTAGTTTCTATAGTAAAATGGGAATAATAATAAAATCTACCTCCTAAGGTTGCTGTGAGGATAGAATGAGAAAGTCTTTGTAAGGTGCTTTGCAAATCTTAAAGTATTATATAAATCCTAGTTGTTATTTAAGATTTACAAAATATTTCACATACATTATCATACTTGAATTTCGCAACAGTCTTGAGATTGAGTAAGTTATATCTTCTCTTAGAACTTAACCTTAGTCTCATAGCTAGTAAGAGTACTTACTCTTATGATCCTTATTATACAATTAAGGATTATAATTCAGATCTCTCCTGACTTCCAAATCCAATCCTTTTTTTTAAAAAATTTACCATATTGCTTCTATCAACATCATAATATCATAATAGTTTAATTGTGCAATATCATAATAGTTTAATTGTGTAATAAATAACCAAATTGTTATTGAAATTCCAGATATAATAAAGGAAGAGGTAAGCCGTAGATTTCTTTAAAACATTTTAGATTCGAACTGTATTTTGAAGATTTTATAAAGGAATGTTACCTACAATATCAAGTTAGCTAATGGGAAAGGCAATTGAAAGACCAGTTATGTCTTTCTCTGTGAATTATAAAATTTTATATAAATATAAATTATTAGTAATAGTGACACTATGTTAATCCTTGCTAATTATTTAATAAGAGAAAGCACCTACGGCACTTGAAGGTTTAAAAAACTCTTTACAAATTCCTTATTTGAATATCATAAGATTGTGAGGTAGGTGCTTTTGTTATCCCCATTTTACAGATGAAGACATTGAGGCACAGAGAGATTAAGTAATTTTTCCAGAATTACACAACTAGTAAGTGTCTGAGGCAGAACTGAGTCTTCCCAATTCCAGGTCTGACATTCTATAGGAACTGAACCAACTAGAATAATGGGGTGAATCTAATAAAATGAACTTTAATGGAAATAAATGTAAAGTCCAACTCAGCTTCAAAAGATTAACTTCAAAGATCAAAGAATTTTAGTAGAATATAGTTATGTAAGATTAATTGTCATTATATAGTAAAATAATGAGAATTACCAATCATCAACACCAGAACATAACTCCTAAGAGACAGAAGATGTCCTATCAACCAACCAATCAGCAAACACGTATTAAGCATCTCCTATGTGCCAGGCAGCATTCTAGGTAATGGAGATAAAGAATGAGAAATAAGAATAGTCTTTGCTCTCAACACTGTAGTAGAGGGAAAAATCATGTGCACCATACAAACATAAAATAAATACAAGGTGACTATGGTGGGAGACACAGGCAGCTAAGAGTTGCAGGAGACATTTTTGAGTTAGAGATGGCTTAGTGCTGAACTTCAAAGGATTTTAAGAAGCAGAAGTAAGGAAACAAAAGGACAGATAGCTTATTCAAAGTCATGGATATGGGAGGTAGAATCTTGTTTGTGATAAACAGTGGGAAGGCCAATTTAGGTGAACACACTTTATAGGGAAATGATATATAATAAGCTTGTTGGAGCCAGGTTTTAAATGCCAAATGGAGGGGTAAAGCCAAAAATTACAAAATACAGGCTGAACTCTCCCTACCTTCCATTACCCTCCAAACAATTTTTAAAGTTTTACCTCAAAACAAATTTTGGAGGAAATGAACCAATAATGGTCAGAGGGAGACATTTTTCTAGCCTAAGACAACTTTTAAGGTACACAAAAGATGTTTGTAGCTCTAAGATGGGCACAGATCTGAAGCACAGCAGGAATACTAATTGGTAAACTTGGAGACAACAGCAACAGCTTTTGGAATTCTCAGCCAGAGATGATGGTAAGGGGTACAGACAACTGGTCAGAAAGAAATTATAGAGAACCTGTTGCTGGTATTGAATGCAGCTGGTGTTGATTGGCAACTCTATTGACTATAAGCAGTTATGGGTCGTAGTTCTGCATCACAGTTCCAGAATGTAGAGGAGTGCTTGTGATTGGTCACAAGGGAGCAGGCATGCTGGTCATAGTTTTACTTGTGGCTGTGGGAGAGCAAGAGATCTTCATGGTTCCAGGAACAAGAGAGGTAGCACTGCTGCAGGGGAGCAGGGGTCCTTCCTGGGTAAAGACCAGAAAGCATCTCAGGAGAACAGTGATGACACTTCTCCCAGGATAATACCACTTTAGAAGCACCAAAAACTTGCAGAATCCCAGAATTAGCTTCCAAAACAACAGCATCAAAAAGCCTGAAGTGCCTCTCTACTTTCAGGTAAACGGAGGCTAAAATGTAGAAATATGTGGGGGGGGGGGGGGGGGGGGGGGAGAAAGAGAGAAACAGACAGACATGCAGACACAATCAGTCAATTTGACATAAAAAGCTACTAGTGGCAAGGAAGTAAAAAGTTAGAAGAAAGCAGCAATGTAAAAACATCTACAAGCAAAATCTCAAAGAAAAATGCTAATTAGATTCAAATCCAGTAAGAATTCTTTGAAGAGTTAAAAAGATAAGAGTGGTAGCAGAAAAACTGGAAAAAGAAATAAATGATGCAAGAAAATTGTGGAGAGATTAATAGCTTGATAAGAGGCATGAAAATTTTTGAAGAAAATATCTTCAAAAACATAATTGGTCCAATAATTTTTGAAAGGCATAAAAATTCATAGAAGAAAAGAACAACTTCAAAAGTAGACTAGGCCAAATGGAAAAAAAGAAGTACAGTGTGCAAGAATGCTCTGAAAGAATGGAACTTTAAAAAAAAAAAAAAAAAAAAAAGCAGAATTGACCAAGAAAAGAATTGTAAAGGCTCATTGAAAAAAATAATTACTTAAAAATTGGAATTGGGCAAGTTAAAAGTATTTGTTTCTAGAAAGAGACTTCAAAAACAATCAGATGAAGTCAAGAGAATAAAAAAAAAAGAAGAAAATATGATCTCTTGAAAAACAACTTAGAAAAACAGATTAAGTAGAGAAAATGTGAGAATTATTGAAGTCTATTATGCTTTAGCTGAAGTAATAAAGGTAAGGTTAGCAATCATGATGTCAGACAAAGCAAGATGAGACCCAATTAAAGAGATAATCAGGAAAAGTATCTTTTTTGCTGAAAGGTACCGTTGACAAGGAAGTCATATCCAAAAGTTTTACAGCAAGTTTTTCCAATAATGGCTTCACTCCAAAATTGAGTCAAATTTGTAAATAATAATAATAATAATAACTAAATAAGAGCTATTTCCCAAGTGATAAATAGTCAAAAGATATGAATAGGCAGTTTTCAGGAGACATAGAAGCTATCTATAGCCATATGAAAAAATGCTTTATTATAATGGTTCCTCTCATAGATCTATTTCTACTCACCAACTCATCCTCAACTTTGCCTCTCATATCCAGTCAGTTGACAAGTTCCAAAAGGTCTCTTTCTGCAATATCTCTTTCATACACACACACACACACACACACACACACACACACATATATCCCCTTCTCTTTATTCTCATAGGAGAGATTGATTTAAGACTTCAGTGCTTATCTGGGCTATTTTAATAGCCTCTTCATTACTTATTCTGCTTCTGGTCTCTTTTCTAACTCATCCTCCCTACAAGAGATAAAATATTATCCCTAAAGCATAGGTCTAACTATGTCATTTCATGATCTGATTGATTGACTTAATGATACCTCCAAGGTCATTCTATATAATTCACTCATTTTACAGCTAAGGATATTAATATCCAGGTTGCTTAAGTGATTTGCTTGTGATCCTACAGATAGTAAATATCAGACTTGAGATCTGAATATTAATACTTCAATTTATTTAACATTCATCATTCTATGGTTTCAGTCTCCCCTTCCAGACTATTCTGTTATACCCAATCACATACATTGTATTCTGGACAAATTGGATTATGTACTTTAATATCCCCTCAAATCTTTGTCCATTCAGATCATTTCCTTTACACTTCTATTCTATCTCAGCCATCTCAAATCTCACTATATCTGTGGTACAGAACTCCAACATTCCTCTGATTATAATGGCCCTTCTTTCCATGTCATTTTCAGCTTTGGACTTCCTAAAATAGTTATTTATCCTTATTGTACCTTGCAGTCATTTACTCCACCACTAGTTCACTTCTGATTCACCAATTGCCTACTATATATTTCTTATCTGATTGCCCTGTAGACATCTCAAACTCAAATAAAACAAATCCAATTATCTTTCTCACTTAAATGGATCATGTAGCATCTTGGTCCTGAATTTCCCCTGAGGGCATCAAAATTTCAATCGGGGTAGCTTCTGTTAACTTCAGGATTTGACTAGTGCCTAGGTCTCCAGATCAAAAGAAAAGAGATTGTAATTGTCAGGTTAGGTAAAACTTCAACTGACAAAAAGAAATTCAAGATATAAACAACTGACCCTTAAGTGTATAGACAGCCAAGAAAACTAAGATAACTCACACCAGCTCAGATAGTCTCTTTTTCCTGTGACTTAAAAGTTTTAGCACCAGAAAAAGGAAAAGCATACACATAGTAGATACTAATAAATGTCAAGTTAAACCTTGAGCAACAGTTTTCAGCTTAATATAAGTAAATGCTTCCAAACAATTAAAACTGCCCAAAAGTGTAATGGACTGATTCAGGAGACATTGATGAATTCTTTATTCACTGAAATTCTCCAAGTAAAGACTAAATGACTACTTGTTTAATTTACTTTTTGCTTAATCATATTTTATTTTTCCAATTACATATAAAGATAATTTTCAACATTCACTTTGGGAAGATTTTGAACTACAAATTTTTTTTTCTCCCTCCCTCACTTATCTCTTCCCTCTGCAAGAGAACAAGCAATCTAATATGTTATACATACAACCACTTTAAATATATTTTCATATTAGTCATGTTGTAAAAGAAAAATCATAACAAAAGGAAAATAAGAAAAACAGCAACAAAAGTAGAAAAGTATGCTTTGATCCACATTCAGTCTTCATAGTTCTTTCCATATGCAGATGACATTTTTCCATCCAAAATCTATTGGAATTATCTTGAATCACTCTATTGCTGACAAGAGCTAAGTATATCATGGTTAATTATCACATAATCTTGCTCATGCTGTGTACTCCTTGTTCTGCTCATTTCACTCAGCACCAGCTCGTATAAGTCGTTTTTCTGAAGTCAGACTGCTCATCATTTCTTATACAATAATAATATTCTATTACATTAATACACCACATATTATTCAGCCATTCCCAAATTGATGGGCATCCCCTCAATTTCCAGTTTCTTGCTACCACAAAAAAAGCTACTACAAACATTTTTGCACATGTGGATCCTTTCCCTTCTTTTATGATCTCTTTGGGATATAATCCAGTAATGATAGGACTAAATCAAAGGGTATATGCACAGTTTTGTAGCCTCTTGGGCTAGTTCCATATTGTTCTCCAGAATGACTGGATTAGTTCAGGACTCCAACAATGCATTAGTTTCCCAGTTTTCCCACATCCCCTCCAACATTTATCATTATCTTTTTCTATCACCTTAGTCTATCTGAGAGGTATAAGACCATACCTCAGAGTTGTTTTAATTTGCATTTCTCTAATAATGATTTAGAATATTTTTATGACTATAGATGGCTTTAATTTCTTCATATGAAAATTATTCATATCATCTGAACATTTATCAATCGGGGAATGATTTGTATTCTTATAAATTTAACTCATTTCTCTATATATTTTAGAAATTAGGCTTTTATTGGAAACACTGGTTTTAAAAATCGTTTCCCAGCTTTTTACTTCCTTTCTAAATTGTTTTTTGTGCAAAAACCTTTTAATTTGCTGTAATCAAAATTATCCATTTTGCATTTCATAGCATTCTCTATTTCTTATTTGGTCATAAATTCCTCCAAAGATCTGACAGGTAAACTATCCCTTGCTCTCCTAATTTGCTTTATTTCTACTTTGACCTTATCTTGATATTGAATTGAATGACCACTTGTTAGAAAAAATTCCTGTTCACCTATGAAATTGTTTTAGGTGACCTCTTGAGGTTCTTTCTACCTCAGTGATTTTGTGATTCTGTGAATATGCAATGCAAAGCCCTGGTTTTGTAGTCTTTGTTTCTATTTGTGCAAATAAATTCTTCTATAAAGAATTTTGAACTTTCAGAAGGAGAAAAAATGAGGACTAGCTTTGAAAATGAACCAAACAGGGCACTTAACAAGACTTGAATTTGGGAAACATACTGCAAATTGCAATGAATGGGAAGTAAAGATGAGCCCACAGCATTAACTGTCCCCTTCCCACTCACCTCCCATACATACCCCTATAGAAAGAATTAACTGAGGACATTCACAGAGAGAACAGAGATCCTCCAAAAATAGAATCACATGGGGAAAAGGACCTTTTATTTTTTATTAATACACGATGCTCTGCCATGAGTATTTTGTTACTTAGGGAAATATTTTCCTTTTCCTTCCCTTCAGCCCTACTATATACAAAGCTGACTAAAGAGAAAGAACAAAGAATCACAGAACTTAGTACTTCCCATTACTATTTCATTTCTGTCATAATGCTTGTTTCAAGAACTGGTGATCAGTTTTAAAGTTCTGAATATCTACATAAGAAACTCTATATTTGTGAAATGGTTAGTCACAGGAGTGTGCTAGAGCCAATTTGTACTATTTGGGGACAGCTGAATGTTAAATTTTCAGCATTAGCATTTACACCTCAGAAATCAACAAACACTACAAATCATGGTTTGATATATTGTTTGTTGAGTGTTTATACTTAGAAAAATAATGGAGAAAATATTAATAATGCTAATTAAAATGAAAACTGTATCATGCATACATAGTAAGCCAGTTGTTAAACATTTACCAGTGCACCCTTGGTTAGTCACCTCCAGCAAAATCATTCCCTTATGTCTCATCATGGCCTGGAAGTGATCCTGGGTTCTCAAGTTTTTGGCAGCAGAACATAAGCTCTGGCAGATCCTCCATAGCTGGAAGGCTTTCAAGATGCCCCCAGTGATCATCTGTGTCAGTCATCTGATCATCCTTTATAAGCCCCTACCAGATGGTTGGCCACTAGCTAAAGATTTTTTTCCAGTATACCAGCTAATTAAAACATCTAAGAGAAAGACTTTTTCTGATATACAGGCAAAGCATCTTGCATGCATTATTGCTATTTGATCCTCATAACAATTCTTTGAGGTAGATGCTACTGTTATCTCCATTATACAGATGAAACTGAGTGATGTTTGTAATGAAAAAAATCTCTGATAAGTGTATCTTTAGATCAGGGGTTAAGGGCTCTGTGTCTAATATTTTGATAATTATTTCAACATAATTGGTTTCTTTTGTAATCCTACATATTTTCTGCAATTAAACACATTATTTTGAAAGCGAACATAAGCCCTACCACATGGCTAGGCAAATGAAACTGCCACTGCCACCTTGATGACCATTTCCCCTCAGACCCTGATGGGTAGCATCTAGGACCTTGAATCCAATAGCCTTAGAAAAACAATGCTTCAGTCTCAATATTAGAAGCCATAATCTTTGTAGAGATGCAGCCTTGCTACTATTACTACAGGTATTACAGCTATATCTATTGAAGATCTAAAAAAAAGAGAGTTATCAAAGTCCTTGGCACCGTCAAAGAGTTCAACATCAGAAACTGGTATGATTTTATCAGTGAAAATGACTTTAAAGAAAAGGCATTACAGTTGGTTACTGCTTCACCCTAAAGATCATGAGATGTTTCCATCTGAAAGCTATTGCTTTCTATTTATCTTGTTTCACCCATTAGAATGAGTTCCAAGAAAATAGAGACCATACTTTTTATTTGTATCCTCAATGTCTAGCCCAGGACTTTTTGCACATAGTAAGCTCTTACTAAATGATTTATTTATGTATTCATTCAGAGGAGATGATGACACAAAAAAGGTTATAAGCACTCACTTTAGATATTGATTTCTAGAGAAATAATTTTCACTTATGTATGTTTAATACTCTGTGGTGCTGAGTATATAAGAATCAATGTTTGAGGTTCCTTTCAACTAAAAAGGGAGTTTTAAAAACTTCAATTTTTTGTCAACAACCCTAACCCTTTTTAGTTGAAAGGGAGTTTTAAAAACTTCAATTTTTTGTCAACATCTTTTTCTTAAAATAGAAATAAAGCCATTTGAAGATGCAAAATCTGAAAGATAGAAAAGTCAATATTATATCAAAGCACCGTTTGTACTAGCTAACTCACAAAGCTGCTTTGAGAAAAGGACTTTGTAAACCATCAAGAACTCTATAAATATGTCATTATATAGTCATCGTCTCCCAAGCCTTAGAACCGTTTTGATTATTGTCAATCAAGGAAGTGCCCCAGCTGATGTAATCACAGTTGTCAAAGAATCATATTCATCATCAAAAAGCATTTATTATTAACCAGTTTACAAAATAAAATGAAAAGACAGGATCTCTCCCTTTTCAGATCTCAAAATACACATCAGAGCTTACACCACATTTAAAGAATACAAAGAGACCACTACTAAAGTATGGGACAAGTGTAGAAATGAGATTAATAAAATGTTTACACAATGATCAAATAATGATATCAATGAGTTTGGTGAACTGATAAGTGAATGATGATTGTTAAATTCCAGAGGAAAAAAACAAGGGTCAAGTAAGTCAGCCAATTCAAGTTGCAGGGAAGAGAGGAGATATTAGAAACATGCTCCTATGCATAGTAACTTAAGCCCTTGGTAACTTTAGATGTTCCCTACTATTCTAAGACCAGGATTTCCCCATGTCACTCGTGAGCTAAGATTGCCCAATTAGGAGCACCTTGTGAAATGGCAAAACCCAATTTGGCTAAAGGTCACTGTAATATTAGGACCTACAAATAAATAGCCGATACAGTGTTTTAGTCTGTTTCAAGGGTGTTTTAGAGAGGTGTATCTCCTAAAAAGTCACAAATATGGCAAAAGATGAGGGTTGTTACTCAATACTTTGTCTTGAACTATGAAGTCATGACCTACCTTATTAAAAAACCTTATGCCTTAAGGAATAAATTTAAAAGTTTTATTTGTATTTATTTTAATTATAAGAATGGCACATAGCTTAGCAGTCCCTGAAGGCCATGAGGGCTCATGAGCTGAATGAATCCCAAGCCCAAAAGTCACAGGACTATAAAATTCAACTTTGTATTATCAGAAAGTATAGTCCCACCAAAGAGTGCACTGACTTACAATTCCCACTTCAGTAAAACCCTCTAAATTTGCAGAATAGATTGATTTTCAGGAAGCCTTAGAATCAGGCAGACCTGGACTCAAGTGACTATATGGCTTTAATTTCCTAGTTGCCTCCAGGTGGCTCACAAAGAATATATGCTACTTATTTGAAGGTATTACTCATGGAAGTAGCTTCCCTTTCCAAGATCTATCTATTGATCTACAGGTAAAGATTCTGTTCAACTAGTCCTTGAATTAGAGAACTATTGGTAACAACTCCCATTTTATAGCATTTTGAAGACTTATAAAATACTTACCTCACAATAAATCCAGAAAGTAGAATATATAATGCAAGTAATAATAATTAGCATTTCTTTGACCCTTATAGGGACTGCTTGGTAGTGCAGTAGGTAAGTGTCAACTCAGATTCATCTTCCTGAATTCCAAACTGTATGATCCTAGATAAATCATCTAACTATGTTTGTCTCAGTTTCTTCACCTGTAAAAATGAGCTGGAGAAGGAAATGGCAAATCATTCCAGTATCTGCTAAGAAAATTCCAAATGGGAATCACAAACAATTGGACACAACTGAAATCAACTCAAATAATTGGAGACACTTTTTGGTTTGCAAAAACACTTCACAAATATTATCTTATTTAATCTCACAACAACCCTGGAAGATAAGTGTTAACATGATCCCTGTTTTACAGATAAGGAAACTGAGATAGGCAGAAGATTACATCACTGGTCAATGATCATACAACTAATATGTATCTTAAGACAGAATTTGAACCAAGGTCTTCTTTCAGGCCCCATGCTCTATCCATTGGGCCACTTAGCCATCTCATATCATGAAGAAACTGATGTGCAGAGGTTACCAGAATTGTATGAATCACAAAGATAGTATGTATTAGGGATTTCTTTGGAACCCAAGTTTTCTGATCACAAGTCTTGAACATTTTACAGGTATACTAAAAAGAGGACATGAGTTGGACAATCTCACTCAGCTTCAGTTTCATCATTTGCAAAATGGAAATCATCAAATTGTGGCAAAGATTAATGAAATAACACACACAAGACACTTTACCAACCTTAAAATGCTATGTAGATGAGAGCTTCTATCATTTTGCATTATGACATAAGCCCTTCTCTCCTTTGCAGATAACAAAAGATGAGAAAAGCCCTCTGATATTTTCTTTGGAGTGCCCAAATTTCTAATTATTGTCCCCTATTTTTTATCCTAAAATATGATTATCCTTAATCTTCTCTCCTTAGATTAAGATAAAGGATGAGTTGAATTGGTGCTATTATTGTCATTGAATATCATGACAATTAAGGAAAGGCCTCCTGAAAGACATGTATCAGGTCAAGTCAAGAAAGATTTATTAAACTCTTATTTTGTTCCAGGCATTGTCCTAAGCACTAGGGATATAAAGAACGGCAAAAATGCTATCTGTCCTCAAGGAAGTCATGTTCTAATGAAGGAAACACATGGAAACAACTGCATACAAACAAGATAAACTAGAGATAATATTAAAGGAAAAACACTAACATGAAGGGGGATCCTGAGAGTAATAGAGAGCCACAGAGGCCAAATTTCCAGAAGAGAGACTGTTTTCCACTGAACCACAAATGATTAGGTATAGATTTAGAAGGATAGGGAAGCTAGGTAATGCAATTAGATAGAATGCCTGGAATCAGGGAGACTAATCTTCCCGAGTTCCAATCTGGCTTCAGAAACTTAACATCTTAATAGGTGACCCTGGACAAGTCATTTATCCCTGATTAACTCAGTTTCCTCATCTTAAAATGAGCTACAGAAGGAAATAGCAAACCACTCCAATATATTTGCCAAGAAAATCCCAAATGGGGTCATAAAGGGTCAGACCCAACTGAAAGACAGCTGAAAATAGAAAGAAGATGAGATAGAAATGAAATGCATTCAATTGATATGTGGGATTAAAAGTAGTAAAAAAAAAAAAAAAAAAAAAAAAAAAAAATTAAATCATGTGTCTTGACAAAGTCATGCAAGGAGTTATTTAGAGATTTGGGACTGTATTCCTGGGTGGCCATATATTAATTGTCATATGTGGATCCAAACATTAAGATAATTGATTTATATTCATGAAAAAGGAATGGTTTTGGTTATTTAACATTCATGAAACTTTTGATCATTAGACTCTTATGATATTCTCCATTTTCAGATGTTTCAAATTATTTTAAGTATTTCACACTATCCATGGAGAACTCTCATTTTAAAGAGTTGGAACGAAAATCTTTTCAATATAATTTGAGTAGGTGGTATAGAGCATGACACCTTGTGTCAGGAAGATCTGTGTTCATACCTGTTCTCAGACACTAGCTATGTAATACTGGGCAAATCACTCTAAGCTCTTTCTGCTTCAGTTTCCTCATCTGTGAAATGAGAACAAAAATAATAATAATTGCATCAAAACCTCCCAGAGAGGTTATGTAAAACGAGATATTTGCAAAGTACTTTACAGATCTCTAAGAACTATATAAAGGTTAACTATGATTAGTCACTGGAGTCTGTTCCACCAAGTACATAAATAGGTCATGCAAAAGTGATGTGGTATCATGTGTGCATGTATATTCAAGTCAGCAGGCACTTCCTAAACTCATTTTCTTCTGTCTGTTTCCTGAGTATATACTCTAACACTGACTGAACAAAGAAATGACATGGCAAAAAAAATCCACATCCTAAGCAGTTCATCCGTTGAATCCTGTTTTTGTCATGGGCAGCCATAATCCCATGAGGTTATTGTTCCCACTGAATTGAAATTGTCCTTCCAGAAGCATCCCAGTAACCTGTTATCCAGAGCTAGACAAAGAAGTACTAGTGCCCAGCTGTGTGTGGTATTGTGGCTTTGTGTTAGACCAACAAAATATGTTTTGCAGAAGGGGAAATTAAAAGCAATTGGCCACTCAAAGGGATTATCAGCCCCATTTGGCTCTGGCTGTCAGTGATAAGGCACTGGCCCCGGGTGGGTGACAGGAGAAATAAGTCTGAGAGACCTGAAATAGCCTTTGTCTTTTGTCTTTTGTCAAGGAGCTGTCATGTCACCTTTTCTTCGAATTGGTTTGTCCAACTTTGACAGTGGGCCCTATCAGCCGTGTCAGGGAGAAGTGGTCAGCCCTTACTGCGCTGTGCTTGTCAAAGAATCTGTTGAATCAGGTAAGTGACTGGAATAGTTTATTCAAGGGAAGAGAGACAGGAGGACTGGTACAGGAGAGCCCTGGAGGCCAACTTTGGGGCACGACTAGGGCATGGACATTCATAGAACATGGCATTTTAAAACAGGAAGTGATAGCCAGGTTCAACTCACTCAAACAGGGCATTGAGAGGTAAAGAAATAACAAAAGTCATACAGTTAATAGCATAGTCAAGACTAGAAATCAAGTCATCCAACTCCTTGGTCTAGAATTCTTTTCACTGTGGTTCGCTGCCTCACTTTGCTATAAATTCTCTTTCTGCCTTGGAATCTCCATAACACTGTCTATGGACAAAGTCAAAAAGAGAATGAGGTACAGTTGGAGAAATAGGGAAGGACTTCCTTTATAGAAAAAAAGTTGAGGTGGAATTGCTGGCCTAAATTATCTAATCTGGATATTTCTACCCATCAAATTTCTTTCAGTTCGCTGAGTAGGCTGTGTGACTTCAAAAGAAATCTATAAAGGAAGAACTTTCAACTATCTGGATGTCACTCAATCTCCTTAGCCTCAGTTTCCTCTTCTTTCAAATAAATTAAGATGAACTAAATAGTCTCTGAGGTCACTTCCAATTCTAAATTTGTATTCCTCTATCAGATATATAACTTCTGCCAAAATAAAAAATACCCACTTGTGTGTGACCTGAGCCTTGAATATATAAATGTGTGTGTATGTGAGAGAGGGAGAGAGAGGGGGAGAGGGAAAAGGAGAGGGAAAGAGAGAGGGGGAGAGAGAGAGAAGGGGAGAGAGAGAGGGAAAGGGAGGAAGGGAGAGGGAGAGGGAGGGGGGAGAGAGAGACAGAGAGAGAGAGAGAGAGAGAGAGAGAGAGAGAGAGAGAGAGAGAGAGAGAGAGAGAGAGAGAGAGAGAGAAATATAATTACAACAAGATTCCTTTTACTGGCACCATCAACAAATAGTCAATTAGTAGTTACTGAGTACCAAGAACTATGCTAAGCGCTGGAGCATTCTAATTGGAGAATATAATGTACAGAATGCAATTTATTTAGTTGTATGAAATTTGAGTTCTCTTCACTACATTTTTCACTCTGTATGTCTTCAGATCTTCTCTATCCTTATTCCAACCTAAATCTTGTGTTGTTTGGAGCCAGAAAGGGGAGGCAACCTTGCCTAGTGGAAAGAACATTGACTCTGGAGACTGAGACAGTCTAGTTTTGAATTTCAATCCCTCCTCTTTTCTGCTTCTGTGATCTAGTGCAAGTCAGAGAGATTATGAATTCCTCATTTATAAGGAGTTTAGAAAATAAAAAAAATTATTTATAAAGTGAGTTTCAAAATATGTGAGTTTCAAAATATAAGATCCCTAAGGTCTCTTCCAATGCTACATCTCATGCATGTTAAGTCTAAGCCCTTTCCAGACGTCCCTTCTTTTATTATTATACTGTTTTTAATTTCTCACATCAGCAGGCATGATTTATGAAGTTACTCTGCCAAGAACTAACTGATGTCAGTCTCCAATAAATCTTTCGTGATTTGATATCAGAATCACAAATATAGAACTTGAAGGAGCCTTACAGGGACATCTAGTCTGACTCTCTTATTTTATAGATGGGGAAACTGAGGCAGTTTGAGATTGAGATTTGTGTAAATTTACCCATGTCATAAATAGCAGAAATAGAATTTGAACTCATATATTCTAACTGCAAATCCATCACTCTTCAGACTGGGAGCTGTTGTGATAATAATGTGAATATATGAAGTTCATTTGGGAGAGCATAATAGTTCAAATTGCAACATGAAACAATCATGACAGAGGCATCCATCACAGAACAAAATTTGCCATTTATTATGTGAAATAGCTCGTGGACTTAGCCAGATGTTACAAAATAAGGCAGAATCATAGGTGATTAAGCAATGTTCTGAGTTCAGGGACCTTTATGGTCTCAAGGAATAAGAGGAACAGGTAGAGTCTAGAGAGGAAAGGGAGGAGTGTGGGGGGAGGAACCTCCCTTCCTAGGGAGGAACCAGGTAGTCTATGTGATTTACCTGCCTCAGTCTAGTCTAAAGGTATGCTAATCAAGATAATCTCAGAGGTTGAAGACAGAATGGATGGATTGGAGTTACTAACAATGGAGGCAGGATGAGCTAATAAGAATTCCAAGCTTCACATCATTATTGACTATCAAGACAGACTAGGAAAACTGATCTCGTATTTCCTGACTATGGGAAGAGAATGTATTGGTTTAGAGTTCACATCATTGCTACTCTAAGTTTTGCATATGAGGAAACCCTAGTAAAGTTATGTTGCAGATGGCATTCTCTAGGAGCATATTCCAGAAAATCTTTGTTTTCTCATATTCTCCAAAATTAAAAGTTACTTGCTTCATGGATCATGACATTATGGCAGTCACTTTCAACCTCCCCAAATTGAAGGAAATGGTTTGTTGGCCATTGCTCATCCATAGTCTCAGCTGAGTTTTCCTCTGGTTTGGTCTTTGATATAGCCACCTCACTACCCCAGAAGTAAGTATACAGCTGCTCCCAAATGAAACCCTTTCAGATGTCACTGAAGTCTTTGAAATGCAAAATGCCTGCTTTTTAAAAATCAGCTTTTGACCTAATGGGCCTCCTGGATCTAGTTCTCTTTATAACCACAGGTCTCATTGACATTTGCCTCCCCCAGGGGGGGAATTTCTTTTTGGCTGAGTGTTTGAACTTGATCTAATCAGTAGTGTGGATCAAGGGACCGACCTTCTTAAAGAAAAAAAGTGGGGAAACTTTGCTTTTCTGAAAGGTTAACCTGTGGAATTGTTGAAGGCTTTTTTTTTTTTCAATCAAGACTTAGTACAAGATCACACTGAGATTAAAGTAGCACTTCCTGGCCTCAAGACACATCAGGCTTTGTGACCATATTTTCCATGATAAGTCAGGCCTTGTCAGGGAAGAAGCTGACTGAAAAGTCCCAGGAAAGGGCAGGTGAGTGCAGGTCAAGCTGGTATTTAGGCTGTAAGAATACGAAATGTCCAAAAAATGGCAAAGATTTATGAATTCTCTTGTTCTTTCTTGGGTAACAGTTGATCTCAATTTGGTGTTAGAAAATGAATGGGCATAAAATTCTGTTTTGAAGTATTTTTGTTGGTGGTAGTGTTTTGATGGTGAATAGACTAAAAGTCTTTTGTTTCTATTGGTATTGTAGACTTAAACTGGAAAAGGCCTTCCTCAGAAGTCATCTAATCCACTGGTGTTAACTAAAATAGAAAGATCAACTGAAATAAAAAGTCAAGTAGTGACTACACCCTTCAAGCTACATGTTACTTAGAAAACCCACATACTAACATTATCAGTGTTCTGTTGTGGGGCAGTTGGTGGTGCAATGGATTAGGCTTGGAATCAGGAAGACTCATATTCATGATTTCAAATTCAACTTTAGATACTCATATGATCCTGGGAAAGTCACAACACTGTTTGCCTCAGTTTCCTCATCTGTAAAATGAGTTGGAAAAGGAAATGCCAAACTGCTCCACAGTATCTCTGCCAAGAAAATCCCAAATGGGGTTACATAGAGCCTGAAGTGACTCAACAACATGTTGTACTGCATTTTTATTAATTTTGTTAAATATTTCCTAATTAGGCTGTTATTAGGGAGTGTTAAAAGCTACCTGTCTATTTGACATCTCTGAAATCTAATCTCTTTGTTGTGAGGTTAAATGACTTGCCTAAGTTCACACAAGATCACTCCCATTTCCTGTTTCCCTATTACAGTAACTGAAAATGACACAGAAACAACCACTTACCAACTCATCAAACTCCTCATTTTTGTTCTACAATAAAAGTATCATATCTTATGCAAGAGGACCAAAGTAACTCCCATAAATTAGTGTTTCCATCTTTACCAGAACTCATGCAGACCCTACATTAGAAAGGCACCATGGTGCAGTAAATAGTGAAATGGAGTTAGAGTCAGAAAACTTGAGCTCACATCCTATCTCAGACATTTATTAATTCCATAACTGAGGCAAGTCCTTTTATCCCCATGGGTCACAATTTCCTCTTCTGTAAAATGAGGATGTTTGCCTTGATGGCTTCCAAGTCCCCTTCTAGCTCCAAATTTATGATCTTATTCACCATTAATTTCTTGAGCTAGGTGCAAGGCACTGTCTTCTCCCAGTCTATCTTTTGAACCTTTTTTTGTCCTTCACAATTCTATGTGTTGGACAGATTGGCTCAAACACTTACTGTCCATGATATTCTATCTCCCATGACTTTGTACACATTGTCCCCAATGTCTGAAAAGGCACTTCCTTGCCCCTTTTCCTCTCAGTACCTCCACATTCCTTCAAAGTTAAGCTCACATGACATAGGAGGCTTAGACTCATCTTCTCAATTGCCTAGTGACTATCTCCCCAAGGGAAATTACTTTGTATATATTCAAAATTTTCTATGAAAATACATGTTGTTTCCTTCCCCCCCTCCCCGCCTCCCCCCCAAAAAAGTAGGCTTCTTGAAGCCAGGAATTGTTTTGATTTTTTCTCTATATTATCAGAACCTAGCACATGTTAGGAATTTAATAAATGCTTGTCAAAATGAATTGCTTTTCAGGACACTTGTTTCTTATTCTCCAGAAGTTTAGATTTAAGTAATTTGTTTTTAGGCCATGAATCTGTCCCCTCAAGGAGGAACTTTATCAGTTCCTTTGAAGGATATAATTTGTCATTTTATTTGCTTTAAGTGTGAAATCTCCACTACATTTATTCTAATGCCTCATCATGAAAGCCCTAGATTCTTAAAGCATATATGGGTAGCTAGATAACATCATCAATAGACCACTGGGTCTGGAGTCAGGAGAACCTGAAATCAAATGTGGCCTCAGATACTTACTAGCTGATATGCCTCTGGGTAAATCACTTAACCCTGTTTGTTTCAGTTTCCTTACCTGTGAAATGATCTGGAAAAAGCAAACCACTCCAGTATCCCTGCCAAGAAAACCCCAAATACAATCAGGAAGAATTGGATATGACTGAAACAACAAAATAATAACAAAATTAGAGCACAAATTCTGGAAGACTAGGGCCTCCTGGGCTGAAAAGTCTTTGACTAGAAGAGGGTAAAAGAAAAGTGAACAATTATTTATTAAATGCCTGTAATATGGCAGGCACCTTGCTAAGTGCTTTAGAGTTTCTATTTCATTTAACCTTCATAACTCCCCTAGAGGTAGGTACTGTTATTATTCCCATTTACAACTGAAGAAATAGATGAAAGTTAAATAAATTGTCAGGGTCACTCAGCTGGATTTGAACTTGGGTTTTTCTAACTCCATCTCCGTTCATCATTGCATCACCTAATTGACAGTAACTGTATCTTTTATACAAAAACTAGCACAAATTCAGATAGATTTGTCAGCAGAATATTGGCCTAAAAGGTGACAAATCCATGAAGAATGCCAATAAGGCTTAGAAGGACTGCAGTATGCCTAATTAGAAAAATCATAATATCCATATAATGAAATCAGAGCTTTTTGAAAAACTGATGTCAATTGAGAGTCGTCATTTAAATATTGATTGATTGATAAAGAGGATGCACTGAAGTACATCTTGGGCAGATGAAAAATGTTTGCAAACAATATAATATTAAAAGTAATCTATCTTTAAAAAAATTTTGAGTTCCAAATTCCTACAATATAATTTAAAGATCAAAAATCAATAGATAAATTGTATTTCCTAGGAAGGATACTTTTAGGTAGTTAATCCCAGCTGAGTTATATTCTTTAATAGATTCTATCACCCAAGATTACACTTGCTAAATGAAATTTTTTCCTAGACTTGGACCCCAATTTAAAATTAATCCATAGCCCTCTCTCTAGTGATTTGATTTACTTCTACTATCACCATGCTGAAGCGTTGTACAGTATAGCAAAGCCAGGTGGCAATTGTGCATAGAAATGTTCTTATTAAAGGAAGGTATAGTCCTGAAGTTTAAATGATGTTGCCCTGAGATAGTGTAGTCGAAATAGAATGTGGAATAGTTTATGATTTACTCATTGTAAAAGACTTTATAAAAGCCACAATAAAAGAGTGCTTATGATGGTCTCAAAAGTATGCTGGTGTAGCTTTCAAATGGATACATAATCTTTTTCGATTAGTCATTCTTCCTCAGGTGTCAATGAGCTAGGTCAGCCACATGGTCTCCCTATTACACATCAAGAAACCGAAACCAAAAGAGCTTCAGTAATATATTCTAGGTCACAAATCAAGTAATTGGTAGAATGGGAATTACTTTTCCAGTAGATATAACATTAGTTCCAAAAGGGAAGTAATGTACTGATAATCCTACATATAAGAAAGAAGAACCATGGCATATAATATAGGAAGAAAAGAAGATTTTAAGATTTTTGTAACCAGAATTATCCAGATAGATTATTCAGATTATTTACTTTGCTGTGGATCTAGGACTGAAATACATGCTGTCATGTGACTTAATCTCATGTCTCTGCTTTGATGTTTCCCAGAGTTAAGCTCTATATTTTTCAAATAGTGCTAAGAGGTTCAGACTCTCAGTGAATCTTTGTTTAATTGAACTGAATATCATATTAATCTAGTTTAAGGGAATATTATACAAATGTTTTTCTTTTTGCAGAAAATGGGCAAATCTATGTCCAGAAGAAGCCTACCATGTACCCACCCTGGGAGAGCACTTTTGATGCTCATATCAATAAGGGGAGAGTGATGCAAATCATTGTGAAGGGGAAAAACATTGACCTCATATCTGAAACAACCATAGAACTCTACTCGTTGGCAGAGAGATGCAAGAAAAACAATGGAAAGACAGAAATCTGGGTAAATATATTATGCATTTAGTCAATTGAGCATTTATTAAGTGTCTCCTGTATATTAAGTGCTGAAAATACAAAGACAGGCAAAAGATAGTTCCTACTTTCAGGGAGTTTATGGTCTATTAGGGAAGACAACATGAAAACACATATACATAAATGAGAAGGAGGGCATAGAGAGAAAGAGACAGAGAAAGAGGGAAGGAGAGAGAGAGAAAAGGGGGATTTGAGTTAATCAACACGGGGAAGGCACCAGCATTAAGAGTTATGTTAAACTTTCATATTGATGACATGTCATTACTAGAATGTGGTGATTGTCATCTTGTAGAAGTTCATTGAGATCAAAAATGTCTATTGTCTCATCTAAAGATAAGAGGGCACTCACTCTGATTGGGGATGGCAACTCTGTAATTTTCACACAGGTATATTTTAAATGTGATTTCTTAACCATAAATGTGAAGTAAGGATAATAGGTATGATCTAGAATAAGAAAATATGAAAGCTTGGAAATTTGATGCACATCAGCTACATTTTAAGAACATACTGGGCTTTTGATTATGCTCAAAATGAAAGAAACATTCCAAAGACTGATAAAAGGCTTAGATTTGGAGTCGGTCACTTCTAGTCACCAGTCACTTCCTACCTATGTGACCTGGAGGAAACTGTGTCTATTTTCTTCCTCAGTTTACTCATCTGTAAAAGTAGGGACTATACTAAATGAGCATTAAGGTCTCTCTCAGCTCTAAATCTATGATCCTATGAAGTTGATTTAGAAAGTGCCATCAGTTCCCCAATCATGAATATTATCCACCTGCAACCTTATGTTTTTGTTTTGAAAAGAGGAATAGCACAGGGTTAAGTGAAATAGAGAAATAAAGGGTAGAAAAAGAAGGTAGTTTTTTAAAGTTCACATTTAATTAATTTTTTTATATCTATCCTTAACTAATTTACCATTCTACCATTTGTTCAATGATTCTGTAATTATTTCAGCCTAACCTTCAGTGTTTATCCAGCAGCTATTTGGAAACTTAGGCTGAAACTTTGTCTTAGTCTCATATGCTATGAAAATTTTTAAAAAGGGTGAGTCAAGTATGGGCCATACTGAAAAATTTAGGGGTTCAGAAATTTTAAACGTTTTTTATTTAAGAATTAAATAAAGGAGCAGCCTTAAAAAAAGGAGGAGCAGCCAACTTGTAAGAGATAAGAGCATTTGTTTTGTAATATAATTAGAATTTAATGTTCTCCTAAGCCATAAATTATTGTGTGCATGTATATTCAATTTAATTGGAGTAGTTAGGTGTTGCAGTAGGCAGAAGGTCAGGCCTCAGTCAGAAAGACTCATCTCCCTGAATTTAAATCTAGTCTTATTTACTTACTACCTATGTAACCCTGGGCAAGTCACTTAACCTCGTTTGCCCCAGTTTTCTCATCTGAAAAGTAAGCTACAGAAGGAAATGGCTATCTTTGCCAAGAAAACCCCACATGGGACACAAAGAGTTAGATACAACTGAAAATGTGTGAATTGATGATTTTCAATTTATGCCACATGTTTTACATATATCTCATCTAGACTGATTTATATGTCTTAATATTGCTACAGTATACTAAATAATCTTTATTATTCCCCCCAAAAAAGCTCCTTTTTTTTACATTTCAACTTAGGCATAGGAACTAGAGAGAAGATTTTTTTTTTTCATGAGCACATTAAGAGTATGAGTTTGTCAAATTATTCAGTTGTTATCATGAGTGGCAGGGAGAAATAGAGCCTAAAGAGAAGAGGGAGGAAATTAGGACTGAAATGGGGTTAGAAAATAAGCATAAACATGGCAGCTGCAAATTCTAAATTTGGAGGAGAAGACAGTGACCAAACAGGGACAAAGAAAGAAAAAGGAGAGCAAACCTAAGTGAGGTGATTTGAACATTTGGGAAGGAAAATCTGGGAAACATGAGAAAGGAAGCAAGTAGAACTCATTGTTACATATTTTTAATGATTTATATTATTCTTTGGGAATTTCACTAACTGTGTATCTTGTTGTGTTCCGCTCTTTATGTAATCACAGTTTGTTATCTTTTCCAATATTATTCTACATGGCAATTTTAAAAAATTATTTTCTAAGCTCAGTGATTTCCTATTACCTCTAGAACTAAATATAAACTCCTATGTCATTTAAAGCCTTTCACAATCTGACTCCAGCCTATCTTTCCAGTAACATTTATTACACATTATTCCCCTTCATGTACTCTTTGGTTCAGTCAAACTGATCTACCTACTGTTCCTCAGATAGGACATTCCAGCTTCAGCTCCTTGCCTTTGTACAGACTATCTGTTCTACGGACCCTGCCAGAATCCCTAACTTTCTCCAAAAATGAATTCAAGCACCATCTCCTCCTTGAGGCTTCTGTGATTCCCCCAAGTTACCAGTACCTCATTCCTGCACCATGGAACATGATCTTGTATTTGTGTGTGATTTGTAAATACTTCTATGTGTACGTGTTGTTTTCTCTAACAGAATGCAAGCTTCCTGAAGGAAGAGAATGTTTGGTATTTGTTTGGTGCATCCTAATGCCTAATATAGTACCTGTTACAAAACAGATACTTAAAAATGCCCTTTGCTTATTGATTTCATCTCTCTGTAATAATGAAAAACACTTTCTTAAAACTAATTCTGTTTTCTTTTTGCTTTTCTTGGAATTCTAACTTTGTGTTTGTAGTTCCCTTTCTCAAGTTTATCATTTACCTATAAGCCTTCAACTGGCTCTTCCTGTCTAAGTATCAAAGCCAGTATGTTTACTAGTTACTTGATCTTTTGTACCAAAATGCTACCTTTTATGCAATAACAATAATTGACTCACCCTTAACATATAATGCAACATTTTTTAAAACTTTTTTATTCTGAACTTAACAAACACCCAGTGTGATGAGCATTTCCATATACATTTTGGAACAGAAGGAAAGGAGGATTATACATAAAACTGTGAATTTTTATTATGTAGATTTTGCTCTTCGAGTACATAATAAATTCAATGTGTAACTTTCAAAGTTTCCTTGATTGTATGTAATTCCTTCTGACTTTCCTTCTGTTTTGTTCTCATTTGAGGGAAAAGGGAGGGAGAAAAAAACAGTATCCTTTTCTCCCATTCTCCCCATAATGCATTGTTTTTCCAGGGAATAACTGCTTAATTAAAGGCCCTCATAAACTACAAATGCTACACTTATACAACTTTGCTAATAAGGTATTCAAAAAATGTTCAATTTTCACCATTTTATTTTGATATCAAACTCATAACCATAAACTTCATTTGTAACTAGCAAATATTTACTGAAAACCCGGTAGATGCAAGTTATTTTTTCCCTCGGCATATGTTTTATTTTTTTGTTTTCTGTCAGTTTACATTTGATATGCACAGCTAGGTGACATAATGAATAGAGTGCCTGCTCAGGAATTAGGAGGACCTGAGCTCAAATCCAGCTTCAGACAGCTCTGTGATCCTGGGCAAGTCACATAAATAATCCTGTTTGCCTCAGTTTCCTCATGAGCTAGAGAATGATATTCAAAATCCCTCCAATATCTTTGCCAAGAAAATTCCAAATGTAGTTTAAAAGAGTCAGACAATTGAGATGACTCAATGACAAGACCTAATCCAAAGAGTGAATTTCTACAACCTTGAAAAAGACATTTACTCTTTTACAAATTTAAATTTCATTCTTTAACAGTCTATGGTAGGCTAAGTCTTTTCCATATCCTAAAAAGATTTGTCCTCACATTTTCCTCATGCTACTAACAACTCAATTCTTAACAGTGACCATGAATCAAGGCTTTCAATTATATTTTTAAAATTTCTTCTGCTCTCTGTAGTATTGGGATAATAACTAACAATTTGGTTCTCTTTGTCTTTACTTTAACAAAATAATTTTCCATAAATCATGGTTGTAACTGTGCTCAGGAATTTTCAGTGGCTCTCTCATAAATTACAAACTTTTCAGGCTGGGAAGACATCCATAATCTGACTCCATTCTATCTTTCTAGTGTTTTTTTCTTATTTTCTCACTTCTCAAATTAGAACACTAGCTCTTTCCAGAACTTGGCATTCTGACTCTGTGTTGGACTAGACCATCCACTATACTACCTCATTTCTATCTGTTAGAATCCTTAGCTTCTTGGGTGTATTTCTTCTGCTAAGCCTCCATAGTGGTTAATGACCCCTTCCCTCTCCAGCTTGCTTCCTATTGTCATTAGATTGTGAGTTCCTGGAGAAAGACTGTATTTTACCTGTCTTTAAATCCCCAGCACTACCCATCATCCTGACATACAGTAAGCATTTAATAAATGTTAATTGACTATTTATTTGACTTTGAACATGTTGTTTCCTAAAAGAATACACAGACTCCAGAAAGGTAGGAAGCTTCACATTTTTTTTTTTGCCTTTCTATTATCTCCAATGTTTTATTTATACATAGTAAATACTTAATAAATGTTTGATTTTTCACTTATTTTTAACTTTTTTTTACAGTTTGAATTCCAAATTTTCTCTCCCCTTCATCTTTTGAGAAGAGATATCAATCATACAAGTGGAGTCATGCAAAACACATTCCCATATTTACCTTTAAGTATTTATTGAAAAGACTTTAATGATTTCCTGATTTTCCCAAGCAGTAATATTACTGTATGCTACATGCTGACTGAATCATTTCGTTATGGGAATTTTTTCATCACCTCCTGGACCAGTCTAGCTTAAAATGTTCTCTCTTGGGTTATCTGGTCCTTTGTTGAGGAGACTTCTGATTCTTTGATAAACTACTTTCTTTTGCCTATTCAATACCTTTTCTGTCTGGATTGACCATGGTGAAAAAAGTTGAATATATCTACTTACAAAGTCACAATTTATCTGTCCTTATGCCCTTTCCTTTGGCCTAAAAATTAAAAACTAAAACCTGTACCCTTTACCTATTCCCTTGTAGTCCTTCCATTATGACCAACATCTGACCTGTAAATACTCATTAAATAAAAATTTTAAAAAGGAAAAAAAAATCCAAATTAGGTCAGTGAGCGTCTCTCAAAAACCTAGTCTACTTTTCACGTTAGATTTTGACTTCCAAAAACCAGTCATGAATTTTGAGGTGTTCTAAGTGTCATTGATGAGAGAACTGCCCTTCAGATCATTGATACTTCTAATAGTAATGATGAATAGAGAGAACATAGGAAATTGAAAAGTCTTCCATATAGAACTATCAGTCACTACAGTAGCCAACCTTTTCTGCCAGAGAACTTTAAAATGCTTAGCCAAAGGTTCTCTTCTCACTGTCTGACTGATCTTTCTTTCTTTCTTTCTTTCAACCAGTTAGAGCTGAAACCTCAAGGCCGCATGTTAATGAATGCAAGATACTTTCTGGAAATGAGTGGCAAGTGACATTTTTTTCTTACTATTTGGGGATGAGAAGGACATGGCTTTTCAAACGTGTGCCCTTTTAAAATTTCTATCATGGTGGGAAAGGATGGGAGTAGAAATAGAAATACTCAGACATTCCATGTTGTTGACATTTCCAATGATGTGCATCGTTTGAATGGATGAACTTTGTAGGCCACGTATGTAACAGCCTATTGATATTTTTACTATCATTCTTTCATTTTCTGACTCTTGATGAACAATGCTTTTAATTCAGTTTTTGAGTATAGTTGTGAATCTAATTTCTACTTTCTAGTGTTTCTATGTGTTAAATCCAAACTAATAATGAAAGAAGGATGTCATGTGATAATGTTATATTATATATAATATATTTATCATATATGCATTACATATATAATATTATATAATAATAACAATAGCAGCTAACATTTATATAGCCCTATGTGCCAGGCATTATCTAAGCATTTTACAATTATTAAGTTATTTGATCTTTACAATAACCATGGGAGGTAGGTGCTGTTATTATTCCCATTTTACATATAAGAAAATTGAGACAGAAGTCGAGTGAGTTATCTAAGGTCACACAACTATGAAGTCTCTGAGGTTGGATTTTAACTCAAATCTTCCTGACTCAATACACTCCAGATCCAATGCCCTATTCACTGTGTCAATAGCATCTTGTAGACTACAACAATTTACAAAATAGCTTAAAGAACATAGAGAGGATGGGATTTGCTTCAGTGTTGGATGTACCCACATGACTGAAATCACACATCCTAGAACTGTTAAAGTATGTGTTTATTATAAGTATGTAGGAACACACATTGAATATATAGGTGCAAATGTCGTCTGTATAAAAGTAACGTGGTATAACATCTGAGTTTATTTCCAAGACATACAGGAAAAGTTTAAGTGACATTAATAATTGGGATTATTGTGGAAATGCCCTGATTTCAGAGGTGTAGGACATGAGTATAAATTAAGGCTCTCATTCCCCATGTAATTTAGGGCAGGTGGCTATGTGCCTCATTTCCTCATCTATAAAATGGAACACCTGGGATAAATGATCCCTAAAGTCCCTTCTAACCCTAAACCTAGGGCTTACCTGTAATAGAAAGTGTTCTGAACCAGAAGAAATGAGCTGTGTCCCATAAACTTCTTATTCTTAGGTCCCTCACCTAGGTAATGAAGGTGATAGATTAGGTCAAAAGTTCCTAACACGAACATCCACAAACCCACTTCAGAGGTCTCTGACCTTTGATAGGAGAAAAGAATCACATCTTTATTTTCACCAATCCTTATATTTCTGTGTATATTATTTTGTGCCTTTAAAAACATCATTATGAGTAAGGCTCCACAGGCTGTACCAAATGACCAAAGGGGTCCGTGACACACACAAAAACGGTTAAGAACTCCAAAGCTCCAAAAGAACTCCAAAATGAAAGCATTTTAAAAGTTTTCTTCCAACTCTGTAATTCTGTGTCTGCCACCATAGCAAGTGTCATATTAATCATTTCCTATTTAAAAAACACACAAAAAAAGATACAAAATGTTATCATGAATTTAAATTATGTATAAAAAGCCTTGTATCATGAAAGCTATATTCACATATGTATGCATAAGGAAATAACCAGATGCCACAGAAGCAGCAAATGGCTGTGTATAATATATATATGTATGTGTATATATATATATATATATATATATATACACACATATGTATGTATATTGTTTGTATATATACATATATGTATATTTATTTATATATATATGCATATATATACATATTTTATATATACACAAACACACACTCACATATATATATATATATATATATATATATATATATATATTTACTGAGTGTCTAGGTACTCACATTAATTACTGTAACTCCTAATATCCTAAACCTAGAAATGTACAAAAGAGAATTCCAATGATAATGAGATGTCACTTATCCCTAATTTTTTTGGTGGGGACAGTGGGAGGTAAGGGGGATGTCAAAGAAAAGGGAAATTTTAATTTAGGCAAGTCTCAAATAGGGCACCAAGGTGGAACATTGGATAGAACACCAGTCCTAGAGTCAGGAGGACTTGACGTCAAATATGGCTACTAATACTAGCTGTATGACACTGGGAAAGTCGCTTAAGCTCTTCATCTTCAGTTTCCTCATCTAATAATAGCACCTATCTTGCAGGGTTGTTTTGAGGATCAAATGAGATAATTGTAAAGCACTTAGCACAGTGTTTAGCATAAAGTACTATATAAATAATAATTATTATTGAATAAATCAAAATACTTATGAAATAAATAATTTAAGGCTTTTTACTCTAAATATAAATCACATATAACTATAATGTTTTGAAAATACTTTGTTTATATATATATATATATATATATATATATATATTTACTTGGCACATCAGAAAAAAAATTTCATAAATAAAAAGAAATATCAATTACTGGCCTAACATCTTGATGTACATGTATATGTGTGTTTTAAAAGTACCTTTTCTTAATTATAAGAAAAACTACACTGTTCTCACTACTTCTTTCAAAATGCATTATGTAAATTGAGAAATCATTTGAATGCAAGTTATTTTAGGAAAGAATTTAGATTTCTCTTTTAAGAAACAGCTTCATGAATATTCATATGCTACAGTGAAACTTGAATTTTTCATTCAAATGGAGGAACAAATGCAGGTGAGAAGGGGGAAAAATACCATAAAGTTTTACCTTAATAATTTTACCTACATGCCCAGAAATCTTTTTTTTTTTTCTCTTGAAGATACAGAGGCAATAGGTATGGTTGGCAGAGTGTTAGTCCTGGAGTCAGGGAGACAAGAATTCAAATCCTGCCTTTTACACATCAATTACTTGGAATAAGAGAAAAGCAACTAATTCCCTAAGTAGAAAGCTTTCACCCAAATAAAATTATAAATAACTGATATATTGATGCTAATGTAAGATTCCCATGCCCAAGGCCATAGTTAGTGGTTTTTCATCCATATTTTCAACATATACTAATTTGCCATGTGAGGGTAAAAAGGGAAGGAAGAAGGTGTTTGGTGTGAAATATTTATTATAATGCTAGGCACTGAGGGTTATAAAAAAAGTTTGTCCACTGGTACTCTCTTTCTGCCTTTGAAATGTAATTATTTCTTAAAGCTCTGATCCAGAGTTTTTGTCTTTTCTCTCTCTAAGGTGTCATCTTTGGCAATCTCATTTACTCTTAACAATTTCACTTACCACTTTCATATGTATGACTTAAACTTCTCTATTTCTAACTCTGATAATTCTCTCAAGATCTATACCTAACTTTTCCATCTGTCTCTAAAGCTAAATGTTTCATCATTATCTCCAAATAAATATGCTGAATTTTATCAGCTCCCTCTACCTCCTGCCTTCTTTATTCATATTAATGAAATCAACTTTCTCCCAATCACCAGCTTATATCTTGGAATGGCTTTTTGATTCTTTCCTTAGCATCAACCCTCATATGTTAATGTGTGATTTCAGTGATATGGAAACAAAATCCAACCAGTTCTGACTCTACAATAACTTCTCAAATCCATCCCCTCTTATTTGTCCCCCAATTCCCTATTTTGAGTCCTTAATACCTAGATTATCTCAGAAGCCTTCTACCCAGTATCCATCCCTTCAATATATCTTTCACAATAAGACCAGATCCATCTTCCTAATGCACAAGTTCTCATTAGTCATTACATGACTTAAAAAACTTTCTGATGATTCTTGAGTAAAGTAGAAATTCTTTAGCCTAATATTGAAAACCTTCCCAAGCCTGGCTCCCATCTCTCTATCTTCTTAGGCTTAGTGCATATTACTTGTTTGACTTCTTCTCCCTTTTCTTCTATCTTATGTACTTGTCTTACTCTATTTCTATCATAGTGATTTGTGTATATATCATCTCCCTTACTGAAGTTTAAGATCTTTAAAGGTAAGGATATATTTATTGCCTTCTCTATCTTAAGTGCTGAGAAACATTATTGGAGAATGAATGAATAAATGGAAAAGCATTTGTTCAACATCCATTATAGGTAGCTAGGTGATAAAGTGGATAGAGCACTGGGCTTAAAATCAGAAATACTCATTTTCATGAGTTCTAATCCAGCTTCAAACACTTCCTAGCTGTGGGACTCTGGGCAAATCACTTAGCCTTACTTGTCCCAGTTTCCTCATCTGTAAAATAAGCTGTAGAAGGAAATGACAAGAAAACCCCAAAAAGGGTCATGAAGAGTCAGACATCATTGAAATAACTCAACAACATGTACCAAGAGTATATTGTGCTAATCACTGGGAATACAAATAGAAAAAGTAAATATGGTCCCTGCTCCCAGATGCCAGTTTCTTGGATGAAGTAGGGAATTAATCAGTATTTGCTAAATTGAAGCATAAAAGCAGTCCCTGCCTTCAAGCAGCTTTCATTCTTCTAGGAGAGAGGGAAAAACAATATAATTTAAACAAATAACAAGTATAGAGCAATATAATACTGACTATAACCATAAAGAGAGCTCAAAGAAGAGAAATTGTTATGGATTATATAAGTTCATGTCAGAAAAAGGATTTAAACAACATTTTAAAAACTGAACAGAGTGTTTTTCAGCAGAGGGCATGAAGGTTGTGTATGTGTAATATCCAGTAATAATTGCTGACTGACTAAACCCTACTGGAAAGTAAGAAAGAAGATAAGGCCCTATGGGGAGAGGTTTTAGAGAAGCTTGAAAGCCAGATAAAAGACTCTGAATCTGATTCAGAAGGCAATGGGAAACCATTAATGAGTTTTGAACAGAGGGGTGATATAATCAAAACTGTGTTTTAGTCTGTCATCACTGTCAAAGTTAAAACAGAGGATGGAAATATTAAAGATGAGAGACCAGCTACATGAGTATTAAAGTCATTTAGGAATGAAGTAATGAGGGTGAGGACTTGTGTTATAACAAGAGAAATGAAAATCTGAAAACATAACAACATGTCTTGGTGACAGGTTGTTGTTCAACTGTATATAATTCTTTGTGACCCTGTATGGGTTTTCTTGGCAGAGATACTACAGTGGTTTGCCATTTCCTTCTCTAGCAGATTAAATCAAACAGAAGTACTTGTCCAAGGTCACAGAGCTAGTATCTGAGACTGGATTTGAACTCAAATCTTCCAGATTTCACGCCCCAAGATACTATCCACCAGCCACCAGCAACAGGTTAGCTGTGGCTAACCTGTGTAGCTAAAATAAAGGACAGGGGATAGTTGAAGAGGACTATAAGACTTTTTTTGACTTCATAGTCCCTTGTCCCTTTAGATCCTAGTGACCTTGATCACTGTGCCATATTAGCTAATTATCACCACATTTATGTCTTATCTTAACTCAGCTTTCAATACCTCAAATTCAGAGTTTGCTCTTTCTGACCACAATCTTCTTACCTGAAAGTAGTTCTTACATTTGACTTCCATCAATCTTACTCTTTGTTCTCTACAGACTCCTGTTGCTTAAAACCTCCAACTTCTTCCTTCCTAATGTCAATTGAGTCTTACAATTATTTTGGTGTTGAACTCACTAGTAACCTATGTTCTCTGAACACCTTTATCTTCTACTGTGTCTTTTTGTACCCAAACTTAGTGCTAGAAATGTGTCCCACTCTCTATTTTGCATTGCTAGAAAAAGTCACAAACCTATGTTGAATGGGATCACTATCAATATGTGCCATCTGACTTAAAATGAGTCTTATCTGATGCTCAGAAATCCTTTGATTCACCTCCAATTATCTCACTAGCATATTCTTCATAGTGGTCCTTCCAAACTTATCCTCAACTCCCTCTTCTCCTTGCCTCCTTATTCCTGGCAGATGACCTTGATTGAAATGGTCAAGACCTACCTCATGTACACTTTCTGCTTCAAAAATCACTCCTTCCTCCTCCTCTGAACTTCTAAATAGCTTCTTGGTTTCTTCATCTGCAGAATGGTAATGATAATGATATCTGATCTGCATTACTTGCAAAGATTTTGTCAAGATTATTGCTTTGTAAACCTTAAAATAATATCAGATATTTTATTACTATTATCTTCTCTTCTATTTATTCCTAACTCATATGTTCTTTTACTTTTTCGAGGCTAACTTTTTTCCTAATTTTTTTTTCCAATCTTCTCAATGATTTCCACTTGCTCCATTGTCTTCTCCCTTGGCCTTCAATTTTTTCCTTTTTCCATTGGCTCTTTCCACTCTTTATGTATGTTTAAATATGCTTAGATATCCTTTGTCCTTGGGGAGGAGGCAATTTCTTGCCTTGAATCTTCTACATCTGTAGTTTTTATTTCCTTCTGCCAAACTCCCAAGAGTATAGTTTATGTTTTTTGCCACTACTCAGTTCTTATCTCTCTGTAATCTAACTTCCATCCCTACTATTTTATTGAAACTCATTTATCCAAAGCCATTAATGATCTAATAACTAAATCCAGTTCCCCTTTCTATCCTTAGTTTCCTTTATGCAGCATTTGCTACTATTGAAAACTCCTATCTTCCTGAAATACTTTCTTGAGTTCTAGGATATAATAAAGATATCATCATTCCCTACATGTGAACATACCCCAATTCTATGGACTCTCCTTATCTACTGATTTATATCATTAGTTATCTTTATATGTGCACTCCATGTCCTTAATTAGATGGCAAGATCCTTAAAGGGCAAGGACCTTTTTTGTGTCCTTCCATAAGAATAACTACAGTGCTTTGCAAGAACATGATAAGTTCTGAATAACTCTCTGTTGACTGATTCCTTGAAACACAGGTAATGAGAGATATTTGGAGATGTCATTTTGGAATCATCCATGTGAAAGCTGTGAAAGTGGATGAGCTCATGAACATCACTCTAATGGATGGAATTCTGAAAAATATACGAAAATTGCCTTTTAGTAAATAAGGCATATTAAGAAAGAAAAAGCATATGGAGGGCATAGTGAAGAACAAAAAAACATTTCTAGGATACACAAGTACTGAATAACAATGCATGCAAATGATTTTTTTTACAGAACTATAGTGAGGATGCGTAGAATGAATCATTTCCATTCATGCTCCCGAGTTCACATGTTTCTATTGATTTCCACCCAAAAAGAGGAATGGGTCTAAATTGTAGATCTCTTTACAGTAGCCAACACTAGCTATAACTGTATCTGTATAATTATGCCACAATTAAACAAATACCCCAGTAATAATTATCTTGACCTCCACATCCACAAATTCTGATTCTTTTTCAGCCCCAACCCAACTACAAATGTAGAGATTCCTTCTAGCTCTAAGGGATTTGTCCCAGTCTGAGATTATGCTCTGTCAGTCAGCATTTACTAAGCATCTATTATGTATCAGGCTCTTTTTGAGCACTGGAGTTACAAAGAAAAGCAAAAGGCAATTGATGCTCTCAAAAGGCTCCCTATTTAATGGGGGAAGTGACATGCAAACAACTATGTACAAATAGTTTAGGTACAAGATAAATAGAGTAATAAACAGGGGAAAGGCACTAGAATCAAGAGAAATACATGCATACACACATGTGTGTACTATTTATGTGAAGATTCTGAGGCCCATGCAAAGCACTGTTTTCTGGGACATTCACCCAATAGCATAAAAGATTGATCAGACAGCTTCTCCTTAACTATAGTAAAAACAACTTAATTTAAATCTGTATTAAACACTTAGTCTTTTCTGTGGGCCCCTCATCTCTGACAATGAGAAGTTCAAACCATATTGTTTCTAAGATCCTTTCAATTCTATAAATATTTATAATTTATAATCATTTAAATGAGTTATCTTACTCTTGCTACTCACTCCTTATCAGCAATTCCTATAAATCATATTATGCTATTTATCTATCATAGCTTTGCCTGTCTAAGAATGACTCGCATTTCTGTATCTCCTTAACTCATCATTTCCCTACTGCATGCCTGAGAGGTGGTGATTAGTGCAAATATTATCCTCATTTCACAAATGTGGAAACTGAGATTCAGAATGCAAATGGAACTGATTTTACCACCACACATCTAATAAATGTCAGAGCTAAGATATATGAACTTGGTTCTCCTCACTCAAAGTCCCAGTATTCTTTCCACTGCATGACCATGACCTACATTTTTTTTATTTTATATAAATAACTTTTTATATGTATACCACAAAAATATTGCTTAAAGCACTATGGTTACTAGTTACTAACTTAATTTTCATAATAATCATATGTGTGTAAAGTACTTTTATCACTGTGTTACAGATTAGAAAAATTCTATTTTGCCTTTCTATGTATCCCTAGTGCTTAATAGAATGCCTACCTAGCACATAATAAGGACTTAATAAATACTTGTTGACTGATTACATGTGTGTCTGGAGTAGATCGAATATCAGGTATCAGGAAAACTACCTTCCTGAGTCAAATATGGTCTCAGACACTTCTTAGCTTATGGCTCTGGACAAGTCACTTAACCCTGTTTGCCTCAGTTTCCTCATCTGTAAAATGAGCTGAAGAAGGAAATAGCAAACCATTCTAGTAGATTTTCTTTGCCAAGAAAATCCCAAATAGGTCCTGATGAATCTGATGTGACTAAAAACAACTGAACAACATCTGTACATATATATATACATACATATACACACACATATAGATACATACATATGCTAGTTTGCCTATAGTTAGGAATTTAATTCACATCATAGCTAAATCTAGAATCATCCTATGTCATATTTGTCTTTTGTTTCATCCCAAGGTAGGTCATAATTTGGTCTTTTTCTCTCTGATTCTCTTAAGCAGATTACCATAATAGGCACTGATGTACATATATCTAGATGTATGTGTGTATATGTATATGTTTGTGTATATACACATATATTTACATATATAATATGAGATGGGTAGATTTAGATGCACAGAACATCCCAAAAGTCTTAATGCAGAGTTAAGTTACTAAAACTAAACTGCACTAAGACTTTTAAATACTATATATATATAGATAGATAGATATATTTATAGATATAAATATATATTTATATCTATAAATATATATACACACATCTACATATATATATAGTATCTCCATATCCATGTTTATATAAATGTTTATCATTCCACATATGTAAAATCAGGAAAATAATACATGTACTATTAATATCAAAGGATTGCTGTAATGTATATTAATATTAATATAATATATTCTTAATATATAATTATACTTATGATTAATTAATATATAATATATTATTGATATGATAATATAATATATTAAGCACACATACATGTGTATACATATACATTTATATTTACACATGTATTTATGTGTACTGTATGTGTTTGTGTACATACACATATCCATACACATCCATATATCCCCATATTCCTGGAATGCTCTCTCTCCTTATCTGCATCTCCTAACTTCCTGATTTCCTTCAAGATTCCACACAAATCTTACCTCCTACAAGAAGTCCACAACTTTCCCTCTGAGATTATTTTCCATTTACACTGGTTATATCATACTTGTGCAATGTTTTGGTCTGTCTTTTTTTACATTATCTCTCCCCATTAGAACATGAGCACTTTGAGAGTACATGACATGTTTCTGCCTTTATTTGTAATTCCCAAGCATAATAGGATGCATAGTACATAATAAATTCTTAATAAACATTTGTTGATTGACTGATCACACTCACAGATACACATTGATTTTATATCTCTAGATATAAAAAATCAGTCAGTAAATATAAATGAATAGATAAGATATAGATACTTCATGGCATCTATATATATATTCATATGCATATATCTGATCATATGTATATGTACACATATTTGTACCATTTGTACCATTAATATTTGTCATATTCTGTCTACCCAAGTTGATGAGCTAAAAAAATTTACTTTTATGATGACTGTGAAGTATTTAAGTGTCCTAGTTTGAAACAACTAACCCTAAATTGTTTTAAGCCTAGAAATAGTTAATTTTTCTATTGCTGATAATGACCACATTTTTCTCTAGAACTGGTAACTAAACTGAACTAGAATTGTCATTTTTTGTCTCCATTGGCTGAATCATCTTAGGCAATGAAGAAAAGAGACCAACAAATGCTACAAAAATGTATTCCTTAGGAAAAAATAATCTCTGGAAAAAAGTCAGCTCACAACTACCCAAGGGAAGTAGAGGGCTCAGTTTGAGTTTTGGCCAAGAAAATGCATATCATAAGATGTGGAAAAGACAAAATCTATGACTCATGGAATTTGTTACTGAAATATCATTTTGGGCAATCAGTACTCATCCTATTTGCCTCTGTTCCAAAGGATCTTTCCTCCCACCCCTCACATCCCAGTTCCAACCCTGCTTAATTTACCTTTGCTCAGTCACATCACTGAACTTTTCTTTTTCTCCCTTTCTCCTTTATACAGATGCTAAAGACCCAAGTCCATTTGACACAGAAGGCTTCTTTACATTGCACCACCGCCGAGGAGCTATAAAACAAGCCAAAGTCCACCATGTCAAATGTCACGAGTTCACTGCCACCTTTTTTCCTCAGCCCACTTTCTGCTCTGTCTGCCATGAGTTTGTCTGGTAAAATGGTTTGGATGTTTCAGAATCAACTTTCGAGTTAGGCTTTTCACTGCATTCCCTTCACCCCAGCTTGTAGAGAATGATTCAATTTGCAGGACATCAGATATAGTGTAGGAGGTTTCCAAATGTTTCAATGGAATCACAGTGGAATTTAGAAAATATCATGGGAGGACCTTCCCCAGACCTATTGGGTGATGTTTGTTTGCAGCAAACAAAGGCAATGTCTAACTTGGGGGGAAAAATGCTCATGAGTTGTAAGAATTATTAAGGGTGTGGAGCTGAATGGAAGGGTTTGAGTATCTTATTCCAAGTATATTTTTGCATTGAAATCATAATTGCCCTACCTCACAACTCCAATTTACCAAAGTAGACATTTATATTGGTCAGTTTTTCCCCACTAGAATTAACAGGAAGAAATGTTTAAAAAAAAAAAAAAAAAAAAAAAAAAAAACCTCTGAAGTTGTCTTTTGTTATTTATTATTAGTCCAATGCTTTGTGGGTCATTTGGGGTTTTCTTAGAAAAGATACTGAAGTGGTTTTCTCCAGCTTTCTCCAGCTCATTTTACAGATGAGGAAACGAAGGCAAATCGTGTTAAGTGATTGCCTACGACCACATAGCTAAGAAGTATCTGAGGCCATATTTGAATTCATGAAGATGAGTCTTCCTGATTTCAAGCCCAGCACTCTATCCGCTGTGCACCTAGCTGTCCCAAAAACCTCACTGATATTATAGGAAAAACTATGGTAGAATAGAAACTAGAAATTACTCCCATATCTTTGAGTCTCAGTATCCTTTCTATTTAAAAAGGTATATTTTCCTTTGTGACACTAAGATAACTAATGAGATAATACATAGAATTAAGTTCATAGATCCAGCTCAAAGGTTAAATAGGCTTGGTAGATCCATAGTCATTGATCAGTTTTCCTCTAATCACAGTCATAGATTTAGAGGTAAAAAGGTCTTAAGAGATCATCTCGTCAAATCTCATTATTAGACTTAAATAAAATAAGTCTCACAGAGATTAATCGACTTACCCAATACACCTAGGTAGTAAATGCCAGAGAACCTAGATCAGACTTCTGATTCCAAATCCAGCACTCTTTGCATTATTAAATAATGCTTTCTTTCAATTAGTGAATATCTCAATAAACATCTTAAATCATTTTTGGAAATGGGGAGGGAAGGGATTCCATCACTGGAGAGAATTTCTCATCTAGAAACTTCTTCTACTGGTATTGGTCAAAGACTCATCTGAAATTAGAGTCTTAGAGTTTCCTAGAACTCTGAAAAATTAAATGACTTATGCTGGGTCACACAGCTTAGCTTAGGTCAAAGATCAGAAATTAAGTCTTCTTGACTCACAGACCACCTCCCTATTTTCTATATTCTGTTTCTTCACTTGAGGACATTTGCCCTTAAGTCTCTTTTTTTCAATAATAGACATTCCCACAGTACTAAATCAATTTAGTTACCTTGAAGAGTGTTTAAGATTGTTAGATGATCATGAAGTGAATATAAATCATCTCACAGATAACTACCTTCGACCTGTCTGAAAGAATAATACAGCATATTAGCCTGGAAGTTAATAATTTGGTTCAGCAATCTGGAAATTAATAAAAGCAGCCAGGTAGTACAGTGGAGAGTGCCAGCTGGACAGAGAGACTCATCTTCCTGAGTTCAAATCTGGCCTCAGATATTAGCTGTGTGGCCTTGGATAAGTCATCTTATTCTTGTTTCCTCAATTTCCTTATCTGTAAAATGAGCTGAATAAGGAAATAGCAAGCCATTTCAGTATTCTTGTCAAGAGACATGACTGAAACAACTAAATAACAAGTCTGGCAATATTCCTCAGAAGTCCCTTTCTGCTTTCTTACTTTAGCTTCATTAAGACCTTTCAATTTCTACTTAGTTATCTATACAATGAATAAGGCAAAAGTATAGCACCCCACAGCTACCAAATTCTTCAATTATTTAATTCCCCAAACATTAACTCCAATAAATGTCATGTGATAGTTGCTCACTGGTTATATGATATACCTAATTAATAGTTGTCTACAACTTGGAATAGTAAGAAACAAGCCAAAAATATACATGTATAACCAGAAAAAATAAAACAATTAAAAAAAAAAAAAGGAGGGGAAAAAAATAAACCAAAATGGGAAAATTTGAACTAATGTAGCTGTGAAATGTTTAAATAAAATGTGGAATTCATGTTGTGTCTGGCATCCAATTTTATATAAACTGCTTTGTATTTTATTGCAGGGGCCTTAACAAGCAAGGTTACCAGTGCCGACGTAAGTAAGGAAGCTTTCTATCTTATTTCCCGCTTTTTTTGGTTTGTTTCTGACCTCTTTTGGTACTTAAACAATATTTCTTTTTCTTCCAGAATGTAATGCAGCAATTCACAAGAAATGCATTGATAAAGTTATTGCCAAGTGTACAGGATCCGCTGTCAACAGCAGAGAAACGATGGTGTGTGTTTTGATTTGTAGCAACTGTGAGTCTGTTGCCAATTTAGGGATTTAGAATCAGAAGACATAGCTGGAATTCAAGCTCTCTCATTTATTAGCTGGGTAAGGTAGTTAACTCTCTGAATCTTAATTTCCTCAACTGAAGATGAGAATGGTAAAAAGCTCAAGAAATACAATAAATAATTGTAAATTAATAACTTTTAATCAATCCATCAATAAGTAAATATATACTGCATACCTATCCATCAGACACTATGCTAAGCACTGGGGATACAAAAAGAGACAAAAGATAGTCTCTGTCCCCAAGAAGCTTAGAATCTGAGGATACAACTGGATAAACAAGCAAACTATATCTGAGATAAACAGGAAATAATTAACAAAGAGAAGGCACTAGAAGGGTTGAGGAAGATTTCCTGTAAGATGGGATTTAATTGGGATTTTAACTGGAATTTAAAGGAAACCAAGGAGTTCAATAGGTAGAATTCAGGATGGAAAGCTTTCTAAACATAAGAGACAGCTAGAGAAAATGCCTCAAGCCATTTATTCTTGGAACATCCAGGAGACAAGTGTCATTGATTTATGAATATGTGTCAAGGAGTAAGGTTTAAGAAAACTGAAAAGGAAATAGAGATTTAGGTTATGAAGGGCTTTGAATGCCCAATAGAGCATTTCGTACTTGATCATAGAGGCAATAGGCAGCCCCTGGAGTTTATTGAGTAGGTGAGTGACAAGGTCAGATCTGAATTTTAGGAGGAGAGAAGAGAATGTATTCAAGAAAACACTCAAATACATGCAAAAATGGATACATACAAAGAAAAGTAAAAGATTCTCCCTTTTCTCAAGGATATCACCAATCTAACGAGAAGGAAAGCATGCAAATAACTAGATACAAACCAGATAAATACAGAATAAATAGGAGATGATTAATTGAGGGCAATCACTAGAATTAAGAAGGATCAGGAAAGAACCCCTATAAAAGATGGGATTTTAGCTGGTACTTTAAAGAAGGCAGGAGACAGAATTATGAGCAGGGAAGAACATTTCAGACATGCAAGGAGAGAAATTTATAGAGGGAAGAGCAAATATCTATACAATAAAAACTGTAATGAGAAATGCATACCATAGTACGGAGTGAGTAGAAGACGTTTAGTCACTAGTATTTTAAATGGCTCTTGTTCCTCCTTTTTGAGTTATAAACTGTCTCTGTTACTGACTCAAAATGCAGCTATGTCCAAGCTACAGCCCCACTAGTTTGTTCCTCGGGTTTACCATTTAACAAAGGGGTTAGACAGTGTCCTTTCATTGTAAGATGATGAGAAGTGACCGCTGTGCTCTTAGTAAATACAAAGTGATATTGAGAATTCCAAATTAAAGTCTAGTTGTGCTGTGGTACTTTGCTAGCTCTCTGAAAAGTCAGGCATTTCAATGACCCTCATCTGTTTGTTTCATTTTAGTTCCACAAGGAGAGATTTAAAATTGATATGCCCCATAGATTTAAAGTCTACAATTATAAGAGCCCAACTTTCTGTGAACACTGTGGAACCCTACTTTGGGGACTGGCAAAGCAAGGGCTAAAGTGTGATGGTGAGTATTACCCCCACATTAAGAACGTCTGTCTATGAAACCCAGATGGAGCATTCTTTGATTTCAGGGAAAGGAGGATTGACAGGGACTCACAGCTTATGGGGAGGGGATTAGAAAAGGGGTACAAGAAGGGTGAGCAAATTTTAAGAAAACTGAGAATCAAATACTTATGATGCTTTCCATCTTTCAGGGCAGCAATCATTGATGTTCTTTAATCACCACAAACCCCAAAACCATCTTTTGTGCATTGGAATGGTACAAAGCAAAGATTATTTAATAACCAGTGAATATACAGTTGCCTTCTGCTGCCTTGGCAAAAGATTAAAGACCTCTCTTATTCATCCCTGATTCTTCCTCCCATATCTAATCATTGACCAAATTTTGTGCCTTTATCAAATCTCTAGATCAGGGGTCCTCAAACTACAGCCGTGGGCCAGATGCAGCAGCTGAGGATCATTATCCCCCTCACCCAGGGCTATGAAGTTTCTTTATTTAAAGGCCCACAAAACAAAGTTTTTGTTTTTACTATAGTCCGGTCCTCCAACAGTCTGAGGGACAGTGAACTGGCCCCCTATTTAAAAAGTTTGAGGACCCCTGCTCTAAAGGGTCTAAGCTGAGGGTCTAACTTAACACTCTGAACAAGAGGTGCCAAGTATATTTCCTTTGGAGTAAATGAAATATATTCAACCCTCATTCATCTTTCTATTTTGCTATAAGAAAAGGATAAAAATACATGTTAAAGCTTCTTTAATCAAAATACAAGAGAGCAGAACTAGTAGGTCTTAGGATCATCTTTATTTTTTTTTTTTTACAAAATTAGAAAACTAAAAAGTATCATTTAACTACTAATATTACCAGCACCCCCCCCCACTTCTGACTTACCCTCATAAGGGGATTATAACATTGTCAAAATCTACCACCAGTTATTAATGCTTCAAGCAAGGCATGCCCTCAAATACAGTCTCCTTGGTACCAAAACTTCAATTCTCTAACTGTAAGTGCTGCCTCACAACAAAAATGATGTGATACACAGTGGGAATTGGGGGATAAGCTTTACTCTGACATTAATGCTTGAACCTTGGGATCCTCAGTGTGGAAAGGTGTTCACAGAAGGTGTCTCCTTCCAAAAGAGCCTTAAAAAAAACTTTTATGCTTAGAAGGCACCGTTTTCATCTTATTTGTCCATTCTTTAAATAGAATTTAATTTAATTTAATTTAATTTATGAATTTAAACTTATGCCAGTGTCCAACATAACCACTTTATTTCTCTTCAGGGAATCAACTGAGGCAATTGACCTAAGATAGAGCATTATTTTTTAGCAGTTTCTTTGATTTTTCTTTTTGTTATGCCTTTATAATACATACATATCATTTGCTAGGCTTCTAACCTAAGCCTTCCTCCCCATCTCAGGATACCTCCTTCATTCCTTGAAGAGCAAGCACCTACTTCTAAGGGCTCAGAACTTCTGGGAGAATTCCTTCATATTGTTTCACAGATCACATGACCAACTTTGTTCTGTTCTTTTTTGACAACATTCTTTGTTTTCAATTCCATTCTTTCCTTCCCCCCCTTTCCTTCCCCCCTTTCTCTACCTCCCCTTTCTTATACTGACCCCTTCTGACCACTCCCCTTTAGCATTCCCTCCCCCTTCCCCCTCCCTTTCTTCCCTTTCTTCCCCTCTCCCCCTTTCCCTTTTTACCTCTGGAGTCCTTTCCTACTGTGGCCTCTCACCTGTATCCTCTCCCCCCCACCCCAAACTCACTTTGCCTCACCTCCCTATGCCCTTGTTCTGTTCACCAGTTGTCCTAAATCCTTTCCGTGTTATTTTTTTCTCCCTTTTCTCTCTACTCCCGTTTCTTCCCATCTTAACCTATAATCACCCTCATTTTCTCATATATTGTCTCTATTTCTATCTATTCTTCTCTTCTTTTTTTTCTGCATTTCCCATGAAAATAATCCCAAAGCGGGATTTTATACGCAAGCACAAACCCAGACACCATCTGCTGGGTTAGTAGCAAAGCCCCAAGACGTCATTATGGTGGATATGATTGACTTTCTTTATAACAGTGTTCTAGCCAGATGAAGGCGTAGCTCTGTCCACTGCTATAAAGAGTGTGGAGAAATATTCATCAGTGTGGCCCTGATCCCTGCTGACTCTCCGGCTATGTGTCACTGGGCCACAGGGCATAGGCTAGAGAGTGTAGATGAAGCCACACAAGCCATAACCTTCGTAGACGACTCAAGCGTAAGTCCTGCTGACAGTGCAGAATCCGAGAGGGGTAAAACCACCATCAAGACCAGTTTCTTCATGTTTTTGAAGGATGCTTTTACATTGATACTTGATTTCATTTTCTTGATTGTGTATGAAAAATATAGACAAGGGTTTTATTTTTTTGTTTTGTTTTGTTAAAACATTTTGAGCTGCTAAAAATAATATATATATATATATATATATATACATATGTATATATATACATGGGAGAAGCATTGTGTCACTTTATATCAACACATACCTATGTATTTATCGTATGTATTTGAATGGGATACAGATAAATGCATCATTTTTCAAATGTTTTCTTAGGCAAGACATTGAAATCTTTGAGTCTGTGGAAGGGTAGATCCAATTCCATTACAACAAATCCCATGGGAGTTGTTTATATTTTTTCTGGTGGTGGTGAATTGTGATTTTATTGTATTAAATATTACTTAAAATGAATAGGTTTTCTGTTGATAAAAATGAATAATTCCCCCAAGGGGAGGATGTTAAGAAAAGTAATGTTTGATAACTGAAAAAAATAGTTTAAAAAAAATTTTAATGAGTAGGATGTACTTAGACATCCCTTTTGTTATATGGAAAGCTTGTTTATTGTAATAGCGAATTGTCTTTGAAAAAAAAAAGAAAGAAAATTCTATCTATATGAGATTACATTTTACTTACTACATAAGGTAAATTTTACCATTCCATTCTCTTAATAAAAATAGAATCCTTATTCAAGCCTTGAAGAGAGGATTTTAGAGTAGATGCACAATGTGCATCAGAAGTTAGAGAATTATAGATCACACAGAATTATAGAATTTTAGTCAAAAAAAACCTGAAAAATCTTGACAAGTCCTTTTCATTTGGGGAGGGAGGGAAATGTAGTCTGTAAAAGAATAATGACTTGTCTAAATTTGTGTAAAAGTGATAAAGTAGCCCAAGTTTTTAATTCTTAGGTTGCTATCTTGATGCTATTATGGTTTCTTTACATTTGCAAAGACCTATATGGACATTATCTCATTTGAGTCTCATAACAACCTTCTACAGTAGGCATTTCAGGTCTTATCCATATTTTACAGATGAAAAAACTAAGGCTCTTGCAGGTTAAGTGATTAGTCTTTGTCATATAACTATTAAATGTCATCTGTATTGTGCATTGGATAGAGTACTACAGGGAAGATTTATCTTCCTAAGTTCAAATGTGACCTCAGACACTTGCTAGCTATGTGACTCTGAGCAAGTCACTTAACCCACATTGCCTCAGTCTCCTCACCTGTAAAATTAGCTGGAAAAAGAAATGGCAAACCATTCCCATGTCTTTGCCAAGAAAACCCCAAACGGGGTCATGGAAAGTCATTAAAGAATGAAATAATGGCTTTTGTTGTTTAAAAATTTAAAAAAGCTTCTTTCAGGGCTTCTTTCCATAATATAAAAATCCAGAAGTGAATCATGTCAACTTTTTCTGGACCTTCATAACTGGCAATAAGAATGGTATGGAAAAGTCCTGAATTTAGAGTCATAAGACTTGGGTTCAGATTCTAGCACCGATAGATAATAACTATGTAACTTCAGAGAACACCTCCATCTTTCTGGGCCTCAGTCTCCCTATCTATAAAATGAGGGTATTCAACTAGGTGATCGGTAAGGTCTTTTCAACTCTAAAATCTATGATCCTACAGTCTATGAATGAGTCAAGTTGGCAAAAATAAGCACTTACTATATACTGGGCATTGTGCTAAAGTACTGAAAATATAAATACAAGAAGAAATAAAAACAATAGCTGATCTTGAGGAGCTTATATCCTAATGAAGGAAGACAACACATTAAAGGGAGTTGAAAAGTGGATAGAGGAAAAAATAAGAGGTGTACTTTTATGCAGAAATGAGATATAGGCAATCTAAGAGAGTCAGAAATATAGCCTGCAGAGAAGCAAAGGCATGACTGGTCCATATATCCTCCTGGAAATGGAGATTTGGGGGTCAATCAGTCCCACAGGATGGAATGGTACTTTGAGAATTCTATGGGTTGACTGAGGTTTTAGAGTAAAGAGGTTTCTGAAGCATTTTAGAAAAATTCTGGGAGAGTGATAGAGAAGTAATAAAACTAGCCTAAATATCTTCCTCAAAATGGAAGTTCTAGGAGGAGCCAGCCAATAGTAACAATATCTATACTAAAATGAAAATTCTTCCCTACCTATTTTTGCATATTTTGGGGGATTAGGTATGGGATTAGGTTTCTGGAAACTGCAGGAAGTGTCTACATGTGTTTCTAGGAAAGTATTTATTATAATAAGAGTTGGTATACATGGTTCTTAATCTATAAAAATAATATTCATCTCAAAGTCTTTACCACCAACCAAAATATAATTGATATTGAAAAGAGTTGCATTAAACTCTATTAATTGTGATAACATATGTTTTCATGGCCTTGGGAAAAGTGTTTTTTCTGGCTTTCAACAGCCATGTTTTGTATCTGAAGATCTTAAATGACTCTTTCATTGATGCTTTAGTTAATGCTTTAAGTGGACTGCTCCTTAGCAGAGATTTAAGAGGTACTATATATGGCTGTAGATTTCCACTTCATTTACTCACTTCTATACCTTCCCATTATTTTGCTCCCAGAAATCCCTAGAGTGTCTGAAGTAATTCCAGAGACATCTCATTCATCTAAGGCTGTATCCTTAATTTGGTCTTAGAAATTGATCTTTACCAACTTAACGGGGGGAAGGGAGTTTAAAAAATATATGCTGAGAAAGGTTTTTTTGGTTTAAGGAGGGGGTTAATTTATTCAGCATTCCTGATACATAAATAGATCATAGGATTATAGATTTAGAGATAAAAGAGACCTCATGGTCCTTCGATTTGATTCCTTATTTTAAATAAGAGGAAAATGAGACCAGAAAGTGACTTGTGCAAAGGTAACCAAATGGTACCAGAGCTGAGATCCAAACTAAACTCTTCCCACAGCCTTCTAAAAAATGTGGTTTTGTTAATTTTTTGTACTTTGGGGCCAGGCTGCCTAAAAGTGATAGCCTAGAGGGCTTATTCAAAATGCAGCCCAACACTGCACAATGAATACTGCCAATATTTAGGGATTTTGTGTTTCTGTTATTAAATCTAATACAATAAAAGCAATTTAACACCTCAAATCCATCTTGGACACAAATAGTTATAAATAGATGGAAAGATGGGGAAAAAAAGAAAAAATTATATCTAATTCACAGTCTAGAAATATAATAGTTATTTCTTCGGGGGAGTATCATTCATCTCACCACTCCATTATGTTTTTCTTTTCAGCATGTGGCATGAACGTTCACCATCGATGCCAAACAAAGGTGGCCAACCTTTGTGGGGTAAACCAAAAACTCATGGCTGAAGCTCTGGCAATGATTGAAAGTACACAACAGGTAGGGATGTTCTTGATGTCCAGTGAATTCACTCTGGAAACTGAAGATATGCAAAAAAATTATATATTAAGTTTCAAAGAGTCTTTATAATCTCCTTTGGGAGGAAGTAAGGAAAAAATGCACTTGAAACTATAACATTTCTTCTAGACTTTAAAATGAATATGATTTCATCTGTGTGCATATTCAGTCTGTCACAAAGATTATAATCTCTCAATGTCCTTGCATCAATCAGTTAATTAAGAAGCAACTATTGAGTGCTTTAGGCACTGGATCAAACATTTGTTACTCTCGAGAAATACAGGTTCTAGTGGAAAGGGAAAAAAAATTTCATGAAGTGTGGTAGGGAAAGGCCTTCTTTTAGGCCTCAGCTTTTAAGGGAGGTAATAATTCAAAGAGGCAGAGGTGAAGAAAATGTTGAATAACTTAGGTAAAGGCCCAGAGATGGGAAATGGAATATCATATAAATAGTCTCCATGACTTTCTCTAGCCAAAAAAATTCAGTCACTCAGTGGTAAGGGTTTCAATTTGGGATTGCCTTTAAGCTTCTACTTGGAAGCCTTTTCAGCTCTTTCTAAGATATGGAACACTTTTTATTTCACTGCTATTATCATCAAGGATCCTAGGTTACCTCAATGTTATGATAAATTGGAAAAGATACTAAGAAAGTTGCCCTCTCCTTAGACATTATTCTTTTCCTTCCCCACAAAAGGAATGATACTGAACTTGAGGCAGTATCCCCCAGTTTATTAATCCATCCAGGGTTCCAAATATGGAAATTTACCATGACTAACACTTAATCGCCGAGTTGGTCCTTTAACAGAAGAGAGATAACTTGTATTTTGTTTTTGTTTGTAACCCAGGCTCGATGCTTACGTGACACAGAACAGATCTTCAGAGAAGGTCCAATTGAAATTGGCCTCCCTATCCACTTAAAGCAAGGAGCAACAATTCCATATTTGCCCATTTCTACAACTGGAAAAAAAGGTAACCTTAATGAGAGATGATGATAATGATGATACTAGTGAGTATTTACATAGCACTTTGGCTTACAAAGAATTTTACATGTATTATCTCATTTGATAGGAGGTAGATGCTGTTATTATTCCCATATCACTAATAAAAATCACCTGAAGCACGATTTGCCCAGAGTCACACAACTAGTAAGTTAAGCATTCTACCCATTATGCGATTTAGCTGCCCTTGGTGGGACTATTATTATTGATTAACTCTGACTCTTAGCTTTAAAATTCTTGGGCTGGCTGATCACTCTATTCTTTATGCCATTCAATATACTATAATTGAGCACAAACGAGGAGGTAAAAGACTAGGTCCAGCTCTGGTTGATCTCCTAGATCAGAGACAATGAAAGTCCCTATTTCTTCATCTGTAAAATGAGAGTCATCCTCACTGCCTACTTCCTAGGGACATCCTGAAGATCCCTTCTGATAAGATATAATGTAATTGTTACACAAATGGATAACTTTAGGTGAATTACCAAAGTTCCTTTGATCTCAGTTTCCTCATTAATAAAGTAATAGGTTTGAACTAGATGATATCTAAACTCTAAAACAGGCTTTGCTATTCTCCAAATGACTCCTGCTATAATTGGAGTGGACACAGCTGATTAGAAAGGAGATGAAAGAAAAGGACATAGAGAACAGGAAGGTTTCCCTGGTAACAATGACTTGAAGGAGACAAGTGCAAAATTTTGCTTGAGAATAAAACTGGCAATAGTTTGTGGGAACTGTCAGAAAAATGGGAAGACCAGGAGAAAGTGCCAAAAACTTCTAAAGCCAATCAGAAGAAAGATGTTTGGAAAATCTGAAAATTCAGCCAGAAACCACCTCATATACATGAATCTGGGCTACCTCCCTCAGAGCAGTATTTTTCCTGAACTTTTGGCAAAATGCAACTAATTGCTAATGAAAGGGAATGATTGGGCAAACTTGAGGAAAGGTTGATAACACTGCTATTAATAAAGCCTGTCTCAAAAGTTTCTTTTCCTCTGGTGATTTATCCCAGCAGATCCCTTTGAAAAATAACCACAAGCTACCAACAAAAAGTACAGAACATTCAGGATCTTCTTTACAGACAGTAGTATGTAGGGCAAAGAGAATTTTTTAATGACTTGCTAAAATGTACTTTATTTGCCTTTTTTGCCATGGACAAGTAAAAGCTCTCTGGGCTCAAAGTGTACGTTGATCGCCCTCCAGTAAGAAAGGGTCTATAGAAACATCTTTTTACTGTTCAGCATTTGGAGAAAGGAAAAGGGTTCCTTGAAAAAATGGTTTAAAGGTGAAAATGAATTAATAAATTTTAAAAAAAGGAATATTAACCTGTGTCAGAAGGTTAAATAGTACCATAATGTGATTTGGGGGGTGGGGGCGGAGAACACTTAGAGCAGTGGTTCTCAAAGTGTGGTGCAGTGAATCCTGGAGGGTCTCTGAAATTCTTTCGGAGGGTCTACAAATTCAAAATTAGTTTTTTTTTCTATTTATGATAAATATCTATTATGTAACCCATATAAACAAAAACTCTTTGGACATATTCTCAATAGTTGTTAATACCGTAAAGATGCTGAGAAAAAGAATTTGAGAACCAATGACTTAGAGCTTAGTAAAAGGCATGTACATATGATATTTAGCTTTACAGACAATATATATATTATATATTTATATATTATACATATGACATTTTATATATAGATATATATATATATATATATATATATGACAACAAAGGAGAACAGAAATAAAGATGTCCCTTAATTCACCAGAGAAACTAAGAATCAGCAATGAAATGCATGTTTTCAATGTCTATTCACATATGTTGAAAACAAAGTGTATGAACTGTATATTTTAATGGAAGGAGACAAATTGACCCCATAGATATCATTGAGACTTGATGGAATGAGGTTCACAATAGGAATATGTAGCTCAGAAATGAATACCTTTAATCAAATGGAACAAAATAGAAAAAAAAATAGGGCATAAGGAAGAAATAGGGCATAAGAAAGATACATTAAGAAATACTCTTATGAAGACATCTAGAAAAAAGAACAAGGAAAATTGTAAGGAATATTTAAATGGAATTAAATTCAACAAATTTTTATTATATACCTACTATGTGCAAGGCACATAGGCACTAGGGAGAGAAAGATAGAAATGAGTCTCTTCCTCCAAAAAAAAATCATGTTCCCCAGAAATGTCCTTGGAGGGAGAAACAGAAAATATATTTCCATCAAAGTAAATTATAGGTCGCCTATAGGAATTTGAGGAAAACATAGCAAGCCTGGCATGGAAATATGATAAAACAAGTGTGGGAAACTTCAGTTATCCAGAATCAGCTACAGTTCTCCTTTCAATTGAGATAATATGTGTGAAGCAATTAGCATAGTGCAGTCTAGCACATAGTAGGCAGTATTCCCTTCCCTCTAGCAAAAGCAGAGCAGCCAATAAATTCTTGGCTTGTCTTAATAAATTGCATCCTTCCAAGTTTAGGGAGTATAAAGGGAAATTGTTATTCTGGTCTGAAGCTGACTGATAGGAAAGAACTAGTTGCTAAAAAAAAAATAATAAATGATAAAAAATTTCTGAGGGAAATAAGTATTCCATATTAGAATTTATAGCCTAATATGCACCCTGTGAAAAAAATTTCTTTTAAGAAATCTAGAGCTAGGGCAAGTAGAATTCCATGGCTTAAAATTGTATAGGGGAAATCACTCTAGAAGGATTAAAAACCCTCAAAAATGATATTAAAAGATATAACAGAAATATTTTCAATAAAGATAGAAAGGTGAAATTATCTAAAGCCCATTAAGACATTATCTTAAACTGTGGCCCATGATCCCAGATAGTCTTGTAAATGAATATAGGGGTCATGAAATTGTGATGTGTTATCAGTAAATGTTTAATTTATATATCTATTTTGTATCCTTATATACCTAGGGTCATGTAAAAATTACTCAAACAAAAAAGGATCATGAGTGATAAAAATTTAAGAAGCCCTGCTTTAAAGAAACAATGTGGATGCACAGAAAATTCATTGGTCAACTTGGCTTTTTAATATGTATCTATAAAATCCGGTAGCATTGTGACATTATGGGAAATTAACAAAATTTAACAAAAAATGGACAGTATTGTAAGAATCATATTATGAGTGCTCAAAATGAGCTGAAGCTGATGATAAATGTCAGCAGAATGTGATTTTAAAAAAAAGTTTTATTACAAAAAGAACAAAAGAAAAAACAGATTGCTATTGAGGATGGCAAAAATACTAAAAAATTACCTTGATTTCATTTTCTCATTCAAGAAAATTGAGTTTGTATTGGTAAATATAGAGCAAAAATTATTAAGAGAACTAGGTACCTTATAAAATCCCACTTTATAGAAAGAATTAACTAGTGCATGTGATTTCTTAGATACCATCAGTGATCCTTGAAAGACTGAAGGACAAGTGAGGTACCATATAACTGGAGAAGAGCAAATGTATTCTTCTTTTGAAAAAGTTGAGAGTAGAATCTGCAGACTGTATGCTAATAAACTTGACTCCCACTTTTGGTAGAAATCTAGAAAGGATTGTTTGTAGGCACTTAGGACAGGAAGGACTGACCTCTACCAGCCAACAGAATTTCATAAAGAACAGGTCACGTTAGACTAAAGTCAAGTTTTGTTTTGGCTTTTCTTTTTTAGTTGAATTACTATATTTGTACATGAGTTCCTAGACATTGAGAATACATAAAACATTCTTTTCCCTTAAGGAGCTTATATTCTCTTAGTGGAAACAAGATGCATTTAATAAATATGTGCAAAATATTTTAAAATTAAATACAAGATAGTTATCAGCATACCACCTCAATTGAGATGATAAAAGATCTGAAGTAGAAGGTGACACTTATTTTGAATTTTGAAGGAATTATTTTGAATTTAAAGGAATTTCCAAGAGACAGGAAAGAAAAGGGAGTGAGTTCTAGGCAAGGGAGACAACCTACCCAAAGGATCAGAGATAGGTGATGGAATGTCATGTGTGAAGAACAAAAAATAGGTTAGTTTAACTAAATTGGGAAGCATGTAAAAGGGATATAAGGTATAGTTAGTCTGTAAAGAGAGCAAGAATTATTTATTTGATCCCAAAGTAATAAGGAGCTCATTCATCTTCTTGAGCAAGGAAGTTACATGTTCACACCTACTGAAAAGAGATTATTTAGAAGCCAGTTTGTAGGCAAATATGAGAGCCATGTGAATGGAGATTTCTTTTCTCCATATGCTTTCTTTGCATATTAAGATGTTATAGATGGAATTAATTAAATGGATATAGGAAAATAAGAGGAAGAGTGAAAGACCATGAAGAATTGAGGATGATTCCAAAGTTACAACTCTAAGTGCCTAGGAGAATTGTAATAACCTTGACAGAAATAGGGAAATAACAAAGAAAGGCAGATTCAAGGGGAAAGTAATTTCATTTTTTGATGGGATAATAAACTTAGACATTTAAGGAACTTTAGACATCATTAAATATGGCTCCCTTATTTTGTTGATGGAGAATCTGAGGCTCACAGTGACTTTCCTAATGTGTCTGAGGCTAACTTTGTACTCATGTCTTTTAAACTCCAAGCCAAGCCCTCTCTCCATTACTTCATGTTATATTGAATGTTGAGATACCAATAGGACATCGGGTTCCTTATAATTTATTTGTCAAATTGTTTGATGAAGTCTTTCATGAAGATGTTGTGGACAAGATAGAGAGGGATGGGTTAGACTATTACATAATTAAGTAGATTCATTTTGTGTAGTGGCTAGAAACTGGAAACTGAATGGATGTCCATCAGTTGGAGAATGGCTGAATAAATTGTGGTATATGAAAATTATGGAATATTACTGTTCTGTAAGAAATGACCAACAGGATGATTTCAGAAAGGCCTGGAGAGACTTACACGAACTGATGCTGAGTGAAATGAGCAGGACCAGGAGATCATTATATACTTCAACAACAATACTAGATGATGACCAGTTCTGATGGATCAGGCCATCCTCAGCAACAAGATCAACCCAATCATTTCTAATGGAGCAGTAATGAACTGAACCAGCTATACCCAGAAAAAGAACTCTGGGGGATGACTAAAAACCATTACATTGAATTCCCAATCCCTATATTTATGCACACCTGCATTTTTGATTTCCTTCACAAGCTAATTGTACAATAATTCAGAGTCTGATTCTTTTTGTACAGCAAAATAATGTTTTGGTCATGTATACTTATTATGTATCTAAGTTATATTTTAATATATTTAACATCTACTGGTCATCCTGCCATTTAGGGGAGGGGGTGGGGGGGTAAGAGGTGAAAAATTGGAACAAGAGGTTTGGCAATTGTTAATGCTGTAAAGTTACCCATGTATATATCCTGTAAATAAAAGGCTATTAAATTAAAAAAAAAAAAAAAGAAAAAAAAAAAAAATTAAGTAGATTCAGCACCAGACTCAAAGAAGTCATTAATCATTTGATTTAAATCTAAAGGATTTTATCAAAAAGGGGAAGCAGATGTTCTTGCTATCTGTCCCTGGCTCTTCATTGTTTAACATTTTTATTAATGATTTCTATAAAAACATAAATGACTTTTTTATCAAATTTTATCAGATGTTCCAGATGAGATACAAGGTAGAGAGGTAACTAATATCTTGGATGACAGAGCCAAAATCCAACAAAATCATGAAAGACTAAAAGGATGAAGCATATGTAAAATTAAAATTTAATAGAGATAAATGCTAAGTTTTTTTTTAAATCTCGTATAAAAGATGGAATAAAATGTGGATTCCAACTCAACATGAGGTAATAGTATTATATGGCAGCCAAAAAAGGCAATGTGATCTCAGACTGCCTTTAAGACAGTTATATAGCCTCCAGGAAAAAGGAGATGACAGTCTTTCTATACTGTTTCCTAGTCCAATCACATTAATTTTAATTCAATTAAATATGTATTAATTAGGTTCTTGTTAACTATTTGGCATTATGCTACTACAGAGGCCAAAAGAAAATAATATGAATTCTGATCTAATATATAGTTCAGTAAATGGGGGGAAGGGAGGGGAGAAAAGGAGGAAGAGAGCAACAACTAAGTAATTCAAGAAAGTCCTTTTCCAATAGTTGAGCTGAAAGTTAAAGGAAGTTAGGGATTTAAGAGACAAAGGGAGGAGGAGAAAATGAACAAATATGAATGAGTAGGCATAGAAAATAGCCCATTCTGAAGCACAAAAGGAAAAATTGTATGTATAAGGCATCTAAGTAGCACACCAGATAGAGCACTGGACTTGGAATCAGAAAGATTTATCTTCACATGTTCAAATTGAGCTCACAACTCTCTGTGTGAATTTGGGCAAATTATTTCATTTGTCTCAGTTTCCTCTTCTGTAAAATGAGCTAGAGAAGGAAATGGAAAACTATTCCAGTATCTTTGCCACAAAAACAACTGAACAATAGTGATATTGAGTAGCAGGAAACAGTGTGTGGTGTGATAATAATTTACATTCAATCTACAAAGATAGATTAGAGCCAAATTTTAAAGGATTTTACATGTCAAATAGAGATGTGTATTTAATTTTAGAGACAATAAGGAGTCCCTAAAAGTTCTTGAGCAGGGGAGTAACATTGCCACTCTGTGAATTGACAGGGGAGAATATTAATAAAGACAGACCTAATTAGGAGACAGATAAAACAGATGTTATAAAGGAAGAATTTATAACACTTGACAGCAACTTAAATATGGGAAAGTTGGAGGAGTGTAAATAGCTGAGAAAGCCTCCAAGACTACAAATATGGATAACTGGAAGAATTATGATGCCCTTGGGAAGAAAAAAAAACAAAAAAACAGGAAAGTTAGAGGAAAGGTGGTTTTGGAGGAAAGCTGTATTCTGTTCTGTTTTATATTTTGAGTTTGAAATGCTTATGGAATATACTCGTGCAGCTGAAGTTGAGGAGAGAGACAAGTGCAATTTGTTTATTTGAGAAAGTTAGAGGATTATAACTTGAGTACTATCATAGATGGCCTCTAGATCCCCTTACATTTGTATGACTCTGTAAGCACCTGATTCAAATTTGTTGCCATTATCTGTTATATAGTTAGACAGATATGAATCTGACTGTGATAATAGTTAATGACTGATTGGCTGACCAAAAGGATTGAATATTTTCCCATTACCTACACATTATGGATTTTAAAAGGCAAATAGAGATGGGTCGGAACTGTCAGTGCTTTAAGATTTCAATAAATCCATCATATCTTGTGGCTATTCCCTCTCTTGGTGAAGTTCATAACTCATCTGTGTTTAATACTTTCTGATTTTTTTTGATGTATACATACACAAACACAATTCATAATATAGTGATCAACTAATTTTGTCTCTCCTCTCCTAAGTAGTTTAATATTGAGACAGTAAATTAAGTTTTTTCAGAAACACTCAAATACTTTCCAACATGGTAAAACCATCCATAGCTTATGCTTTGCTGGTAGTACATAGTTTTCTGGGATCTAAGGGAAATATAGTAGAACAATTTTGTGAAGAAATAGTCTGCCAGAACTTAAAATTCTATTTAGCAAGAATCAAACGATTGTTGATCAATTAACAATTTGAACATAGTTGAGTTTTCACTTGGAAGATAAGTCAAAGGAAAATAAGGATATATGATTGTGGATCTGGAGACCTTCTAACATAAAGGATAAAATTTGTGTTTTGCCTTAAAAGAGAATAGAATGTCCAGTGACTTGAGTTATTAAAGATAGTAAATGTGGTAACTAGGAACACAAGAAAAAGATGTTTTTCATTTCCACTGATAGCTCAAGTCAGTTAAAAGACTTGCATATCAATCTACTGCAGGTTGCACTCTAGGAATCCAGTCCTTTAAATTCCCATTCAAATGTTTATTCCACCCTCTAATTAGCAGGAAATGAGCTCAGATTCTATTGAAAAGATCATAAAACACAATTTCTAGCATGAGATCATAGATTTAGGGATAGAAAAGACCTAAATTATCACCAAAAAGCATTTATATGGTGTTTCCAGGTTTGCGAAATACTTTTACAAATGCTATGTCATTTGGTTGTCCAACAACTTTGGTGGTAGGTACTATTATTAATCCCCTTTTTACAGTGAATCTTAAGTGCCTTGTTCACAGTCACACAGCCAAGAAGTTTCTAAGTCTAGAACTTGGATCTCCCTGACTCCAGATTCAAGCACTCTGTCCACTGTGCCATACAGCCCACTTCTCAATATACAGATAAAGAAATTGAGGTCCAAGCAGGTTAAGCTTCTTGTGTAAAGTTACACAGATAGTGAATGATAAGGGATGAGATTTGAGCCCAGGATTTCTGACGTCCAGAGCAAAAGGAGGAGTAGTGAATTTAACTTTTTCACTAAGACATTGATGAATGAGAGGAAAGGGGGAAATATGTGTGAAATAACTTAGAGTAAAGGAAAGATAAATGGTTTGGGCACTTAGGAGAGAAAGTTGTTCAAATTTTATAATGACTCTAGCCATGTGACAATGGGTAAGTCACTTAACTATTCTGAGTTTTATTTTTCCTAATCTATAAAATGGGGAAAATCTTCTGTGTAGTACTTACTCATAGGGTTGTTATGAGAATCAATTGATTTAACTTATAAATTATGTTTAAATATTAATTTAAATGTAATTGTTATAATAAATATTAATTTAAACATAAGCAGTGTTTAAATATTGGCTGTTATTATTTTCAGGTGCCTTTCCCAAATTCACAGTGCCAATGAGGTAATATATCTGATAACCATCAATCACAATGTCATAAAAGACAGTCAAAAATATATCCTTTTTTTTTTTTTTTTTTTTTTTTTTTTTTCAGTTTGGGTTCAGATCCCAATTTGTCCATACTCTGATTTTGGTCATTTAAAAGTCAATGGATGATTGAGGGTTTTATCCATGATCACCAGCTTGTGAGACAGCCCCTACAAAGAAACTCAGACTGCATTTAAAGGTCTCTACGTCCATAATTAAACAGTACAATGTCCACAAATGGGATATTTGAAATATAAAATACATGGAGTCTGTATGATTGGGAAAGTATTAAATTTCCTGAAATTCACTTTCAGTAACTGGCTTGCTCATTTCAGAGCCTCAGGGAATCTCCTGGGAGTTGCCAGTGGAAGGGATGGTGAGCACGGAACCTCATTCAGGACCAGTACTGAAGACAGAACAACCATCCCTCAGGATGAAATTCAGTATTGAGGATTTCATTTTGCACAAAATGTTGGGGAAAGGAAGTTTTGGCAAGGTATGTTACAGGATGAGGAAGTTCATCTGCACCGATTAAAATGAACAAGGATTCTTGTCAGTGGGGCTAATCATTCTGGGGCTGAAATCTTAAGAAGAGTTCATTAAGCAGCATTTAAATAAGGAAAGATTTGTGTTTGGTATAAAAATCTACAAGTCTTTCTCTGGATATTATCCAGCCTGTCAATATCTCTCTGAAAATATGGCACCTGTGCTCCTGAAGGCATAGTATATAAAACATTGGTTAAAAACAAGGAAGAACATTTCAATTTGGCCAACTTTTATTAAATGCCTACTATGTTCAGTGACAGTGGATAGAATGCCAGGTCTGGTACTAGAAAGACTAATCTTCCTAAGATCAAATCTGGCTTCAGGCACTTTCTAGCTGTGTTACCTGGGCAAGTCACTTAATGTTTGCCCCCATTTCCTCATCTGTAAAATAAATTGGAGAAGGAAATGGCAAACCACTCCAGTATATCTGCCAACAAACCCCCAAATGGGATCACAGAGTCGGACACAATTGAACAAAAAAATGTTCAAAATACTGTGCTAAGTGTTGGAGATAAAAGATTAAAAATAATATCCTTGTCTTCAAGTTGTTGTTGCCTATCTAGGAAGGAAGATAAGGGATTTTCAGAAATAAACTTGATACAAAAAATGTGGTAAAGGCAAATTACCCCAGGAAAATTAAAAAAGAGAGCATCATGAAAAAGGTCCAAGGCACAAAGGGTATGCTTCGCAGCTGGGAAGCAGAAACTAAAATAAGAAAGAAAAGTAAAACTAAATGTAAAGAGCATTTTGGGGGAAGGGGAGTGCCAATCAATTAATGGCACTTCCATTGTGTTTTCTACTTTTTGTATATGAAGACAGAGCAGGGCCATGCAAAGGCAGGAGCATTTAACTCCTAGAGAGGTGTGTAAATGAGCTAGTATGATTGGACATTCCTGCCTTTTTATTCACTACCTAAGTCCTTTTCCGTCCCACATTTCAATTATGAGGAAGGTTAGAAGATAGGTCATTGATATCAATACAGGATGCTTATCCTAAAAGTAAAATGGCATGGGGGCTACAAACTCAAATTTCCAGGCTGCTGCTGCTCCACAAGGACCCTCAGTTTGCCAGGAAGGATTAGTTGAAAGAAGTTAAGGATATGTAATCTTGAGAAGATTGGAATGGAGGTAGATAAGAGCTATCATTTAAAGGGCTTATTCTTTGGCAAAGGATTCATTCCATTTGATCTCACAGAGCAGAAACCAGAAGCAGTTTTTGCAAAGTGCTGAATAAGATCTAAGATTCCTAGAAGGAAGAGCTTCCAAATTATTACAATTTTCTCAAAATGGAATGGGCTTCCTTAAGAAGTCATGGACTCCCCCTCATTGGACAGCTTGAAACAAAGGCTGGACCATCTTTTGTCAGGGAAGATGTAGAAGGATTCTTGTTCAGATACAGGTTGGAATAGGTGATTGCCAAGCTCTCCTCAACTCTTAAGATAACCAAAAAGGGGACTAAAAAATCTTCTGTATGTAATCCTGACCAATTATCATGGGCAATTAAAATGTGTCAACTCTAACATCAAGAAGGGTAGGGAATTTTCAAGCTAAGACATTAAGCCCTAGAAAAAGTTCACTGGCACTAAAGCCCACTGGCATGGGTCTTTCCCCACCTGAGAAGGATCATACTGCTTTATGCATTTGTATAATTCCTATCAATGTAATATTTAGACACCTGTTCTCTAGACTTTGGCAGGGACCACCCAAATTATAATAAGCAAACTAAAATACAAGTTAGCACCAACACCTGCATTAAACTGTAATCCACTCAGAATTGGGTGTCTACACCAGAAGTTTCATTCTTCTTTTCAAACTGCAGCTGGTCATCCTTAAACCGTTTAGATGATCCTTGCAATAATAGTATTATTTACTACAAATTCATTTGTCATTAATCTGGGCACAACAATTTTATAGCTACTCTTCGTTATCATTTGTCATCAATTAATGTGCAATTATAACATGTTATCAAAAATCCTAAACACATTATTTCAATTTCAGCTACTTATTTTATAGCTGGTTTGGGGTGTTTATTGAAAGAAATAATTATAGCATGAGCAGTTTTAATTGTAAATGAAATGGTTTTTTCCTTTTTGTCCCCAAGCCCTGTGCTTTTCCATATTTGAATAAGAAAACCATTCAATTAAATCTACAAATTATGTCAATATTTGATGCACAAATAATAGATCCAGTTTTATTCTTTATACAAGCACCTCATTATCTTACTTAGTCATTCACTCTGGAAAGTATCTGCTAAGTGCCTACTGTTTGCAAAGTGGTTTACCTAAAGAGCAGAAAATTTGAACTCAGTTCAAACTTAAAGCAAGAAGAAAGATAAAGAGTAGATTTCTACATTTCTCACAATATTATAATAGAGATCCTATTAAAGGGACTTTCCTCCTCTCAATTTTTCTCTGTCTTGATCTCCCTCTATCTTGTTCTCTCCCATCTTTCCCAATTTTCCTCTTCTAACCTCATGTATCCTTCTATCTTCTTCCATCTTACCATCTTCCTTCCTAATTTACCTCTCCTTTCCTTTATATTTTCCTGGAAAAAAAACATTAATTAATAAAAATCAGTCTAGCATGATCCCTTGTTGGTGAAGATGTGCTAACTTCATTTCCTTTGTTTAAAAAAAAAAGTTAATTAGCACCTGAAGGGATAAATGCTATTGGTAATTTACCTAATAATAATAATGACTAATATTTATATAATATCCATTCTGTGCCAAGCACTACACTATCATAACTTTTTTTTCCTCACAATAGGTGCTATTATTATTTCCATTTTACAGATGAGAAGACTGAGGTAGAGGTTAAGTGGCTTGACCATGTTCTCTGACCTGGTCGTAGCTGTCCCCTATACTTTATCATTGTTTTTGACGTCACTCATCCAGGCAAGATAGACAGAGTTGGAATAGATAATGTAATAAGTAAATTCAGAACTGACTGTGTGATCAGATCCAAAGAACAGAAGTAGCTTATGTCATCTTAGAAACAAGGAGTCTAGTATATACTCCAGGGATCAGTCCTTAACCATAAGCTGTTTAATATTTCTATCCATAGCAGGAAGGTTGTACTCTTTTGTAGGAGAACATAAATGGCATGCTTTTCATATTTGCTAATATCATGAAATGGGGAGGTAGAGCTATAATCAGAATTTTAAAAGATCTTTACAGTTTAGAACAATAGGCTAATTAAACCAAATGCAATTGAATAGGAACAAATGCAATTTTACATTTGGAATTTAATAATCAGTCATTCAGTACAGAATGGGAGAAAACTGAAAAAGATCTAGGTATTTCAGTGTACTCCAAGATAACAACACATGTTAATGCTGTAAAGTTACCCATGTATATATCCTGTAAATAAAAGGCTATTAAATAAAAAATAAATAAATAAATAAAGTCTAGAGGGAGGGAGTTAAAAAAAAAAAAAAAAAAAAGATAACACATAAGCAAAAGGCAACCAACTTGCCCTAATTCAATCAATCAGTAAACATTTTTTTGTTATTTAGTTTTGTCCATTCTTTGCAAATCCATTTGGGTTTGTTTTTTTTTTTTTTTTAAGCAAAGATATTGAAGTATTTTGCCATTTCCTTCTCTAGTTTATTTTACATATGAGGAACTGAGACAAAGGGGGTAAAATGACTTGCCTGGGTTCATACAGATTTGAATGCAGGAAGATGAGTCTTGTGACTTCAGGGACCACTCTCTCTTTATCTACTGCCTCAAACATTTATTGATCACTTTCTATGTTCCAAGCACTATGATAAACTCTAAAATTACAAAAAGAGACAAAAGACAGTCCCTGACCTCAAAAAGCTTACAGGTTAATGGGGAGATAAGATACAAATAAATATATACAAAGTGAACTATAGAACTATAAATAGAAAATAGAAAAATAATTAATAGAAACTTTCTAGAGATGGTGAGATTTTTCCAGAGATGGAGGGTGATTAGGAGGCCATTGTCACTGAACTGAAGCATACATATTGGGAAGGAAGATGGGAGAAGACTGGAAATGTGGGATAGGATTAAGGATTAAGTAATAAGGACTAGAGGACAGAAGTAGGAGCGATGCTTAGAAGTCACAGTGATAGGAGTTATACTGGTACAAGAAAAAATTCCCTAACAATTAGAATGGAGGAATAGTCTAGTTTGGGAGAAATTCTGGATTCTCTCCCCCTTCCATCATTAGAAGTCTCAAAGCAAAAGAGATGAATGACTACCTACTGATTAAGTTGTAGAAGTAATTCCTATCCATATAAATTGGATTAGATGGCTTTTGAGTTATCATCCAACTGAGATTCTATATCTCCTTTTGCTCAAATGCCTCCCTTATTATAATTTATGATTCCTGAAGGAAACCTCTAGTCTTTTCATATAAGAACAGTAGACTCAAAATGATTAGGGGAGAGGGAAGAGGAAGTATTTAAAAATAGATCATAATCCTTAGGTTTTCTTTTTTCAGTGGACACACAGTGACCTTAAGGTCCCGATTAGTATGAACAATGAATCCCCTAAATCAGTTACCAGTATTTGAATTTATCCTATTTGAAGCTATAATTATGTAAAATATGGTAACTGGTTCTAGCCCAGTAGAAATGTGCAGTGTGAATTCTAATAATGTAGCCATTTCTCAGAATCTATTATTTCAAAAAATCAGAACCTAGCGGTAACTCTCATTGATTATTCCCAAAACCCTGGGCTTTAGTATTTTCCTAATTCCAAATCTTGATCTCCAAACTTTTCACAAAATTCTGCAGGAAAACAGGATTTATAAATGAGAAACCTTTATGTGGTATATCTACCGTAGTCATCCAACTTTTCAATACCCTTGATGCTGCTTCTTTTATAAAGGGATAATTAATCACTTGAAACTAGCAAGATAACTTATCCACCAGTCCCAATATATGGGCACTTTAACTATTCAATCACCTCAATTACCCAAGATTGGGGTTCTCCCTAGTCTGAGCATTGACACTAGTTTAAATTGTGGGGAGGGGAAACAGAGGATAATAGAGAAACTTAAATACAGCTAGGTCCTAACTAGTAAGAGTGATTCATCTCCTGAAATGGCCCATTATTCTGATTTGCACTGCGCATTTCCATTGGGCGCAGCCATTACCAGGCTTTACATAATTATACTTTAAATAGTGTCAATGTGAAAAGGAAATTTTCTATTTGTACTTAGTTGGGATCTAACTTTTTGTATTCTGTATTACCATCACAGAAAAAAAAAAATGTGTATTTATGATAGAAATGGGGACCTTCTCAAAAAGTGTATGTTGTATTTATTCTTACCTACCTTTCATCCTTCAGCCTAGTGGAAGTAGAGAACTCAGTAGTTGCTGCATTTTTTAGGCCCAGGGAATATTATATTTCATGCCATAGTATTTTTAAAACTGTAACAAAACTTGAAATGAGAACCAAAAGTTAAATTTTAGAGCATTTTTTAGTAAAAGAAACTTCAACAAAGGTTTATAAGTATTAAAATGTTAAGGAATAACCTAAGCCAGTAGAAACAAACCTCTATTCTGGCTCAAGAGTAAAATCTTAACCCTTAGTCCTTATAAGAGTTTTATGGACTTTCTTTCGTTTTTTTATTGACAAGTGTAAATCAATCACTTATTTCTTTCCAAGGTATTCCTGGCAGAATTCAAGAAAACAAACCAGTTCTTTGCAGTAAAAGCTTTGAAGAAAGATGTTGTTTTGATGGACGATGATGTGGAATGCACTATGGTGGAAAAGCGAGTCCTTTCACTGGCCTGGGAACATCCATTTCTAACTCATGTATACTGCACATTCCAGACTGAGGTACAGAATGACACGTTTATTTGTATCATTTGTCTCTAAAAATATAGTGGTTGTAAGCTGTCCAAAACTGGGATACCAAATTCAGCCATACTGTGAGAACCTCATCTCTAGTTACACTGATTTCAAGTGTCAATCCAGAGATTAAGTGAATTGCCTTTATTTCTTCAACTGTAAAAATGAGGATAATAGGAGCACTTATCTCCCAGGATTATTAAGAAGATTAAATAAGATAATATTTGTAAAGTACTTAGTTCAATGCCTACCTAACATGTAATAGACACTTAATAAACCCCTGTTTCCTTCCTTATCAATAACCAATTAATGGTATTCTAGGCAAGATGCTATGGTGGAATTTCTCACATTATGACAAATAGTCAAAGGATGCATTTAAGAGGAGAAGGCTACATGGAGAAGGCCTTCCCAGCACTACTTAGGTCAAACCACTTGTTCAATCAAATATTCCAAAAGGACAATCCTGGGAGCCAGGATAGGACTTAGTGAATATATAATGATGTGTTAAGGAGACCAGAAAGTAGAAACACCTGCATTTCCATTCCTCTTTCACCTATGTGGGCACTAAGATGTTTATTTTTAAATAAAATTTCCTCTCCTAAATCATTTGGTTAAGTTGGGCCAGAGTTAAATAGACTAGCCAGCATGAAGATTCAAACTCTTTTAGAGAATGAATGTTAAAAACATCTGAGAGGGCTATATTTGCCCAAAAAGCATGAATATAGATATAAATTCACCAAAAAAAATTCCTGAACTAGGAGTTCTTAACTATTTTTGTATCATTAAACCCTTTGAGTCCTTTTGGTGAAACCAGTGGACTCATTAGAATACTATAACATAATAATAATAATACCATTCCACATCACAACTTTCCCCATCACAGTTTCAATATAATACAGATTGGCATGAGAAATTAAATGGGAATTTTGGAGGAGTTATGCACAAGCTGCCTATGAACACAGAGTCTGTGAACAAAACTTGACACAAATTTTACAATGTGGCACAGTAAACACTCCATAAAGGAAAAAAAATTTAGACTTTTTTGTAACAAAGAGAAGGCCAAAAAATTTTATACCAATTTTCCAAATCACAGGAGCACTGCATCCATAACCCCAACAATGTGGAAGGGACAACTATTCTTAAATACATAAAGTCCGTAAAATTGAAAGGAAACTATATTAAAATATAATTTTTTCTCCATCCAAATCTGTAGATTCCTGGGTGGCAGGGGATACAGATAGTAGTCTGTGGACTCTAGGTTAAGTTGATTTAGAGTTTTAGAATTTTAAAATTGGAAAGGATTTAGAATTCATCTCATTTTACAGAGGGCCTAAGGCACAGTAATGACAGGGCTAAATTGAAAACCCAGGTCTTCTGAGTTTTGATCATTGGTCTGGGAGGCAGCAAGATATAATGTATGGAGTGCTGGCTGTACAATCAGGAAGATAAGGGCTTTCAATCCTGTTTCATACACTTAATAGCAGCTGGGTAGTATGATAGATTCAGTCTTGAAGCTGGAATTATGAAGACCTCTTTTAAGTTTAAATGCTGCCTCAGATACTTGTTTGCTTTGTGACACTGGGTTACTTAATCCCCCTAAATCTCACTTTCTTTATCTGTAAAAAGTAGATGCAAATACCATTTACTTAACAGGGTTGTTATGAGAATAAAATATTTTGAAAGCACTTTACAAACGTAAAAATGCTATATAAACTCTAGATATTATTTTTGCTATTGTCAGGAAGTCAACATGGGTATTTTTTCCTCACAAATTCAAAAAAAACACATTTCAAATTCTTTTACCTCTTTATCCTCTTACTGATTCCATTCTCTTAAATGTTGTGTTTCCCAAAGTTCTCTTCTGGACCATCAATTTCTTTTTTTCTCTTTATACTTTCTCCCTATTAAAAATTCATTCCCAACCATCAGCCATCATCTCAGTGCAGGTATCTCTTCATTTCTGACAGCAGACTCAACTAGTCAGTCAGCAAACATCTAAGTATTGAGGGTACAAAGGCAAAATCAATTTTTGACCTCAAGACGTTCTCATGTGAATGAGAGAGATCTATGTAGAGTAAATGGAAGGCACTTTTCTGGGGAAACCATAAAAAGTCTCTTGCAGAAGATGAGATTTGACCTGATTCTTGAAGGAATTCAAAGGGACTAAAAGGTAAAAGTGAGGCAGGAGAACAGAGGAGGAATGGGTAGATAGCTGAAGGCAAAGCAGAGAGAGAATAATCAGTCAAGGCCATTTGAACTGCAAGTAGGCCAGTATGGCTGTGGATTATAGTGTGAGGAAGGGAATGAAGTATAAAAAACTTAGAAGGATACAGAAGAGGCCAGATTATGAAGAGCTTTAAATGCAGAATTTATATTTGACCTACTAGGTGAGAGAGAGAGTTCAGTAAGCTTGAGCAAAGAGGGAGAGGGAGAGAGAGAAGATGACATGATTAGAGCGACATTTTTTAAATACTCTGCAGTTTTTTTAAATGAAGGTTAAAAATTGTTTTTACTTGTGTTTTCTTTCACAATGTGACTAATATTTAAGTTTTTGGTATGACTTCATATGTATAATCTATATCAAATTGCTTGCCTTCTCAAGGCAAGGAGGGGAGAGAAGGAAGGATAGAATTTGAAATTCAAAAAAAATTTGAACAAATGTTAAAATTTATTTGTTTTCATCTGGAACTGAGAAAAAAGGTTTAAAAGGAAAGGGAAAAGGAAAAAGAAAACCACCCTGGCAGTTGGATTGGAGTGTCAAGGAGACCGGCTAGGAACCAATTGTACTAGTCACTAGGTGATAGAGGATTGCCTTCTTTGCCTTTGAAATTAATTTTATTGATTTCTTATGAGTTCCATATCAAGGAGAATTTTTAAGTATTTTTTCTTAGTGGTATATATTACCATTTTCTTAAAGATGTTCCATTTGTTATTCCAAAACTTATTTTAATATTTTAATCTTGTTTTAATACTTTGCCCTTGTTAAACACTATTTTCCAATCCTAGAGCATTGGGAAAATTGAGATTCCAAATCTGGACATTCAACCAAAGTCAACTCATTCTGTTGCTTTCCATAGTGAAATTTTCCACTGTAAAATCATTCATAAAACTGTACCATCTGACAGTGGGCACACTAGACACATTCCACACAATTAAAAATGTTCTTTCCACATAAATCATAATGTTGTTGTTCAATCATATCCAACTCTTCATAACCCCATTTGGGATTTTCATGGCAGAGATACTGGAGTGGTTTGCTATATCCTTCTCCAACTTATTTTACAGATGAGGAAACTGAGGCAAACAGGGTTAAATGACTTGGTAAGGGTCACAAAACTGTGTCTGAGGTCGAATTTGAACTCAGCCCTTCCTGATTCCAGGCTTAGTACTCTATCCAGTGTGCCATCTATCTGCCCAAGTAATAATTTTCAAAGTAACTTTGCTTTCAAAGGTCAGGTTCCCATCCATTCTTCTTGTACTAACAATAGCAGAACCAGTAAATCCTAAAACATTTTTTACTTAAGTCAAAATAAATGACAAAACAAAAAAATGGCATATTGCTTTCTACTTTTGAGATCTATATTTACTTCAATGCCCTTCCAAAAAAGTTTTGTTTTATTTGAATTTATTATTATCAACTATTTCTGTCAGCAAATTTTCCTTAAGAGCAGAGTTAAATGTTATTTTCTGGGATGAAGTTGGTTAGGTCAACTTGGAAATTTTGCAAATAATTATCAGTTCCATAAAATCATTAGCTAATTTCCCTAATAATGGGAAGCAGTCATTCATTCAACCCCAGTAGTGTTATCCTATTTACTTAATATTTGACTAGTTATGTTGACATGGTTTTCATTACTTTCTAGTTTTCCATGTTTTCTTTTTTTTCATGTTCCTATTAAAAAGACATTTACTCACTCTCATGAGAAAATTGGACTTTCTATCTAGTTTTCTGTCTATTTCAGAGCAGCTGGACCATCTATCCACAAATAATTTTTTTTTCATTTTAACTCAATAACTAATCAATGTGAAATGAAATTCAAAACAAAAAGTAACAATTGTCCCATTCTCCCTTCTCTCTCATTGTTTCATCTCATTGTCTCATCTTTGTTCATTTCCCTTATGTATATTTCTACTTCAATACTTCACAAACCTGTGATTTTGTTTCTGTCCTACAGAAATTTGTTAATTCTTCTACCCTTTATTAGATAGTTTTCAGAAACTCAGGGTCATTCTAATGCTACCAAGAGGCATCAGAATAAGACCTTTAATGAAAATAATTTATTTTTTCTCTCTTTTCTCTCTTCCAATTCCCTCTCCCCTCATAATAATAATAACTAACATATATATATATATAGGTATATATACATTATGTACACATATTTATATTTAGATATCATCATAAAACATTAATTGTATATGTAATAGTACATATTTAATTTAAAAATTCAATGTATATATAGTTTTCTGCATCCTTGTTTATTTTTAGTTTAATATTACTTCTATATATCCATTCCCTAGAATGTTTGTAAAATTTTATATCTTTCATTTAAAGAACTAATGGGTTTTTTAGTATTTGTTTTAGAAAAGTGAAAATACTTCAAGAATTTTTACCATTTCTAGGCATTTCTCTTCTGTACATGATATTTCCGTATGTCTAATACGGACATTTCTACTGTTAGATATAATATTCCTACGTTTAAGTACATTCAATTACTCCCAGTACAAGTATATATTTCTTTAAATTTGTGGACACTAACAGAAAAAAATATGAAGCCTTTATTTGTAGGATTTCCTATTCTTTTTAATATTCTTATTGAAAAATAAGTAGAAAATACAAATGAACATTACTACCCTCCTATTTCTTCAGTATCTTATTTCAGGTTATCTTAGATAGGGATCTTAGAGATCATCATAATTTGACATAATTAAGACTCAAGAAAGTTAAGTACTTTACCTAGCACTGTGCCTTCAAATAAAGAAGAAACATTTATTAAATGCCTAATATCCTTCAGAGACAGCTAGATGGCAAAATGGATAGAACATTGGCCTTGGTGTAAAGAAAGCTTCTCTTTCTAAGTGCAAACCTGTCCTCAGACACTTAATAATTGTGTGACCCCTGGCACAGCGTCTCTCAGTTTCCTCATCTGTAAAAAGACAAAACACTTCAGTATCCTTGCCAAAAAAAATTTAATGGGGTCACAAAAAGTCAGACACAATTGAACAACAGTTCTAACTCAGTGTAAGTCCCAGAGATATAAAAGCAAAAGTGAAACAGAGGAAATGGTGTGTTCACATATAAATATACCTTAAATGTATACAAGAGAAATGCAAAATAATTTGGTGGAAAAGTCATTAGAGAAACCAGGAAAAGATCTTGAGGAAGTGGCTCATTTTTTGAAGAAATACAGGGATTTTAAGAAACAAAAGGAGAATGTGCCTTTTATGCATAGGGTCAGTATGATCAAAGAAAGAAAGATGGGAAATGGAAAGGCATATATGAGAAGAAGCAAGGAGGACCTTTTGATAGGATTGGACTGTGCATAAAGAGGGGTAAAGTTGAAAAAAGCCTGGAAAGGTAACATAGCCAGATTAGGAGGAGTTTTAAATGCCCCCTACAAATTAATCTTGTACATGACCCTAAAAGTAATTGTCGAGGATATGGAATAAGGAAGTGATATGATCAGACCTGAGTTTTAGAAATATCAATTTAGCAATTCACTGAAGAGTGAAAGGAGAAAAACTAGAGATGAGGAGAACAACTGGGAAACTATTGGGATAATAATTCATGAATAATGGGGAGGGCAAGAACTAGCTTGTGAGCCTAGGAAGAAAGGAGATGTTGCAGAGGCAAAATTGACAATATCAGCAGCTGATTAGAGATGAGAAAAAGTGTGTTATCAAGAATGACTCCTAAGTTTTGAAAAGAAAAAAGATGATGGGGTAGATTAAAAAAAAGATAATTTTAGACTTGTTAAGATACCTCCCTGCCACCCAAGTCAAAATGCCTCATAGGCAGTTATTAATGTAAAAGTGGAATTTAGGAGAGAACTAGGTACGTGTGTGTGTGTATATATATGTATATATATGTATATATATATGTATATATATATATATATATATATATATGTTATTGTTAATTCTACTACACCAGATTGTCCTTATTTGTCACTAATCCAAGGGCATTGCCTTTGAAGACTCAGTGCTTTGATGGTAGAGTGGGGGAAAATGTGCCTCATGATGATGTGGGGTTTGGCCAGATTTCTTTTTTACAACAATAGCAATATAATTAAAAGGATCTGGTCGTGCAAATTGCTGAAATTAGCATACATCTGTTGTTTGAAAAAAGAGATAAAAATGATTTTTACAGTTCCTATATTGTTGCCTTGACTTCGCATGTTAGAATACTTATGTAGAAATCTTTTGTTATTATATATCCTTTTCCCATTGTATAAGTATAAGTATGTACTTAAATCACTAATAAATATCATTCAATTAAATATATGTGTGTATATTCACATACACATTATATTTGAATTTGCACCCAGATCTTCTTAACTTGGAGGCTCTTCAAGTCAAGATCTGGGTGTAAAAACATACTAGGTGTGTGACTCTAAACAAATCACTTTAAGTCTTGGTGCCCTGGATAACTCCCTAAAAACTCTATGTTGTAGAGAAAGTACTATCCTGCATTGATAAAAGGTAGTTCTTCACTGACAGCTTCCTACAAAGGTGAAACCAAAGACCCAGTTGCATACATAATTTTTACCAAGTCTGTGATTTCATTTGTGTAAGGAGTCCCCAGTGAACTAGATCCTGACATATGGGAACTTTAAATTACTTAATCTCTAACTATCCCAAGAAACTCTCTAAGATTCTTTATTGCTATATTATAGAGAAATTGTTCATCTTCATTAGAAAAGTAGTTTCCATAACAGGAAATGTCTGGCCAAACATACATACATATTTTTGCAAAATCTAAATGTCTCTCACTCTACAACTCTTAAAGACTTAGAGGTTCAGTTTCACAACTGAAAAGTCTGGGAGAGCTATCTAACCAAATATTGATTATTGCCTTTATTGTATAGAAGATACAAATTCAAAGCTATAAATTACTATAATTTTTCAATTTTTTAATTGGTTATAGTACCCAAAATAGAATAACATGAGCATGTTTATAAAATTGGATGTTAATAAATAAATACAGTTTATTAAATAGTATGTCAAATGCTTTCTTGTTAGACAGGAGTACTTCAGCATTACTCAATCATCTGCTCCTTTCCAGAGTCCTTAATGTAATTGCGCTGTCAGACATAAGCTAAAAATGACCTTCCTTATAGAGTGGAAATTGGAACCTCAAACCTCACAAGACAGTTAGTGTTTTATTGTGTCATTAGTACAGGCTGTGAATCATGAGCAGATATTCAGAAAATGCACTCTGATGACAGTGTACTTTATTAATTATAAGGCCTGATGGGAAAGCTTTCTGTAAAAGCCTATCCGTGATTTAATTGACACTACTAATGCCTCTAGGATCCCTAACCCAGAGTGGCCTATACTGTGAAAAAATTGAGGTATAACAGTAAAATTAAATTATGAAAACACAAAGAAAAAATTGTCCTGAGGAAGAGTAATGGAAGCAATTGTCTAATGAGGATGAGGAGCCAATTCAGGGAACTTACCAACCAAGTCAGACTTTTAAATGACACATATAATCTTCTTTTAGAAAGAAGATTAAAGTGAACACAAAGAAATGCCTTGGTTCTGTAAGAATATTGTCCTGAGTATCAGCTCAAAATGAGTGAGATTTGGAAAGGATAGCTAAAGGCACCAAAAAGTTTGTTTTCTTTTAGCAAGAATGGGGAGAGAAAGCATGGTAAACTGGCTATAGAGATGGATTTGGAATCCAGAGAATAAATAGGACAATGGACAAATAGATGGTGTCAGAGGACAGTGAGAGGCAAGGCTGCTCAATTTTTATCTTCTCTTTTTCTCTGCCACGAAAAGTAATCTTTGTATTGGGAAAGCCAGGACAAAAATGGCGTAGAGGGGATTGATATCCAATATAAAGAGTATAAGAGCACCTATAGCTTCTCTTGAACAGCTGAAATGACCAAGTCAAGATGGACTGTATCATAAGTAATTAAAAGAATGGGTGGGTATGATGCCTGAGCCACGTGATCTTTAAAAGATGCTGGAAAATGGAATAGGTACCACAGAGGGAGAAAAAAATGTCGAGAGAATTCATCAACCGACTTAAATTTCTTAATGTAGAAGGTAGAAGCAAGATCTAATCCTATAATGCAGGGGTCCTGAATCTACTGCCCGCCAGATGCAGAAGCTGAGGACGATTATCTCCCTCACCCAAGGCTATGAAGTTTCTTTATTTAAAGGCCCACAAAACAAAGTTTTTGTTTTTACTATAGTGCAGCCCTCTTGGGACAGTGAACTGGCCCCTTATTTAAAAAATTTGAGGACCCCTGCATATAATATTTTAGAAATACTAAGAACAAGAAAGGGAAGCTTGGGGGGGGGGTTCTGTTTTTGTAATTTAGAGAGAAGCAGTGAGCATAAAAAGATAATTTGATTAAAGAAGATGAAGGATCAGGTCTAATGTCAGATACATACAAACTGACTCTGTGAAACCCTTAACTGCCAAGGCTCTAGGCCAGTAGTAACCAGCTCAAATAGACACAGATCCTTGTAAACCCTATATTGGCTTTTTGTATTTTTATTTATTTTGTTAAACATTTCTCAACATTTTAATCTGATTGTGCCACATTCTAGGAAACAAAGGGTCTCAAGTTTTCACTTTGACTTTGGGCAATTCTCTAAGCTGATCTGCCTTGAGAGAAAATGTTTCCTCCCTGAGAGTTTACTATCTCAATGAAATCCTAGGTCAACTTCATTCCTATTTTTGGCTATCTTGGGAAGAAGAATGTTGGACGATTATGAGGAATATCATCTCATGAGAGAAGCAGCAAAAGATAAAACTAGTTTACTTATTTCACTAGAAATCTTAGCTAAATAACTACTCCCAAGAGCATCCATAGATGAAAAGTAGGAAGAACTACAAAAAGAAGAAAAAATGGAAAAGATTTGCAAAAAAAACACATCCTGACAGATTGTTGGTTGTTTTCCCCCCCATTGAGGATAGTTCCCCCCATCACACTTAGACCCTTATATCATAGTCCCTGAGGTGCTAACAGAGGAAATAGAAATGGTACTATAGAGAATAATGGCAGAAAAAGCAACAGGATATAGAGAAAATCCATCCTGGAGGTAATAGAACTATGAGACAATTGAAAATCTAATATATAAGATATCTGAAAGAAACATTCCAAAGGCAAAAATTCTCAAGCTTGCCAGTACTTTGCAGCATAAAATGAAACATCAATGACTACTGACCTATGTTCTATATAGACAAAAATTTTATGAGTGCCATTTATTGAGGCACCCTGGGTAAAAGCATTAGCAGGGAACAAGTGTGAGTCAGTCAACAAGTATTTAATAAGTACTTAAAATATGTTAGACACTGTACTAAATATTAGTACTAGTATTATAAAGAAAGGCAAAAGTAATACCTGCCTCCTTAAAACACATAGTATGATAATGAGAGAGATGAGAGCATTTAAGGGACACAGTAGATAGAGTACAGAGCCTAAATGAGTCTTCCTGAATTTGTATCTAGCCTCAGACACTTATTAGTTATGTCACTCTGGGCAAGTCACTTAATCCCATTTGCCTCAGTTTCCTCATCTGTAAATGAACTAGAGAAAGGCAATGGCAAAGCACTCCAGTATCTCTGTGACAAAAACTCCAAATGGGGTCACAAAGATTAGGATATGGCTTATATAACAGAACAATGAGAGAGGGAGAACATATCTAGAGCAAATTGGAGGAAAGGCACTAGCAGTATAAGGGACACAAGTGATATTTAACAACTTAATATTAATTGGTAATCTCTCAATTGATTGAAAGAGGTCAAGAATTTAAAATCTATTGTGATTATTGTTAATTTTTAAATTTTTAAATTAATTTTAATTTTAAAAAGACACTAAAAAACAAAATTCTACCTACAGGTTTATTTATAATAAAATGTCTCCCATTCACACATCAAGTTTATTCAAAATTCCTTAGAAGATAGAATAAGAAATTACCTTTCTAGATAACTCTGTGCTAATAAACATTATGTAAAAAATAAAACAGGGAAAAAGATGCTCAGTAAAAGTGTTTGCCATTACGATTAAGAAGCTATAGCACAGAGGCTGGGTCAAAGAGATATTTCCTGGAGATTATGAAAGGACTCTAGGTATTCTTGCTTATGAATGATACTGTCTTAATTACATAAAGTTTCAAGATCTGTAATCAGTAAATGAAGTTTGTCCTGTTCACTCAGGAAAAACTGAATGTGAGAAGAAAGTTCATTGTACAGATTTCAATATGCATCCAAACCGTTATCTTATAGAACTTGTCTAATATGTGTGTGTATGTGTGTGTATATACACACACATACACACACATATATATATATATGCCTGTGTTAGTGTATACACACATAGTATAGATTTGTATTGCATGTGTATATATAGATATATACATGTATATACACATCTGTATGTATATACATATATACATATACAATACGTCCTATATATAATCTCAGAAAGTTCAGGTGACAATGGCCAAGAAAAGGGTTGAAAAGGAAGAAGAAAACAGGCTGAATTGCTTTCAGGAAATAACTCCAAACTCCCTCTAATAGCCAAGGCCCATTTTTACAATGCAAACATTTTATCGATGTCTCTGTGCAGCAGCCAGACAAGGAACACCGCTGCTTTTAGATAACTAATGATGATCACACAGAGGGCCATGGAATGACAGATGTTTGTTGTAAAGAGCTGCAACATCTAGCTAACAAGACACTCCAGAGGAGGACAAGATTAAGAACGTCTTCAAGGAATTATGTGAAAGAAAGAGAACATGATGTATGACTCCAAGGATGTGAATTTGAGTTAGGGAAAAGAAAAAGTTAGGAAGGGAGAATTGGGAGTTTTAAAATATTGAGTTCAGGTGGTACAATGGAGAGAGCAGGGGGTCCTGAGTTGTTCAAACCTGGCCTTAGGCCCTAAATAAGTCACATAATCTCAATTACTCCCCCTCCAAATAAATAAACAAAAATAATGAGTTCTGTTTGAAGAATGTTGATTTTGAGATAAATACAGGACAATTAGTTTTAAATGTACAATAGGCAGGTTGTAGGCCTGAGGCTGAAGTCATTTTCATAAAAATGATAATTATAACCACATGAGCTGATGCATTTACCAAGAATTAGATTGTAAAGAAAGCAGAGAAGAGAATCCAAGACTGAGCCTTGTGCAGCAAGAGTATTTAGAAATCATCTTATTTACTTCCTGTGTAACTTTGATAATAGCTAATAGTCATAGCTAGCACTTTAAGCTTTGCAAATGCTCCTGGGCCACTGTAATGGGTAGTCACCCCACAAGAGTCCAAACTATCCCCTGTCCTGAAGTCTTCTTGAGTTTGATTTCTTCCCCATCCCTTCATCAAAAGTATGGTTCTAGGATGTTTACCATTATTTTGGAAGGCTGTAATTGAAATTTAATCCTATTGTTGTAGATACCTACCATCAGGTGCCTCAGTCTCACAGTCATAGTACTTAAGACCTAGAGCTAAACACAACCCAGAACAACTTTCATCTTGCAGATGAAAAAACTAAAATCTGGAGAACTATGTAATTTTACTCACAATCCAAAGCATACAAGGTAGTATTTCAACCCAGTCGGTGCTTTTTCCCCTATACCATGAAACTTCAAAATTTACATTTGTTTTTGTTTTTTGCTGAAAACAAATTTAAATTAGTTATGGTAAAGGATCATAATTCACCAGGGTCTGGAATGGTAAAGCCTTGGCCAAAGATCAACCTCGATAAACAATTATCTGAACACCCCACACGTGAAAGCCAACCTTGGGGTATAATTATCATACTAAACCTTTCTCTATACTTTTCTTTTCCTTCCCATTTTTTTCAAGAAATGCTAGCATGTCTTGCTGTTGGCCCAAACTCAAGCAATAGAAAAAAAAGAACTACTCTCAAAAAATGATGACAAACAAGTGATTTGGCTCGTCATAATGCCCCTAGCTTAGTACAAAATGAGGACCAGATTGAGCTGTTTTGACAGATTTATTGTGTAGCCAAAGAAAAGCATCGGTAGTATTAAGTGTGACATCAATGTGCTATATAAATCACCATTTTTTCTGTTAATACTTATTATGACAACCCAAATTTATAAGTATTATCACTGAATTAAACTTGGATTCCATCTCAATTCCCAGATCCATAAATTGCATATGGGAAATTATGAGTTGAAGTTAGACACTTGGAACATACCAACTAGGGTTATTTATCCAACGCTTGTTTGTCTCACATACACACACAAATAATCCTTTGATGATTTGTAAATTTTTAAATAGGACCCTTTCTAGGAATTCATTAAGATCTATAAGCTAGGTTTTTTTTTTTTGCATTTGCATAGAATTTTTCATCTAATATTGTTGTGATTAGTAACAGTGAAGAGTGGAAAAAAACTTGAAGAGGGGGAGGGAGCACATGATCGTTTATTTTAAATTGTTATTACCATTTGTTCTTTGTAGCACTTCAGAGATTCCACCTACTCTGCTTTATATAAAGCTTATTGTTATTTTGAACAATGAGACAAGAAGGTTTTCATATTATACTAATGGGAGTAAATGTTACTAGAAGAATCTTGTTCTGGATGCTACATTTTAGGAATGATGCTTGAAAGTCATCTAGGATGGTTAAAGGCCTTTCTGACTTTGATGCTTACTTATTACTCATATAATGAGCAAACAACTTTACCACTCTGGGCTTCAGTTTCCTCATCTATAAATGGAGGAGTTCTTCTAGAACTCTGAGGTTCTTTCCAGCCCTAGATCTTGATGGCAGAAATAGGGAAATATTTAGCTTAGAGAAGGAAAAGCTCACCATGGGGAACATGATAGTAGTCTTCAAATATTTGCAGGACTATTACATGGAAGGATTATACTTGTTCTTTTTAACTCTAGTAGATAAAACTAGATGCAAGGATTAAATTCAAAAAAGGAAAATTTATGCTTGAAATCAGGAAAAATTTCTAACAAGTATTACTGTGCAAAGTAGAATGGAATGCATCAAAAGTTGGTAGATTCTTCTTCAATGGAAGTTTTCAAGAAGAATCTGAGTATTCTTATAAGGGGTGTTCTTTGGAGCATGAGTTGGACTACTGAGGGCTTGAAATTTATGCTTGAAATCAAATAATAAACATTTATTAAATGCCTACTATAAGCCAGGCACTGTGCTAAGCACTGAAAATCTAAAACAAGGGGAAAACAGTCCTTGCTCTCAAGGAATTTGCAATCTAATGGAGGGAGACAGCATGCAAATAAATATTTACAAAGCAAGCTATATACAGGTTAAATAGGAAATGATTGAAAGAGGGAAGGCTCTGGAATTAAGAGAGGTTGTAGAAGGCTTCCAGTAGGAGAAGTTTTAGCTGGGACTTAGAGGAAGCCAGGAGGTCAGTAATTAGAGTGGGGTAGGAAGAGCATCTCAAATATGAGAGGAAAATAGAGGAAATGGTTAGAGTAGAATTGGGGTGTCTTATTAATAGAAAAACACTAGATCAAAGTACATGCCAGGGTGCAAGGTGTAAGAAGACTGGAAAGGTAAGAAGGAGTTATATTATTTAGGGCTCAATACCAAATAAAGCATTTTGTGTATGATCTTGGAGGCAATAGGAAGACACTGGAGTTTATTGAGTAAGGAGATGATGTGATCAGACCTGAACTTGAGGAAAATCACTTTAGTGACTGAGGGATGGATTGGAACAATTGAGAGACTTCAGGCAGACAGATCCACCAGCAAGCTATTGAAATAGTCCAGGTATAAGGTGATGAAGGCCTTCTCTATAGTGGTGGCAATCCAGAGTAGAGAAGGGGACATATTCCAAATATGTTGCAAAGATGAAATCAATAAACCTTGGCAAGAGATGAGTATGGGGAAAAGATAGTGAGAAAATCCAGTTAAAGGGTATGAGTTGATGGCCCAAACCAACAAAGGAAACAAAGAAGGAATAGTCACATAGATAGGAAGAGAGCCAGGAGGAAGTGATATCCCAAAAACTCAGAGTCTCACAGAGCAAATAATAGTATCAAAGGTGTGGAGGGGCCAAAAAGAATGAAGGCTGAGAAAGAGGCATTGGGTTTGGCAGTTAAGAGATCATATAACTTTGGAGTAAGAAGTTTTGGTGAAATGATCAGCTCTGGATAAGGAAAAACTTCCTAATAAGTAGTGCTGTTCAAATTGAAATGTCTGCTTTAGGAGATAATATATACCCCTCCATTGGAAATCTCCAGGAAGAAACTAGAGATGAGTGTACTTAAGGGGTATATCCTTTGGGAGCATGAGCTGACCAATGAGGAGCCTTCAAACCCACAAATTCTCTATGTAAGTTTTTCATGGTCTGTTTCTGTATCTATAAAATGGAGAGGAGAATATCAAAAGGACAAAGTAGGTCTAATTCTGATCTCCAACTTATGCTCTTAGAGATTTAAAATACTCAGGTTTTTGTTTTGTTCTGTTTTCCAAAATAATCCATAAAAAGATCTTTGTCACAACTTCAAAACGCACACACTCTTATTATCCCCACCCATATACACAATCAGCACCTACACATACCACCCACTTAAACCTCACACCACATACACACACACCCAAGTATACAGGTTTACAACCACTACCCCTATTCACTGTCTCTATCATATATACACATACCTTCCACTCCCACTGATCCCTAACTGCATGCTTCATAAGACTAGTTTTAAAAAATGAAATAATAATTGTAAGCCTTGAGAGTGTTCTGTATTTATTTTTTAAAGAAATACAGTTTCCCGTATAAAGCAGAAGAATTCGTTTTAAGAGCGGCAGCGCCACACAGGAATGGTAGTTAACAAAGTTTATTACTACTCACAAGGGCGGGGGGAGAATAAATGTCAGTAGGAAATAGTCTTAGTGCACAGCCCCGTCACCCTGAGCCAAAGATAACTTTACAACAGCTTTCACATTATAGTCAAAGGCCCAGAGTCTCTTAGGCTTCAAAATTTTAAGAGAGTTTTAGACAAAGAATCAGTTGGTCTTACTCAAAGACTGTCCTGTCTTCAGGGTGGGAAGGGGAGATAACAATGTAGTAAGAATCAAGAAAAACAGGTTATTTCCTAAATTGTTTAAAGGAATAATGGTAAAGGATATAGGGGGAACTTAAATCTAACTGCCAATCCAGCAAAAGGCTATGGCAGCAGAGTTAGGTAAAATACTTTTATAGAGAGACTTAATAAAATCTCTAGCTTTATTAGCTTTGGTTTATATGCATCTTGAGAAGCTGCAGCTATATCAGCCAAACCGGTTCACTTGATATTATAGCTAACAAATCCTGGATGCCCTCAGAGGGGAAAATCGTATCCAGACAGAGATAGGAACTGGAGGGAACTTCATATTCAGCTACTCTAGTCTCTTCAAGACAAACCAGGACTTCAAGCCTTCACTTATGTAGCCATATAATACTGACTTCATATTTCCCAGCCAGTATTCTTTCCACTTCATCATGCTGCTGTTAAGTCATTACTACAGGGACTTATTCATCTTAGGATCATCAGAACATAAATTTCTATGAAGAATCAATTTCATCCCCGCCCCCCATTTTACAGATTACAACACCAAGAGTAAAAGGGGTTTAAGTGATTGTCAATGGTCACACAGTAAGTGCTGGAAATAATGTATTGGTCTTGGAGCCAAGAAGACCTAAATTGAAGTCCTGTGTCATAATGTTTGTAGATGTGACTCTTGTCATTTTTCTCTTCTTGAGGAGCAAAGGATGTAGCATCTGGCTTGTTACAAATTGTTTGGGTTTTAAATAGGATGGTTTCATACATTGTTCTGTGTTAATCAAAACTGTGAGAAAGGCTCATTCAGGAAGTGGTACAGTGATGCCGGATAGAATCAGAGAGCAGTGAAAAGCAGTGAAACACCCAGTGGCAGGAATCTTGGTTCACAAGCAATCCCAAGTTTTATTTTCTTACTGGGTCAGTAGGTTCCTATTATCTCCTTAAGTTCTGTGCTGTTCAGAATTTTTATCAATGATTCAAAAACTATCACGGATGGAAAGTCTACCAGATTTCCTTCTAACTTGAAGCTGGGAAGAACAAATAACACACTGGATGACAGTCATGATCCAGAAAGGTCTTGACAGACTAGAACATGGGGCCCAATCAGATAGGATGAAATTTGTTAGGGATCAATGTAAAGTGTAACAGTTAAGTTCAAAAATACTTGATACCAATCAGCAAAAAATTAATCAGGAAGTTTTCAAGGTATTCTATATGTGAGTTAGCTTGAGGAATTAGAGACATTTAGCCTGGATAAGAGAGGATTTGGGGGAAATAATCAACAAGCATTTATTAAGCACCTGCTGTATATCAAGTATATGCTAGGCACTGGGGATACACACACACACATACACACACACACACACACACCTCTGCAATATTTCTTCAAATATTTCAATGGAAGAGGAATCTGATTTGTTCTGCTTGACCCCAGAGGACAAAACTAGAAGCAAAGGGTGAAAATCATAGAGAGGTAAATCTCAAAATGGTGTAAGAAAAAACTTCCCCATAGTTGTTTAGTCATTCAGTCACATCTGATTCTTTATAACCCTGTGGACCAAAACTTGCCAATATTGTCCAAGGATTTTCTTGGCAAAGATACTAAAGTGGTCTGCCATTTTGTTCTCCAATGGACTGGGGGCAAACAAAGGTTAAGGGACACACAGTTAGGAAGTGTCTGAAATCAAATTTGAAATCACATCTTTCTGACTCCAAACTCGGCTCTATCCACTGAACTATCTAGCTGCCCTCTAAAAATTAGAGCTATGTACAAGTAGAATGGGATGCCTCAGCAAGTAATTGATTCCCCAGCAGTAGAAATGTGTAAGCAAAGGCTGTATGACTACTTTTCAGAGAAGATATAGATGGGATTTTTGTGAAAGGATGAGTTGGATGAGTTGGCCTCCAAAGTTTCTTCCAACTCTAGGTTTCTGATATTCTGAAATAAGATGATCTACATGATTCCTTACATCTCTGATATTCTAGATTACAATATGTTCATATAACCAATTTATACTATATTTATATACGATGATAAGTATTTGACAAATGGGACCACATCTTCATCTTGTTACCTGTCAATAATTTATTAATTTGCACAGGCTAGGTACTCAATAAATGCTCTAAATGAATGATTTACCACCATAATCTGCAGTCCCAGGTTCTTCTCAAAGGGAAACAGGGCATCAATTAGTCAGCATCAATTAATTAGCCTAATTACATGGTCATGAATGCTTCTTTATCTATCCTTTGTTACAAATTAAATCAGATCTATACCTTTGCCATCTTTCTGCTTATTTCAACTAATTCAAACTAAAAAGTTTCCCAGTGGGACACACATTAGCAAAAGAAGTGAAAAGATAACCCTGTAACTAATAATTGACACCCATCAGGTTTATTGTATTAGGTGGAATGAGCAGAGGCCATGATACTAACCCAATGAATGCTTTTTTTACATTTTTGTACTCTTTGTACTTAGTGTACTCTTCATAAAGTTCTTCAACATTTTCCCCTCTTTCAAATATATTTAAGTAATTTTAAAAGAAATTTTTAAAATTTTTTGTATTCTGGGAAGAAAAAAGTCACATTTGTTTTATTTTCTCTTAGGAAAATCTCTTTTTTGTGATGGAATATCTCAATGGAGGAGACCTGATGTACCATATCCAAAACTGCCACAAGTTTGATCTTTGTAGGGCCAAGTAAGTGCCTTCTGCTGGTTGGAATTTTCCTCATTGCTGTGGCTGCTAAATATATATTGAGTAACTAGAGGGTAGAGGGCACCAATTAAACCTAAACCAGAAATCATTATCTTCACTCCCTGTATCTGCCTTTCCCCCAAATTTTCCTGTCCTTTTGAAGGCAATGACATTTCCCTAGTTAGTGGTGTTGCCCTCAAATGAATCAGCTTCCACTATGGATGTTTTGCCTCTCAATGAAGTTTGAGTATACATTAGCTTGGTTTCTACTTGGTTTCTACCTTTGTCTCAGGTTGAGCAGACAACGTACTTAATTTGTACATGGCAAGATCCTTGAAAGTAAGGACTGTCTTTTGCCCCTTTTTGTGTTATCACTTAACACAGTACCTGACAGATGGTAGGTATCTAATAAATATTTATTAATTGATTCTAATTTTTTTGCACAAATTATCTAGCTACTTCTCCCTTTTCCTGTACTAGTACAATTGATTTTCAAACCCAGATATCTTGTCCAAAATGAAAACATCCTACCTGTCTCCCCTTTTTCACAAGGACTATAAGAAAGATTTTTGTTAAATGCTTTATTGAAATGTCTAGAGATTCCCTAATCTTTTTGTTCAGTCATTTTTTTTCAGTTTAATATGATTTTTTGTGGCCCCAATTTGGATTTTCTTGGTAAAGATACTGGAATTGTTTATCATTTTCTTCTCCAGATCATTTTAGATTGAGTGACTTGCCAAGTCCCATAACTAGTAAAGCCAGATTTGAACTTGAGAAGAGGAGTTTTCCTGACTCCAGACTTGATGCTCGATCTACTATACCAACTTATCTGCCCCTTTCCCTGATCCACTGACCATCTACTGTCAAAAAAGAAAATAAGGTTATTCTGTCAAGTCATTTTAACTCTCAGTGATCACTGTCTCCATTTTCTAAATACTTACAAGTCATATCTTTAAAAGATATTCTTGAATTTTGCTAGGAGTCAAACACATAAGAGTATAGTATACACATTCCACCATCTTTACTTTTTTGAAAATCAGAACAGTTGCCTATTACCAATCCTATAGCATTTTCCCCATCTTCCATAACACTGCAGAGATCATTGTTGATGATTCAGAACCACAACTGATACATTTTAATACTTGGAAAAATATAGTTTTAATCCAAGCCTAGTAACTTGAACTCATTTAGGACAGCTGTATACCTATATGCTTCAAAGAAATATTTAAAATATTAAAAATATTACTTATGATATATCTAATCATCTATGGTCATATCTGAAAATCTAATTTAATTTTTATAATTTTATTAAAACCATAAAAGGAAAAAATGTGTGTTGTTCAGTTCAAAAGTCACCTGGAAAAGCAATTGTTTAAAATGCATCAATGATGATTCCTGGTTCTCAATCCTTCCCCACAGGTTTTATGCTGCTGAAATAATTCTTGGATTACAGTTCCTTCATTCCAAAGGTATCATCTACAGGTATGTTCTGTTCTTTGAAAATAAGTAGATTTTTTATTCTGCTTTTTCATCAGAGTTGCCCTTATCTAACTATCTGTATTTGAAAAGAGGCAGCATGCATTCATGAGTGGATATTCTGTACCCAGGTCTTGTGCACATATATCAATACTTTAAGGATCTAGGATTATGCCAGTTTGGGAGCTCCCTCCATCTTACAGTCTTAGCCTAAAATTTAGAGAAGTTAAGTGACTTTGTATATGATGACACAATGAAGTAATATTTTAACCTAGGTTATCTTGATTCCAAGTTTTGTGCTTTATTCATAGGGCTTCCCTGTCTCTCAGACATGGAGAAAATAGTGCCTTATTTCTGTCTTTTTCATCTTTTTTTCTTTTCTTAGCCCTTTCTTTATTACCCCCTTTCACCTTGGTGCTGACTGCTTCTTGTTATCTATACTAAAAATAATGTCTCTATTTTTAAACTCCATCCTTGCTTCTTTGGGTGTAAATCTATAAGAGGTCAAACTTTAAAAAGATGGAGGGAGGGGGTAAAAGGGGAAATGTCCCTGGAGGAAGCTGGCAGAATTATATTAAAGCAAAGTAAAATTGATTTCTAAGTCAACAATGGGGCAACTAGGTGACACAGTGGATAGAAGCTTTATCTTCCTGCATTCAAATCCCTGGCCTCAGATGCTTAATAGTTATATGAACCTGTTTACCTCAGATCTATAAAAATGAGCAAGAGAAGGAAATAAAAACCATTCCAGTACCTTTGCTAAGAAAATCCCAAATGGAGTCACAAAGAGTCAGACAAGACTGAAAAATGATTCAACAAGTAAACAAAAAAAAGTTTTTGTTTACCACAGAAAGAAATTCAGTGCTCTGCACTTTAGACAGTAATCTGCCAAGAACAATTTTTATTAAATTTGAGTAATCATTTTTGCTTAGAGAGAAATAGACCCAAAGACAGCAGAACCTATCCCTATGATTCTGAAAATCTCTAACACAAATCATTTCACAGTTAAAGGTATATCATTTGCAAACAAAAAACAAAACTCTACAGAGAGATAACAATTGTAGTACTCTATGCAAAGTTCAATTAACAGTTGCCTCATTTAAAAAAACCCAATAAGTCATTTCATTTTTTTTTAACACACCCTTAAGGAATCATTTTCTTGAAACCATTCCATCCCGTTTTTGATCATTCCCTTTAAGGAAGCTCCCTTCCAACAGGTCCAAGGTAGAGATACTTCCCCAGAAGTAATCAAGATTTCTTCCTTCATTAATTTGATGATCACCATAAACTTATTAATGTGAATCAAAGCAAAGACCCTATACCTAGTGTAGGAATCCTTTCTTGGTATAATCTAGAGAAAAGGAACAGGCTTTCTTTTGGAATTAATATTTAAAGAAAGACTGATAGGGGCAGCAAAGTGGTACAGTGGATAGAATACCAGCCCTGAAGTCAGAAGGACCTGAGTTCAAATCCAGTCTCAGGCCACTTAACACTTCCTAGCTATGTGAACCTGGGCAAGTCATTTAACCCCAATTGCCTCAGCAAAAAGAAAAAAGACTGATAAAATTTCTCTTTCAGATTAAGCCAAAGGCTTTACATAATTAAAAAAAATTTAATGTTTCTAAAAGATGTAGGGGGAAGAAAAAAGGGGACGGTTAGTCTCCATGTATATCAATATACTCTGTTTAAGAAGCAGAGAAATTTAAAATTAATTTTAGAAAGATTTCCATTAAGAGCAGCAAAACAATGTCCATTTTGACAATAAACTTTCAAATCTCTATCATGTTTGTATTATGTGCTAGGTACTATACTAAGTACTAGAGAGAGAAAAATATTGCAGTCCATGCATTCAAGGTGATTGTGTTCTATAATCTACAAAGGCTAGAAGTGGGTAAAGGAAAAGAGAATGAATGTAAATAAATATTATATGAAGTAGAAGAGAATATATATAACTGAAATCAAACGTTGCATCATCAAAAAAAATTAGTAGTCATATGAAAAATATGATTGGTTCCACTAGGCCTGTAGACCAGTCTTAATGATGGCAAAATTAGGATTTTATATCGTTTTATACCCTGAAAAAAACAACAAAAGGAGTTGGTGTCTTTTGCCACCAGTCCAAGAAGATCCAGGGAAATTATGAATAAGGTATGAAAGAGAAAAGGCAGGGATGTATACAAATCCATCATTGATTACTGGTTTGCACCTATAGCTTGTTCAATTGTTTCTATCTTTATGACATTCCCCAATCTCCAACTCTTTCCCTCCAGGGAATATATCTAGTTTGACCAAAGTGCCACAGATAAATTAAATTTGTGGTGCTTCTGGGAAATGTCTAGAAGATAATCAGTTGCAGAGGTAGAATTTAAGGCAGAATCTAGATCAAAAAGTCATCCACAGAGAAAGGATCACTGAACTCCAGAAAACAAGGGAGATCACCAAGGAAGACAATAAAAGTTGAAAGAGCCAAAAATAAGTCCTCACTAATTAGAGATCAGAAGAAAATGATGAACCATAGGAGAGCAAGATTCCTTTTATTTGATCAGACAAATAACAGAAATATTAGGAAGTAATATTCACTTTCTTGGAAGCTGAGACAAGACAAAATATCTAAGAAGAATAGCGGATGAGATAAATACAGAAAGATTAGAAGACAAAATGTGCAAGTAGAATGGGGGATGATTGTTAATAGTCTTGAAAGCTAAAGATAACATCAAAGGGGATGAAAATTTTAAAAGGTCATCAGATATAGAAATGGAGATTGTTGATGATTTGACTGATCAGGTTTCAGCAGCCTAATAGGGTTAGAGACCAGTTTACATAGAATTAAGAGAAAATAGAATAATGCAAATTCCTTGGGACTAGGGATTATTCTCATTTATCACTTTGTATCCTTAGGCTTTATTGGCCTTTCACAGTGCCTGGCACCTTGTAAATGTATGCTTAATAATGATGTTGAATAAAATCAAATTTGGAAGGTTAGTGAAAGAATAGACACAAATTGTAATAGATTAAAATACTGTGGCAGTACAAGGAAGGATACAAGGAATGATAACTTGAAACAATGGCAGACTCAAGTGAACTTTTGTTAATATTGAAGGGGACTGGAGTATGTTCGTTTGCAGCAGGAAAGGAACCAGTAGATAGGGGTTGACAGTGAAAAAAATAGATAATCAAAGGATCAAGTTCATGAAGAAGACAGGAAGGAAAGGATAAGGAACACAAGTAAGAGGGGCTAATATTGACAAAAACTTAAGTTTTTCCTCCTGTAAGACTAGAGCAAAGGAAAAGATGGAAAAAAGGAGAAGAGGTTTTAAAATAAGAAAGAAAAGGGATGAAGGGCTTTATAATGATTAGCTTTGATCTTTTCAGTAAAGTAGAAGTGGGGTCCACTGCTGAGAGAAAAGCAATTGGAGGTAGTCCTGGGGACTTAGAAAAAGGAAAATGTAGGAAACGGCTCATTGTAGATGTCACTATGGTAATCAGACTTGACAATGACAAATAAATGAAGCAAAAGTTCTTTGGATACAGATTATAAAGCTGTTCTTATGGGATAGTTTTATAGCTTCACCACTTAAAAAAAACACCCACTGAAACAGTATTTATCAAAATCATACAACTTTGCTATGAAAAATGAAAACCGTCAGGATATTTCTAATGATGGTTAGCAAAAGAGAATTATATATATAATGTTAGAACTAAAAAGCACAGTAGAGGACTGAAGATCAGAAAAGTAAAATCATGTTTCTAATATCACACAGGGTCAGTGTGAGAAATAACTGAACTAGAACATAGAGGATCCTATTTCCCTGTCCATCATATCAGACTGCAATTGTATTCAGGTTTGATGGTTACATGGAATCTTCATATTTCAGTTGAGCAGAGTATGTATATGCACATACATACCCTCCACACATATATACACATGTACATATATATTTGTATTTGTAAGTGTGTGTGTGTGTGTGTGTGTGTGTGTGTGTGTGTGTGTATGTGTGCTCTGAGGCAATCGGGGTTAAGTGACTTGCCTAGGGTCACACATAAATGAAGTGTTAAGTGTCTGAGACCAGATTTGAACTCAGAGCTGGTGGTCTATCCACTGCACCACCTAGCTGCCCTCCACATGTACATTTTAATAACTCAATTTCCTTTGTGGGTAGTATTTTTTTACATGTATGAGCTGTATTGGTCTACTTACCATCTAGGGGAAGGAGATTTTGCAAGGGTCAATGCTGAAAAATTACCATGCATATGTCTTGTAAATAAAAAAATAAAATAAAAAAATGCATGAGCGCATCATACAATATGTTTTTGAAGCTTTAGTAGGTGCTTAAAGCTAATTAAATTATCAGGCAAGTAATTTAGTTATAGATATTGTAATTGAGATTGTCAAAAAGAATGATGTATTAAAAAATTACTGTTCTTAAGTACATTCTGACTCATCTAATGTGTTTTTTTTTGTTTGTTTTTAGTTGTAGACTAAGCAAGGTCCTAGCTTCTCTTAACTACTCTTAATTCTTTAAGCACTAATAAAAATTAAGTAGTGCCAAGGGAGCAAGAGATAAAAAGTTTTCACGGAATATAAGGATGATAATCATAAATTTTGAGATGAAAGAGACTTTATAGATCTTTTCCAACTCCAGGTAAATCATGAATGTTTTACAACATTCCCAAAAAGTAGTCACCCATCCTCTTCATAAAACTTCAGGTAATGGGGAACATTCCTACAAAGCAGTCATGGGTATTTCTAATGGTCAGGAAGTTTTTCCTTAAGTTGAGCTCAACTTCTTTAACTAAGCTCAACATAATTTGAGCTAAACTTCATTAAAACTTCTACCCATTTATTTTAGTTCTACACTCTGGGCCAAGCAGAATCTTTCTAATCTTCTTCCCCCAAGATGGTTATTCAGCTATTTGAAAATTTCTTTCATAATACCAGTTCTTTCAGTGGATCCTCATAAGAAATATTTAAGGTTGCTTTACTGTCTTGGTTCACCTTCCTCTGAATGAGGTCTAATAAATCAAAATATTTGTCTAAAAAGAGGCACAACAGAACAGAAACCAAGTCTCCAAGTGTTGTCTAACCAGGGCAGCATATAGTATTGTCTCTCTTACTGTAGGTGCCTTACTTAAAAAGGCCAAGGTATCCCATTGCATCGAGGGCCATCCCCAGTCATCCTGCCACTGGACTCAGATGGCTCTGAAGGGGATGTGAGGCAGGTGACCTTGCACAGCCCAAGCCTTAAACCCAAACTAATTTAATTCTAATTGGCCACCAGTAGGCCAAGCCACAATTGGTCATTGTTTGGGTCCCGATTGGCTTGTTTTAAATGTAAATGGAAGTTATTTCTGCTTTGGCCAGAAACCCAGAGGGCCTTTCCCTCCCCAATTCATTCATTTATTTTCTTATTTATTTAGATGTTTTTTGGACTTGCTGAAAGAGGAGATTCTTTGCCTCAGTTTCTCCCTAGCCTTAATTACTGAATGGATGTGGTCTTAATCAAACTGAGACCTATTGAAGATCTATATCTGGCCACTGGACCCAGATGGCTCTGGAGGGGAAACTGAGGCAGGTGACCTTGCACAGCCCACTCTCCCTCATTTCAATCCAATTAACTTGCTGGTCATAGCATCACCTCCCTGATATTATGGTCCTCTTCAACAGCAAAGGACAAACAACAACAGCAAGTAGATCAAACATCTCCCCAGAAGTCCTAATTCTATGACTCATTATGATGGGGTGATTACTTGTAGTCCCCAAGGCAATACTAATGGACCATGAGGTCTGATAGGTTCTAAACTTTAAATATAATCCCAATGACACTCTGTGTCTGCCTTCTGAAAATCAAACTAAGTACATAGAGACTTCTGTCAGTAGGATGACTACTAGGTGATTAATTCTTTGACTATGGAAACCTGTGAAACAAAGGAAAATATCTGTTGTGTCATCTCTGTGGGGCTTCATTCTGTCTTTTCAATAACTGACAGAATGAATGAAAGGGAAGTACAGGGTGCTAACAATCACACTGTTTCTAGGGGGTCTATTAACAATAATAACTCTTGCTGCTCTAAATATGAGACCTTTGTCCAGGGTACAAGGAATCAAAATATTACTAGAAGATCTAAGTCATAAAAATTAACATTTCTAATATAAATGAGGAATCACAACTAAATGACAGAATAGTTCACAGATTCTAACTGAAGAGAAAAAGAGTTAGTTTCTAATTGAATTTCCAAAGATAATGAGAAACATAGGTCATCCTACCTTACTAATGATAAACATAAGCTAATACTACAATGGAGATAATTGCAGTTACTTCGTAAACATCTGTTGAAGAAAATATAGATAGATTAAAAACTCTTCCTCAGGGGCAATTAGATGGTATAGTAGCTAGAACCTGCCTTACTAATGATAAATATAAACTAACAATCACACTGTTTCTTGGATCTATTAACATTAATAACCCTTGCTTTTCTAAATATCCAAGGTAAAAAGAATCAAAATATTACTAGAAAATCCAAGTCATAAAAATCAATATTTATAATATAAACGAAGAATTACAACTAAATGACATAATGGCTCACAAATTCTAACTGAAGAGACAAATAAAAGTGTTAGTTTGTAATCAGACTTCCAAAGAGAACTAGAAACATAGGTCATCCTGTTTCATTATAGGGTCTTCTAAAGGAAATCCAAAATCACTCAAAAAAATTAAGTTCAGCTATATATACAAATGAAAATCCAAATGGCTGATAAAATCTGAAGTTGGGCACATAGTCCATAGAACTAGTCCATCATTACTACAAAATGATGTACAGTGAAGTTAGCCCAGAATTGAATGGAAGAAACAGATGGGACTAGATTGTATTTGTGCAATGATTTTAATAACACCAAGACTCTTTCTGAAACAAAAACTTTTCTTCATATTCTTCCAGTGAATTTGTCATACCACCATTTCAGAACAATTGTAGGTTACCCAAAGAGCAATATAGATTTATAATGGATACAAATGAACTGTAGAATATTAACAAGTGAAAGATTATGCATAAAAGTTATGAAAGAGATTTATAACTGGAAAAAATGGTGAGCTGCTCACATAGCAAAGATTAAGAAAGAATAACAAAGTCTTGTGCTCCGCTGATAAACACATTAATGTCAAGAGACCTCGAGAAGGGGCTCAAGATATTGTATGAAAATACAGAAAGTTGTGGACAAGAGTTGATAAAAGATGAAAATGTGTGGATTGATTTCAGGTTGTACCACTGAAATGAGCATCTCTATTGCTGAAATTATAGACCTATCAAAACAATATAACCTACTTCAACATGACAGGACTACATTGAGATTTTCAGCTATATATCACACTCTTTCATACTGAATTTTATTCCAAGAGAATCTTAAATATTACCCCCACAACTAAACTGAAGCAGCTCTCAGAGAGTACCACTGTCATCCTTGTTGCCAGATCTGGCTTATTTTTAGTTCTCATTTTCTTGGACCTCTCTGTAGTTTTTGACACTGAAAAAGACTCCTTTTTATAAGAAACACTTTTCTCCCTTGACACCTGGGATTGACTTCAGTTTTCCTTTTCTTTCTCTTCTCTATGTCTCCTTTGCTAGTTCCTCTCTTCTTCCTGATTAACATTGGTATTATATAACATTATGTTTTTAGGATATACACACATATTGTGTGTGTGAATGTGTGTATGCATATATTTACAAGGGTTCCCAAAATAAACAGGGATATCATCTACATAAAGGTAATAAGTAAAGCCATATTTGCATAATGTATGTTAGTATATACATACATACTATTTATCTTGGTCTTTTCATTCACTCCCCCTGGCTTTCACTATTACCTTTACACATTTATACTGGTAGCCCCAATTTCTCATTGGAGTTTCAGAGCTTCAATTCATATTATATCTTCACCAGAATTTTCTACTTATATCTATTAATACTTAGGATCCCAGATCTAAAGGATTTATTTCATAAACTGAAGAGTTTATCAGTTTCTCTGACTTATTCCCCAACATTTACTATTGATTGACTCTTAATGAATGTATGTGTAGTCTTCAAGCACTACTAAAAGAACAATCATATATATTTTCTAGCTAAAGAGAGGAGGAGGCTTTAAAGGGAAAAAAATCCAGGAAATGTGTGGCTTATTTCATGGGTAATATATGAGAGGTCAGCAAATACTTCCCCTGATAATAAATAAATTGATAGAGATAGATAAATAGATGGATGGATAGAGGAAAAATACATAAACAGAGAGATAGAAAAGGGAAAAAGTCATTAAAAGTTGGCCCATGTCCTGAAAATATATAACAAATCATAATTCCTCTGAGTTCCTCTTCAGATTTAAAGTATGCTATATAAATTAATTAGACAGGCTAACATTCATCTAGAGTTTTTGTTCAATACTGTGTGTACATATATATATATATATATATATATATAACTTTGCAATAAATTTTGTCACTGTCTTCTAAGGCAAATAACAGTAGAGTTGGCCAAAGCCATCCCTTGCTTTACAAGGACCCAAAGGAAAAGAATCCCCAGAGCATAACCTTGGGGTCTTCTAATCCAAAGTTTCTTAAACTATGGATTGTGGCCTCATATGGGGTTGCATAACTAAATGTGAGGATCACAAAATTATGATTTATTATTATTATGAAATGTTTGATTTGTATGCCTATTTTAAATACCTACATACTCAGGATCACATAAAAATTTCTTTGGCGAAAAGGAATCATGAGTGGAAAAAGTTTAAAAAGCCCTGCTCTAAACCAGTTCATAAATTAAGGATCACCTACTTAGTTCCTTTATGTCAATTTTATATTTTTTACATATACAATGTCTGTCAGATTCTGGATTCAACAAGAAATTGTCATGCATTCTTCCCATCACTATGAATATGCAGAGCAGGGATGTCTTAAAAAATACTATTTGTCCTAACATCTCTTTTTTCTGAATTAACCAGGCTCTACAAACAGTAGAAGCTAGGCAGTACAGTGGATAGAGCCCTGGACCTGGAATCAGGAAAATCTTACTTCAGATACAACTTAGACACTTATTTGTGTGATCTTGGGCAAGTCACTTAATCTGTTCATTTCAGTTTCCCATCTGTAAAAATGGGCATAATAATTCTGGTTGTTGTGAGATTCAAATGAAGTGGTAATTGTAAAACTCTCAGCACAATGCATGACACATAATAGCTGTTATGTGGTTATTATTATTATGACTACTATTATTTCCATCACTGGTAATAATAGAGCCATTCTTCATGGCAGTTGGATATATTCTTTATTTTGGAGATGGATATCTTTATGCATTAGAACTTACTGTGTAAAGGGGAAAGATTATATTGATCCTATCCTGTTGGATATGAGTCAAAGAATTACATGCTGATCTCCTTTGGTGCATTGGACTCCGTCCTCTCAGCCGTCTTTGATCCTGAGTATAGTTTGAGTTTTATAAAACAGAAACATATATTTAGAACTAGAAGAGACTTTTGAGGTCATCCAATTTATCCCTATTTTTTTCCCAGTCATTCTGTGCACTAAAACTGAGCAAATTTCAAGAGGGACAATAGCTTAGACTGTGGTCAACTAGGTTAGAGCTTTCCTTTTTAAAATTAGGAGAACAAACAAGAAGAGTAAGGGAGGTCCTGTCACATTATGAAACTGATTTCCTGATTTTTCTTACTGATGTCATTCATCTACCTGAAATTGATTTAATATTCAGGAATCTTGAGAATATTTTGATGATGTAAGTAGTAAATATTCTACAAATATTCTCTTCCTACATGGTGACTTGATGATTGTCATGAGCAACATTTTAAAAATAAAATAACTTCCAATGCCATCTTATTTTCTAATTCAGTGAATATGAACTGAAGTGTCTAATTAAGACAAAAAAATCACAGGAAAAAGTATCTACAATTTTATTGCATACAACCCTTTATTGTAAGCTTTGCAGTTGACTCTCATTACAAAATGTTTACTACTATGCTATTGTTGAGTTGTTTCAGTTGTGATTGCTTCTCTGTGACTCCATTTGGAGTTTTCTTAAAGAATCCTGGAAAGGTTTGCCATTTCCTTCTCCAGCTCATTTTAAAGAGGAGGAAACTGAAGCAAACAGAATTAAGTGATTCCTCCAGAGTCACACAGTTAAATGACTTGTCCAGAGTCACATAATTAATAAGTGTCTCAAGCCAGATTTTAATTCAGGAAGAGGAGTATTCCTGACTCCAAGCCCAGAATTTTGTCTACTGCAGCTCTAAGCTGTCCTTTAATCAAGAAGTAGGATCCTCCATCTACTCACTCCCACCCAGAACCTATACTTATACGTGTTATGAAAATCATCTATCATTTCTATCTTTAAATATTTAGGAAAGAATCACATATTTTAAATTTCAAAACATAATATAGGTATTTATATGTCTTTCTGGATAACAACATCTAAAAAAATTGACAACCAGATATCACAAATGGTTATTAGCATTGGTATTAATAAACTTATTCTATCCCAATTTTGCATTTGAATTCCATTTCAAATATTCCAACCTCATTGTCTGAATTATTTCTTTTTTGAGGGGATAGGGGACAAAGCAATTAGGGGCAAGTGACTTACCCAGGGTCACACAGCTAGTAAGTGTTAAGTTTCTGAGATCGAATATGAACTTAGATCCTCCTGACTTGAGGGTCAGTGCTCTATCCACTGTCCCATTCAGCTGTCCCAATCTGCATTATTTCCAAAAGAACTCAGGTTCTATCCTCTTTTCTTGGACATCCAATGATGGAACTGCAAACAGCTTTTCAAACAAGTTATTAGAAAATATGAATGAATTTAGAAGCATATCAGCTCTTAATTAATTAGCTATCAAGTCATCATCCTTCCATAGGAGAAATTCAAATATCAAATTTTATAATCCAAAAATGAATTTCCTTATTCTTATATTTAGATAAGCTCTATATTTCAGTTCAAACATATGGCCATTTTTCTTTCAACTTTCTTTTCTCAAGCACACAAAAATTTAATGAAAACTTTTTCCCCACACATCAAATCAGAATTTTGACATTCTTTCTAACTTCCTAAACTTCCTTCTACTTTCCAGTTGCTAAGGAAATAACCCTCCCAAACCATAACACATTAGCTGGTATGCACACATATTTAAACATTAGACACCCAAGACCACAAAAACATCCACAGGAATCATTCAGAGAAGGATACCAATTCCCTCAAGCAATGTTCCCAATATTTGTTGCCTCAACAAAAGAATTCTTGCTATTTTTCCAAATCCATCTCAGGATTCCAAAAGCTATAAAATTAAGTTCAAACACCATTACAAGTCTCTCTAAATCTCAAGAAATAGGGCAACAACAACAAAAAAAAAAAAACCACATGATCACAATTGATACAGTAGCTGACTGGAGAAAAAACTATTTCTAAATTCTCCCAGGCCACTGATTGTTAACAGGAATTACTATATTTTCAAATCTCAAGACTGTGTTTTATTTTTACATTCATATCGGGGGCACACAGACCCATGCTGATTAGTGTCAAATTTGTCACTAAAGACTGCTTGCTTTCCAATTTCAAAGGCAAAGGCTAAGCGTGCTGAACTGTAGCATTCAAAATTGTCTCTGTTCACATTTGCAAATGCAGCATTAGTGCCCTGAGAGAAAGAGAAAGCTGAGTCAAATTTTGCTAACACATTGCCAGCATTGTTCAGAGATATTCATGAACACATGCTTATTTTACAGAAATTCCCAAAATCTCATGAATTCTGAGCTCTGGCAATAGTGTGTCTTGGCAGATTACAACCGACAACTTGTATTCTCACAGGTCTATTTTGAAAACAGTAATGTAAAAATTACAACATTAAAATAAAATATGCATTATTCCTGTAGCAAAACTTTTAGCTACTAAATTATCAAAGGGTATTATCCTTCATTAAAATGAGAAGTTGCTCTATCAGAGAGTTGTTAAGGGCTTAAATTGAATAATTCTAATATTAAACTAATTTTAAAAAAACTATCAGAGTCCAATGAGAGCATGAGGACATCATGGAGAGCTGACAATCAAAACAACTTGTCTTAGTCTTCCCTCTGGCTATACACACTAGTAACTCTAAGCAACTCACAGTTTCTTAGCATTAGAAGTAATTTCTATGACAATAATTTGCAAAGAAGATTCAGATCTGAATTGGTTAAGGCATTTTTCTTACCCATAAGTTCCCTATAGCAATGAAATCATAGATGAAATCATTCCTCTCCTCTCTATCCCAGACTTGGGATATTATCCAAAATAATACAGAACAATAAAAAACAAAAAAAGGTTGTCTGAGCCTCAACCTACAAAAAGATGAGCATTCTTAAAGCATGAATGTGTCTATTGTAAAGTAAATAAGTAGGGTCACTACATGATTTGCTATAATATCTGTATCCCACAATACTTCCACTTCCATAATAAGCATTCATTGTAATGGTAGGGAAAAAGCAAAACAAAATAAGAGTGCTAGCTCACTCAAACATTCCGAATACAAATAGCCAAATGCTTTTAAATTTCAGTTTCCACTAAACAATCCATATAGAAGCATATCCAAATGAATTTAACCATAATGTTTGAGATATATATATATATATATCTAATATAATCTTATTAAAGTCCACTTTTTCCATCATAAATTTTACCAACCCATCAAATTCATATTTAAACAAAGAATCGTGTCTGATGCTTTAATTCCTTGGATATAAGGAAGTTTTTATTTTGTTTCATAAATTTAGTCTTTCATTCACAGTAATAAATTTTGAAAGCAAAAGGTGCAACCTTTTTTCTCATTTTCTCTCATTTCCATCTCCTGCTAAAAGGAGCAAAAGTAGACAAAATAATATATAGATAAATATGCTCAAATAATATAGGTCAGAAGTTTCTTAGTGAAAAAAAAAATGCTGTTTTTTCTTATCCCTGACTCTAGTTTTATTAGGAGCTATTTCCCCCTTTCATTGAGGTGTGTGTTTCAGTAAGAGACTTTTAACATAAAGTAGACACACACACATACACGCAACACATGTATCTTGGCATTCATACAAAGAGGGAAAAAATACCTTTTAAATACTCACCAGCCAATTGTCTTGGTTCTATGTCAAATTTTACACCTTTTCTATATTCCTTTTTCTAAAAATAATATGGGGACAATAAAGGGAAGGCTCTTATCACTGATTTTTTTTTCTTTATATTTCCAATCATCTTTTTAAGCCCCACTAGTAAGCTGAAGTTTGTGGAAATCTGTCTTTGAAATGGGTTAAATAGCTAACTTCATTTATAAAAGACTCAGGGTTAGGAGACTTTTTTTCCTCTCTGCAGTTTCTATGTTAGCCACTTATAATATTTTTCTTCAACTTTGGTAAAAGTTCCAAAGTATTTAAGAAAGAAGGAGACATCCCTACAATTTGATAATATCAGAGATAGTTTGGATAAATAGATAAGATAAGTTTGGATAAGCATATAAGTATGCTTATAGGAACTTAGAGGTGGCCTGTGCTATCCCTCATATTTCCAACACTGACCCATTTTATTTATTTATTATTGCTACAGAATTTCTAGTTCTGGGCATTTTTTTTGTAAGTTCTGACAATAGAAGCAGAATAGACTTATTAAAATTCCCGCTCCACATCACCTATACTAGATTTAGCCTACAGAATTCTTTCCTTTGTCTTGGTTGACTGACAATAGATTAATACTATTCTCATTAGGACTTCAGGATCTATTTTAAAAAAACACCATTGAGAACTTTTGACCCTCTGATAAGATATAACCCAAAAGATTCCTTGATTTATGGTTTAATTACAGGAATAATTGATTTTCTTAAATTTGGGTGACAATCTCCCAGAATTGAACCTACTCAGGCAACCAGTGGAGGAATATGAATCTTCAGTTTTCAGCTTTCTGGATAGAGTGTGAATTGGCTACCATGACTCTTCTTGCTCTAGGAATAATTATGAAATGCCCACAATTTAATTTCACAACTACCCGTGTTCATAAATACCCATGCCATGAATACATTTATGTATAACAGAAAAGAGCAAACTAAGAGAGTCATATTATTTAAAGGCCAACTAGGAGTCAAAGGGGAAATTCCAACTATTGTCTTTTACTCTGAGTGATAGATTACCATGAAACAATCCTGTCCAATATGTCAGATGTTATGAGTTCAATTGACATACTGTGGGAGTTTGGAGACATGATAAGTCTTTCCTCTCCTTCCCTACCATTTCATGCTCGTTAAATGAGTAAATTTGATAAGTATGCCATGGTACTACAAAAATTAAAAGGCATATTCTACTAAAGTTTATGAAAGGATATATCCTAGTAACATATAGCCTAGTAAAGTTTATAAAAGAATATAGGAACAGCTGGCTAGGACTCAAATAAAGAACTGAGAACAAAGAATACAGGTGCTAAAATTTTCTTACAGGTATTTGTAGAGGAAAGAATGAGTTCTTATGTAAGCCTGTAGATAAAGTCAGAGTACTCAACTACAAGTCTTAGCTTTGCCATTTACTACTATATGACTTCACGTAAATCATATCCTACCTTCAGATTCTTCAGCTGTCAAATGAAGACACTGGAGAAGCCTTCCAGCTAGACCAACTATAAATAACTGACCACCTGTGCCAAAAAGCCTTTGTATAACTCACATCAGTGGGAAATACAGCAGCACAAAAAGGGGCATCCTACTTTCCTAGAGATGTAAAGAAAAAGAAACAATGTTCCTATCTTCAACATCTGTTGGTATTGTCTCATCAGTTTTACCAATTCTAGGTTTTGTTTTGATTTTAATTTTAATTGGTGAGGACACAACTTGTAATCTGTTGCCTTCATCCCCCAATCTGTATTATAGGACAGCTAGTTGTTGCAATGGATAGAGAACTGAACCTGAAGTCAGAAAGATCTGAATTCAAATCCAGAATCAGATACTTGTTAGTTCCCTGATGCTGAACAAGTCATTTAATGTCTGTTTATATTAGTTTCCTCAACTGGAAAATGGAGATAATAACAACACTTACTTCCCAGAGCTCTTGTAAGAATCAAATAAAATAAGTTATAAATGTCTGACATATAGTCCTATATGAATGTTAGCCATCATCATCATCATTATGCTTTGAAACTATGGATTTGTAAGTTTAGAGCTAGGGGACCTTAGAGTTCATCCAGTTAAATGCCCCTGATTTATAGAAAAGAAATTCACACCCTAAGTGATTTGCTCATGGTCACAAAGAGTTAGCAAATAGTACATTAAAATTGAGTCCTCTAATTCTAAATACAGTCTTCCTTTCACTATATCTCTGGCCAAAAGGGCAAATATATGGGAAGGAAAGAAAGTGCCAAGAGAGTCTGGCACTTTGGGGATTGCCCTTTTTATATTCCAAGGTACAAGGGGTACACCCTCTACATACATATCTTGTATCTCTAAAATTATAACCTAGTGGAACTTTAGGCAGGCAACTTAATAGCCAAAAGCCAAGCAAATATCAAATTGATCCATTGCTTTAATATATGACACCCAAACCAATCTTCAAACTTTAAATATGCATTATGGATTTCAGTAAGCAAGTAAATGTTCACTGGGGAATTTTGTTCAATATTACATATGCTTAGCTGTCTTGCACCTTTGAGATGAATCAATAGGAAAACACGGGGATGGAGTTGGAATGTTTCTATTATGGATATATAGATAAATAAATAATATAGATAAATTAAATATGATTTATATATATATATGTCTACACCTAAGCTTATTACTTTCCCAAAAATCTCATACCTCTTACTGACCTTTTTTTCCTACCCAGTAGTATCTCCATGTATTCAAGTCTCCCCTGTTTTAAACACTAACACATAATTCTTCTGAGTGAAAGGTTAAATACATTAAGTTGGAGACAAAAGAAGCATAAAATGTAATCTATATGTCCCTCTTGTTTGCCAGTTTCCTAGAAACTTATAACATTTGGGGGAAATAGAATAAATAGCCATGAAAAAGACATAATAATCGGTAAAGTCTGGCCATGTTAAGTAAAACTATATTATGTGTATTTCTCATACTCATTTTGCATTGTAGTTATTTGTATGAGTCCTAGCCTCCATTAGATTGAAACTTCCATGAGGACTGGGACCCGGTTTTGTAATTCTGTATCTCTCAGCACTTAGCATGACATTCTACCCATAATTAAGTCCTTAATAAATGTCTGTTGCCCCGAATTGGAAGCAGTATTGATAAGGAAGTAGAAATGAACATGGTTTTAACTGAGTACCTAATAATTCAATAACCAAGGGGAAGAGTCAAGAAATAATTAGAATGGGGCTAATTAAATAGAAGAAAACTTCCTGGCAGAAACTAATAATATGTACAAAATTAGCAAAATAATATAAAATCATCTATCTCTCAGATTTGTAATGGTCAAATAAGATTATATTTGTAGTGTTTTGGAAAAGGGCTCTGTAAATGCTAGCTATTCTTACTGTATCATCTAGACTTTTGTTCGGTCACTGGAATTCAAAGATTAGAGAAAGAAGCTGATGATTTTGCATAACTCTGCCTCACTTAAATCCAGTTCACAAGCAAATAACATTCTTAATCATTCATCACATTTTGAAGTCATTGGCCATCCAAAAACAAAGGACAAAAAACAACAGCTATTGTTGTTATAGAGTAATTTTAGAAAGAAAAAGATTATTAAGAAAAAATTTGTGTAGAAAGTAGTACCTGAGTTGTTTAAATCAGTGGTGTCAAATTCAAATGGAACCACTAAACCTAATATAAGACTCTAAAAAACATACTAACATTATCTGTCTTCTGTCATATTTCTATTTCTCTTGCAGATATTTCTTGATTACATTTTAATTTTAATCAGAAGTGTGGACTTTAGGTCCTATGTATGACACCACTGTCTTAAATAGAATCAGGGATTCTAGGAGAGAGAGATTAGAAAGGAGTGTATTCCAGGAGTGGGGAGCAGAAGCAAGATACAGAATGTCATATATGGGAAAAACCAACCAGGACAATTCAACTTAAATAGAGAGTATGGCAAAGGAAGTAATAGAAAATGATTGGAAAACTCTGTGGAAGTAAAATTGTAAATTTTTTAATGGTTTTTAAATGCCAAGCTAAGGATTTTATGTTTTACCTGAGAAGGAGTAGGGAACCATTGATGATCTGTGAGATAAATTGCATGAACACATCGATGTCTTTGGAATGGCAATGCAATAGGAATGCAAAGAGGATGAATTGGAGAAAGACCAGAGCAAGTTATATATGAGCATTTTACTTATCACATGCCTGATAGCATCTGTAACCTTTAGATTCAATGTCTTTCTCTGTTATCTAACCTTTCTCCCTGCCCCAATCTAGTATTTAAAACCTGGCCAAATATTCACAGTCAAGATGACTGATAGACCTCCTTAGGCTAAGGTACAGAGGACATCTGTTTTTGGAACCAGTAGGATGAATACATGCCATGATATTGGATCTCCTGGCAGTCTTGACAAAAAGGGAATGACTCAGTGGTAAACTCAGTGTACATGGACTTGCATTTGGGAAATAATGGTTGGGGTTGGGAAAGAAGGTTCAATGAATACTCTCCTGTCACTGAGAACTGAACACCTAGTCAAGATGCTCCTCTAGACATCTGAAACATAGGATCTATCTACACACCAAAAGTGTCTTTAAGTACATTCAGATATATGTAATATATTAAATGTTTATAATACATATGTGTGAATAAAAGAAAAGATGAAAACCATATAGAGGCTGTTATCTATAGCAGGGAAGAGCCATTAGCAAATTTTTATGAATTATTATTCTGCTCAGGTGTCCTTTTTGAAGGAAAACCATTCATTACTTTAAATTCTTATATCTTTCTAAGAGTTAATATGGGAAAATGTTTTCTATATTTCTTCCTCTATCTTCAATGTTTCTGGGATCTGAAATTTAGTCGATATGGGAATTGTGATCCCCAGTAGATAGCCTCTGAGAATTTCCTGTGGCCAAAATAATCCATCACCTTCCATCCCATCTGATCCTCTCTGACTATTTAATCTCAGACAACAAGCAAAATTGGTAGGACTTGGTAGAACTTGCTCTCTGCTGGCCTCCTTCAATCATAAAAAGCTACTAGAATAAGAACAGGTTTGAAACTATCATTTTGCTATTAGAAATTTAAATAAAGAAAGAAATTTCAATTCCCATTTGCTAACAAATAATAAAAATTAATGGAAGCTAACTAAAAAACCTCTTGAGGAGGGTAAGGAGAGTGTAAAATCCGGCTTGAAACAACATCAAAAATAAAATATAATAAAATTTTGGCAACAGTCCCATCACTTCCTGGCAAATAAAAGAAAAAGAAATGAAAACAGTGTCAGATTTTATATTCTTCAACTCAAAGATCAATGCAGATGGCAATCGCAGCCATGAAATTTAAAAAGACATTTGATCCTTGGAAGCAAAGCTATGACAAATCTGGATAGCATACTAAAAAGCAGAGACATCACCTTGCCAACAAAGGTCCAAATAGTCAAAGCTTTGATTTATCCAGTGATGTTGTGGCTATATATAATATGTGTGTGTGTATACCTATACATATATACATACATATATAAACATATGAGTGTGAGATTTAGACTATAAAGAAAGCGAAGTATCACAGAATTGACTGTTTCAAATTATGTTGATGGACAAGATTTTTTTAGAGTCCCTCAGACAGCATGCAGGTCAAATCCATCGATACTTAAGTTAATTCAGGGTATTCACTAGAAAATCAAATACTGAAGACAAAGCTTAAATAGTTTGTCCACATAATGAGAACACAGAACTCATTGGAAAAGATGCTGATAGTGGGAAAGATTGAAGGCAAAAGGAAAATGGGATGACAGAGGATGAGATGGTGAGATAGTATCACAGAAACAATGAACATGAACTTGGACAGATTTCAAGAGAGAGTAAAGGATAGAAGGTCCTGCTGTATTCATGGGTGTCACAAAGAATCAGGAACAAGTGAACCAACCAAACAGAAGATTTCAGTTAAAATTGACAAATGCCTTGACTTGATAGAACACTCAAATTAATGAATTGGTGAATCAAGCAATAGACCTGGAGCTCAAGACGTGGGTTTAAATGCTACCTCTGATTTCTGTTAGCTCAGTGATTAAGAGAAAAACCAGTTAATCTCTCTAAATCTGTTTCTTCATTTGTAAAAATCAAGATAATAATACTTATTTTAGTTATTTCATGAGGTTGTTGTGAGAATGAAATGAAATAATGTATTAGGTGCCCCAGAAGTCTTAGTACAGTTTTAAGCTTTAATAGCTTTAGCTGGGGCACTCTATCTATGTAAAGTACTCATTCTGTAAGCCTTAAGTACTACATAAATGCCAGATATTGTTTTTATTAATTTCCTAAGTGATTTTCTTCTAAGATATTAATTCTTGTCATAAGTCATGATACAAGCATATTATATGTAGGCTAATATATTTTTAAAAGCTCATGAAGATATTCTCTTTCACATGAGGGCTTCCAATTTCAAATACATTTCATTGTTCTCAGTGATCTACATCACTTAATTCTAACAGCCATGTGATGGCTATATATATATATAATGGATGAGGGAACTGAAGCTCTTTATAAGTGTGTTCCTCTTTTTGAGTCATCTCAGTCCTGTCTGAATTTGTGGCTCCATTTGGGGTTTTCTTGGCAAAGACACTGGAGTAGTTTGCCATTTCTTTCTCCAGCTCATTTTACAGAGGAGGAAACTAAGGCAAACAGGTTAACGAGTTAAGTGACTCCCCCCAGGTCACACAACTAGGAAGTGTCTGACACCAGATAATGATGAGTTTCCTTGACCCAGCACTCTATCCCCTCTGACATCTAGCTTGGGCTTGTAAATAGGGATTAATTCATTGCATTTTTTTTGCACAGTATCTGGACCCATGCTGGTACATAAGAGATGCTTAATAAATACTTGTTGGTTGATTGAATACGGTCACAAGGCTAGCAAGCATCAGAAATCAGGTCTTCCTGATTCCAACTCTGACAATCTCTACACAAGACCATCTTGTGCTGACTTGTATGCAAGAAATGACATGACATGTATTCTACAAGAGAAATGAAAGGGAGCTAATCCTGTTACAGGAGGGAAAATAGTCTACAGGATGTGAGGAAACCCCCTCTTCTGTCCACTGAATGGATCTCCTGTAGAGAATTTATCCTAGAAATCCTAGATTTAAAGCTGGAAGATCATGCAGTCTAACACCCTCATTATATAGGGGAAGTGAAGTCCAGAGAGACTGAATTACTTGGGCAGCATCACACAGCTGGCAAATGCCTGCCATTGAGAGTCAAACCAAGGTCTTCCTCAGACTTGAGGTTCAGAACTTTTCCTATTCTCCCACATAGTTTCAGTCTGGACTACTGCAGGGAATACCTACATGGCCAAAGTCATACATAGCTCCATTGTAAGGGATCCCAAGTATTCCTTCTTGTCATAGTACCATGCTTAGTACAGATTCTCAATAAATATGAACAAATAGATATGACTTTATAATGTGACTTTTTGCTGAAAAGAAGGCCCAAACCCACTACATTTCTACGAAGTAAACACTCCTCTTTTTTTTTCCTTTGTTTTTGCTTTAAATACGAAGCAAGTGAATCAGAGGATACGTAAGTGGTTTGTACCTGCATATAACATGACATGGTAAAAACCACATCCTCTTCATTCCACTTCTGCTCCTTTCTCAGACCTTTCTGCCCCTAACCAGAAAAGACCACAGAGCAGAATAAAGGTCCCCAGTTTCAGGTCTTAACCACATTGTGTTAAAGTTTTATATCATAGTACATATAGGATTATAGATTTAGAGCTGGAAAGAGCCTTAGAAAACATTGAGTCCAACTCTTTTGTTCTACAGATAAGGAAACTGAGGCACAGAGAGGTTAAATAATTTGTTCAGGGCCATTCAGCTAAGTAAGTCTTTGAACTCAAGTCTTCCTGACCCAAAGTAAATGTTTAATAAAGACTTGTTGACTGACTCCAAGTCTAATGCCCTATCCAATATACCATGCTGCAGAGAAAGTAACAGCACTTAGTCATTCCAGAATGGTTAGAGTAAGAAGCCCCTTGAGATGTGATGTGATTCAAATCAGGTCAAAGTATCCCATTGCCCCAAACAAAAGACCTTCTCTGATACCTGAAAGTATGAGATGATAAAGGACTTTAAAGATCTTGTGGTTCTACCCTCTCATTTAACAAATGTAAAAAGGTCTAGATCCTTTTTACTGTCAAAGGCCATTTGGATGTTTATAATATCATTCTCGGGCCATACAAAATTATCAACTTATAGAACTCAAGCAGAGAGAGGTTATATCTAACTTTCAGCTCATCACCACCTATGGTTGCCTACCTTACCCACCCATGATCTAGAGCATGGAAGTGGCTCACCAAGATTACACCAACAGAATAGCAAAGCCAGAAGTTGAACTCACCTATTACTTTAAACCAATTTCTCTTTCCACTATAGCAAGTGTTCATGAAACCTTCTCTGGCTCCCTAAATCATATGTTCCCTAAATCTTCTCTCTCAGAATTTCTCTTGCCACTTTGTTTGGACCTCCCTAATTAAAATATTATAAATTATTGTGTGTTATATAATAATACATGTAAATATATATAACACACATGATAAGCAATCCAAACAAAATGACTGAAGAAATTCTGAAAGTATCATTTATGATTATATATAGGGGATTACTGCTACTCAATACATCTATAACTTGTAGTAAAATCACTTTATTAACTCATTTTTCAGTTGTGTTCAACTCTCTATGACCTCATTTGGATTTGTTTGTTTTTTTAGCAAAAACACTTTAGTTCGGCATTTCCTTCTCCATAATATTTTGCAGATGAAGAACTGAGGCAAACAGAATTATGTAATTTGCCCGGGTTTTCACACAGCTAGTAAGTGTCTGAAGCCATATTTGAACTCAAGAAGATGAATTTTCCTGATTCCAAGCCCAGTGCTCTTATCTACTATACCACCTGACTGCCCAAGTAAAATCACTACTTCAGGATTGTTGGTTTTTTTCCCTTATATGTAATTGTGTTATCTGGAAAGGAAAAATATTAATCTATTAATGTCTACTTACACACTGCATAGCTTATTTCTAGAAAAGTACAAGTCCCAAGAAGAATAGAACACAGCACAAGTGCATTTTGATGAGGAAGATAAATAAGGAAAAACTTCGAAGCATAAGTAAAGTCTAGAAGGAAGGGGTTTGGAGTTCAAGGGATGGCATGCATTCATTCATTCGTGTTTACATGAATTTTACATTCTTTTACATTACATTACTTTACATTCTTTTTACATTATTTTACTTTCTTTACATTATTTTACATTCTTACAAAACGGTAACTAAATTAGAATTCCTGTCTTCAAGAAGCTTGTTTTAGGTGTTTCAAGGAGATTAAATTCAGAGAATTATAAAATAGAATGTGAAAACTTTATTTTTTATTTAAAAGGAGTAGCAAGTTATATATTTAAAAGAAATAACAATAGATTTGAAATTTCAAGTATAATCATGTATAATTTTTTTCTATTCTATATTATGGACATTCTAGTTTTCTTTCTTAAATTCAGAATAAAATTTTAAAATATATAAAATAGAATTAAGTTTATAAGAAAAGCACAATATATTATTAATCAAAATGATTTCAGTTGAAGGAAATCACTGAAAAGTTCATGGCATGAGGATTCTCTGTACTGGGGATGAGTAAAGCAAGGGAAGAAAGAAAGCATAGGGAAAAAATTTTGATGAGGATACACTGACGTCTTCTTCAGAACATTACTTCAATCTCATCAGCTCTCACCTGAATTATTACAATAGCCTCCCAACTGAGTTCCCTATCTCTAGTCTTTCCCCCCTTCAATCAATCCTTCAGAAAGCCACCATATTGAGGGTTCTAAAGTATAGATCTGACAATGTCATTCCCCTGCTCAAAATGATTGACTCACCATTCACCCTAGGATAAAATGCAAATTCTTCTCACTGTATTAAAGATCTTTCACAGTATGGCCTCCATCTATCTTTCCAGGATGATCTTCCATCACTGCCTCTTATACATAATTTAGGCAAACTTGTCTATTTGTTGTTCACCATTCTCTCTTCTTCCTCTACCTTTGTTGTATCTCCTTCCTGCCATGGAATTCCTAGTTTCTCCCAAGGCTCAGCTTGAGTCATTTCCTATATGAAGCTTTTCCTGAGCTTTACCCATCCCTCCCCACATCTGATTCTACCCTCCCTTCTGGAAGTACTGTTTTTATTTTGCATATATTCTGTACTGGTTTATCTGTATAAATGCCATTTCTTTCAACACACATAATGTAAGCTATTTGTCTTTTTATCCTCAGCATCTGTACATAATAGACCCTTAACCAATGTTTGTTGTATCATTCAACCTGATCTTGTTTTTCAATTGCCAGTCCTGTTCTGGGATTAGCTGAACTACCCTTGTCAGTTGTGATAACACAACAGCTGACCTAAAAACACAAAATGTTTTCCCTTTTATTGTACAGGGACCTGAAATTGGACAACATTTTATTAGACAAGGATGGACACATCAAAATAGCCGATTTTGGCATGTGCAAAGAGAACATGTTTGGAGACATGAGGACAAGCACCTTCTGTGGAACTCCTGACTACATTGCTCCAGAGGTAAACAGTTCAGCAGATGCTGAGCATTCCCTTTCAGAACACCTGTTCGTTAGTTCAAACATTGCCAATTCTCCTTCCTCTTAATATTGAAGGTAGGAGGATTTGGGTTATGTAAGCTCAAAGCATTTGGGCTTTATCTTCTACAAAGCTTTTATATCAAAATTTCCTAGAAATCATTTCAGTGAAATTTTGTCTATATTTTAAATAAAGCTATTTCTCAGTGAGTTGTTAGGAATCCAGCTTTATCCTTCAGTACTTGCTCTCAGAATATGGCAGTCATTAGTTAGAGAAATGGACCAGAAAGGAAAACTGACAAGAAATCACATGGAAAGTGGCTAAGCCTAGCTCCAATTGTACACTTTGGGTGGTCAAAAACATATTTCAGTAATTTAAATTAAATACAATAAATATTTCCTAAGTGTACCATATGCAAAGCACTGTGAGAGGTACTGGAGGAGGTAAAAAGTTTTGTTAAGACAATCTCTTCATATTTGAATTCAGTCAACAAATATTTATTAATAGGAGGAAAAAAGCACATACACTCATAATTATAATGTAATACTTCAATGGATTTGTGATTTTTCTTCTTCCATTCTAATAATACAGAATGTAATGTATCTGTGCTTTCTCGATCTATGAGACTTGTCTTCCCATAACTCCTCCAGGATGTCTACTCAATATATTGGAAATCTTACTCTCTCATCCTTAATAGATATGTCAAATATGTGGTCTGGCTATCAGTTATTCTTCAATCTTTCCCCATGACTGTTCCATCTTCTTTTTCAGTCATACAGCTCTCTCATGATATTCTTTATGTCCCTTCCCCCATATTTTCTTCATTGGTTATATGTTCTTACCCACTCATGCACACCATTTGTATTTCCATTGCTTTTTGGGATTGACATTTGCTGGCTTTCAGCAATACAAGCATTACCTGAAAGATAGAATTGCTTAAAAGATAGAAAGCCATGTTGGGGTCATTGAAAGCACTACATAACGGATGGGGAGAAGAGAGGGAGGGAGCAAGGAAGGAAGGAGGAAAGAGGAGAGGAGAGAATGAGGGAAGGAAGGAAGGAGCAAAGGCACAGGAAAAGAGAGGGGGAAGGAGGGAGGGAGGAAATAAGGGAGGGATAGAGGAAGGGAGAAAGGAAGAAAAGAAGGGAGGGAAGGAGAAAAGAAGGGAAGAGGAAGGGAGGGAAAGCGAAAGGATGGAAGAAGAGAAAAGAGAAAAAAGACATTAACTATTATGTACCAGTCATTGTGCCAAGCGCTTTACAAATATTATCTCATTTGATCCTTACAAGCAACACTGTGAGAGAGGTCCATCTTAGATGTGAAGTAACCGAGGCAAACAGGATTAAGTGACTTGCCCAGTTCAAATAATTACTAAGTGTCTGAGAATGGATTTGAATTCAAGTCTTCCTGACTCCAGACCCAGTATTATATCATGTCACTGCCTGCTCTCTTCCTCACAATTAATATGGAGTCCAGTTTCCTTTCCATCCACAGTATTTGTTCAAGATACATGTACTCATATTTTAATAATGTTTTTGCTTATTGCATTGAGTATGAAACATTTCAAAGTCTCCTACGTTGTTGTTGTTTTTTTAAATACTCAAGCGAAAAAAATGTTAAATTCATGTCCCACAACTCTCCTGAATACCAGGATCAGATTAAAATGTAATTGGAAAATATTTAAGAAAATAAATGAAAATACAGTTCAATGTAGATAGTGTCAATAGGGTGGTTTTCTAAGTCAGTATGCAGCCCACAGAAATTCTTATGTATGACCTTCAGTTCAGTCTATTTATTATGCCTTACTAAACACCCAGAAAAAAACATCAAGACAAGTATGATAACACAACACAATTTTGCAAAACAAAAAAAGTTTCTAAGACCAGGGATAGAAGAGAGTGTTTATTAACACTGGAGAACAAAAAGGCTTCATAGAGGAAGTTCTATTTTAATTGGGCTTTAAGGTATAAATAACAATTCAGTAGGCAAAGATGACATTTCAGGCACAAGAAACATCATGATCAAAGGTACAGAGGTTAAAAATTGCAGGCATTTTCTGGCTACAGAGAGTGATTTGGTATGTCGCAGGGGTCCTCAAACTTTTTAAATAGGGGGCCAGTTCACTGTCCCTCAGAGTGTTGGAGGGATGGACTATAGTAAAAATAAAAACTTTGTTTTGTGGGCCTTTAAATAAACTTCATAGCCCTGAGTGAGGGGGATAAACGTCCTCAGCTGCCACATCTGGCCCGCGGGCCATAGTTTGAGGACCCCTGGACTCTAGAGCATATGTAGTATGAAAGGAAATAAAGCTTGAAAGGAAAGATAATACTAGATTATAGAAGGCATTGAATATAAGGCAATAGTATTTTAATTGTATTCAGTATATAATAACAAACAAAAAATACCTGGGCTAATTTTTTTTAAGCAGAAAAGTATTTTTTTCTGTTTTCTTTTTTACTGAGGCAATTGGGGTTAAATCACTTGCCCAGGATCACATAGTTAGGAAGTGGTGTGTCTGAGGTCAGATATGAATTCAGGTTCTCCTGACTTCAGGACTGGTGCTCTCTCCACTGCGCCACCCTAGATGCCCCCAGAAAAGTGTTTTTTTTTAAATGTTTTCAAGTGATTAGATGTCTAGATATAACATTAGCTTCAGGATCCTTTCCCAAAGAGACTCTGCATGCTATTACTGTGTCTTTGAGAGAGAAATATTGGACAATTACAATTTAATTCACATTCTTTGGGGATCTGTGAGCAGATTAGAATTTAACTGTCCTTTTCCAGAGATAGTTAACTGTGTAGCTGAGGAGAGGATAAAGCAAAAGGACTAAGAGAACTTATTTCCTGATGGAACTGAATATAATCATCAGCTTACAAAGAAATATAAAGAGAATTCTTAAAGAGATTTTAATTAGTATTTTTAGAAATTTAAAAAGGACAGCCAGGTGATGCAGTAGATAGAGCACTGGGCTTGGAATCAGGAGCACTCATCATCATGAATTCAAATCTGGCCTTAAGACACTATGTGACCCTGGCACCCTATTTGCCTCAATTTCTCATCTATAAAATGGTTTGGGGACAGGAATAACAAACCACTTAAGTATCCTTGCCAAAAAAAAAAAAAAATAGGGTCAGAGTCAGCACAGAAAAACAACTATTATTATTATAAGATTCAAATAAAGGCTTTTTTAAAAGGATTTTTGTAGAGAGTTGGGAAGGAATTAGTAGGGAGAGGAGGAAGAAGTAAAAGGAAGAGTGGGGAGGGAAGTTGAATAAGAAAGATTGCCTGAATGGTAGAGTGAGTTCCTAGAAGAGGTAGAAGATGAGATGACAAGTAGAAGGTCTGGCCTTAGTGAACAGTAGGGATTAAAATAATGGTGATGATAATGACCATCATGCTCTATTTGAAAAAGAACAATTTTAAGAGAGTTTATTTTTTCCTGTAGAGTAGATGGAACACTGGTGAATTTGCAGTCACAGGATTGATTTCAAATTTTGGCTCTGCCATTTTAATTATCATAAGTGTGATCTTGGGCAAGAGAAATCAGTTCTGAGCTTAGTTTTCCTGAGGATTAGTTTCCTCATGTGAAAAAAGAGAAGAGTGGATCTTTGAGGTACCTTACAGATCTAAATTAAAATGATCTATTGATTCTTTCCAAAAAGACCAGATTTGTCATTGACAGTAAGATTGGTTTTGAAAGGACTTCTGAACTTCCTATAAAAAAAAAAAACCTTAAGTAGGGCAGTAGCAAATATTCAGTGGACATAAAATAAATGTTCATTGAAGATACAACTGTGTCCACTTAGACAATTCAGAGATAAAACAAAATAATGCTCCTTTACCTTAATTATCTGCTCTGTAGATACGGATGTGGACCCAGCTTAAAATTACATGGTTTCCCATTTTAAGTTTTCTTTATTTAAACAAAGTTCCACATCTGTTAAACAAGAAATGACAAGTTTTACCTTTTAAGAACTGTTGAACCAGCTCAGCTCATTGTTTTTGGAAATTCTTCGTGTATATTAGCCTGTAGATATCAATGCATTTAAAATCTCTTCAAACTAAGAGTGTACAAACAAGGGAACAGGAAATGTCACAAACCAAGAGTTTTCTAAACAATAGACATCTCTACAGCCTCTCCCTTTCCCTAGTTTTATGTGACAGATTAACTTTTATAAATCTTTTCCATTTATTTATTTCCACTTTCAGCACATCTTACCTGCTGGTCAGGCATAGTGGTAGGGTGCTGGATATAAAGGATATGTAGGAAGATTTAAATTCAAATCCAGTCTTAAACACTTACTAATTGTGTGACATTAGTGGGGCAAGTCATTTAACCTCTCTCTCAGTCCTCAGGTTCCTCATCTGGAAAATGGGTTAATAGTACCTTTCTCATAGGATTGTTATGAAGATCACATGAAATAATGTCTATGCAAACCTTGAAGTACTATATAAATACTATTTATACTACTATTGTTGTTATTAATATTATATGCACAAATTAATTTTATTAGCCATGTAATCCCTCAATCTTCCTGTCCCTCACTAAAACATTTTTTCTTTACTCATTTGTTACATTTTCCTCCTCACTCCAAAAGTCCCAAAAGTGTCTTCTTTTAGACCCTACCAATAAGATTTAATAACATCAGTTATTCCCCCTCTATAAACTTGGATTCAACTAGAAGAGTAATTCTCAAATTATTTGCTCTCAAGACTCCTTTACACCCAAAACAATTTTTTAAAAAGTATTAGGGACCCTTTCAAAGAGCTTGTTTTTACATTAGTGATAGAGACAAAGAGGAAGAGCAAGTATATGGGAAATTAAAATGTTTAAATATCATTATGAAAATAGTTTTAACCTCACAGACCTTCTGAAAGGTTCTCAGGGGCCATGGGGTCCATTTTGAGATCACTAAACTTAAACTAAGCCTAACTGTGTCATTTGACACTTTTGACCATGGCTTTTCTACCCTTGGTTTGCACAACATTCTTGGTTTTCCTCCTGAATCGATTACTGTTTCTTAGATACCACTGACCCTTATTAACCTTTAAACACAGGTAGGTATTCTGTGAGGTTCACTGATCATCTTCTCTGCTCTTTCTCCACATTTTCCCTTTTGTGATTTTCATTTATCCTCCAACTTCATTATAAAACCTAAATTTCTTGCCTAATCTCTAGTCCTCATCCCTGACCAGCTGCTGGATAACTCCCCCTGTATACTCAATCTCCATATATCTCAAACTCCACATATTTGAACGAAAACTCATCTATGTTCCCACCCCAAAAGAAGCTCCTTCTGACTTCTCATATTTGTATCAAGTCCATGATCTTTCAGTCACTACATACAAAATTCAAATCATCTTCACTCCTGCCTCTATCATTTTCTTTCCCCTTTCCATTCCCATTACCCTGTCAGGTTCTCTTCTCACCTCTCATGTAGCTTTCCAATTATTTCCCCCCACTTTCAGCTCCTCAACCAATCCAATCTATACTATTTGCTGCTTCCAGATTAATCTTCCTAATGCAAAGCTCCAACATCAACTCTCTGCTCCCCCCCCCCAAAAAAAGGAAAGGCAAAAAGCCTCCAAAGAGTCCCCATCATCTATTGAATGAAATCTAAACTTGAGTTTGCTAGAGCAGTCTAAATTTCCACTATTTCTTCTACTATACCCATATTTCAGGTTACTTATTGTTCCCCACACACATACCTTGGCTTTTTCCTCTCTACAAATTCACTTATAGTTTTCCCTGTATCTTAAATGTCCCCCCACAGCTTCTCAATCTCTACCTGCCCAAGTCTTATGACTTCATTCAGTGCCCAACTAAATCCTTACCTTCTTCATAAAGCTTTACCCTGATACCTTTAAGCTTTAAGTGATCTCACTCACTATGCTATGGAAATAGCATGTTGTTATACTTTTCTAATACATTTGTCTAATTCTGCTTTGAATTGTATTAATATAAAAGCTTTTAATATCTCCTTGAAGGCAGTGAAGCCTGTCATGTTCATCTTTGTACGTTCAATGGCACCTTGCACAAAGTAGATGCCAAATTAAAATTAATAGATTGAATTGTCAAAGACCAAACCCTCAGAGCTATTTTGAATTTCAATATGTAGGATTACAAATAAAATTGATTGATGTGCGAGAGGACTGAGGGAAAGGATTAAAGCCAAGTTGTGAGAACAAGATAGAATTAAAAATTGAATGCCAGATATAGTCAAATAAAGTCATGCCAGTCCAGTGAGTAAAGGGTCAAGGAGGCCATGTGGCAAGCACAGAGATTCATCAAAGGATTACTCAAATCATGTAATGGCTCCTAGAAGAAAAAAATAACTCCATTTCTAATATATTCCAGATATGATATATGAATGCTCACAGTTCTCCCCACAGCCGGGGAATATCGCCATTAAGCCTGGTTAACCATAAAACTTATCCAGACCTTGTACAGCATTTGATTTATTTGATGTTGATAACAAAAATATCATACCTTAGAATGCCCATCAATTGGGGAATGACTAATAAGTTGTGGTATGGAATTGCATTGAAATACTACTGTGCTATAAGAAGTGAAGAGTTCCTTGATTTTAGAAAAATATGGAAAGATTTACATGAAATAGTGAAGAATGAAATGAGAAGAACCAAGAGAACAAAGTATACAGTAATAGCAGTATTTTTTTTAAGAACAACTTTGTGTGACTAACTCATTCTGAAAATTATAAATATTCAAAACTGCAAATGATCTGTGGAGGAAGATGCCATCTGCCCCAGAGAAAAGAACCAATAAATAAAAGTATGTAGAGTATAATGCTACACATATGTGAGCATGTATATGCACATAATACATACATATATATGCACAAGATAGCGTGAGATATGAGGAGAAAAAATATAAAAAGTGCACAGCAAAGAATAAAAGAAAACTTGAAGGCAGAGAAAAAATATTAAAAGTCCATAGCAAAGAATAAGAGAAAACTTGGAGGCATAGAAAGGAGAATAGCTTTGAAAATTATGTATAGTAATTATTACATAGTCTTTCAAAAAAGAAGCAGTGTAAAATATAAATTCATGGTTTTATAATGAATTCTCTATTTATGTTGTGCTGTATAGAGGAAAACTTTTTTGTCTTTATGTATTTAAGTTTAAAATGAATAATAAATAAAAGCTTTTAAAAAGCAATTAGAAGAAGTCACAGCAAATAAAATGTCACTTTATTATTTTTGCCCAAGGTTTATCAAAATAAAAATAACTTAACAACAACAAAAATGCCACACTTTATATTTTCTTGACCCAGCCCCACAGAATCTCAGAATTGTAAATGATTTTAAAACTTAGGTAGTCCAAATCATACCTGAAAAAATAATTCTCCCTATGACATCTTCTACAAGTAGAAAATGAACCTCTGATTCAAGTGGAGTGGTTCCATATATACCAGATGCTGCCTGTTTTAAGTTCTCTAATAGTTTAAAAAGTTTTCTTTAATATCAAAGCAAATTCAGTTTCTCTGAAAACTTTGCCAATTGCCCCGTGTTCTGTACAAGGCTAAATGAGTTTAATCTCTCTTTTTTTATATCTCTTTGAATGATACCAGCTATTAGGAGGCAGCTTAATACTTGCTTTGGAATCAGGAGACATAAGTTCAAGTCTTATCTTTGCCACATACCACTCCCTGCATAAACTTGACTTTGAGTGAGTTAGTTAATTGCTCTGGTTCTTGAAGATCCACATCTGTAAAATGAGTTGAATTAAAGGACCCTTGTTATGGTCCTTTCCAGCTCTATACCCCAGTTCATTCATATCCTTCTTTTATAAACTAAATTACCCCAATTCTATTCATCAGTACCTATATGGCATGATCTCCACCTCCTCACCAGCCTAATTGGTCTCCTCCCCCATCCCCATGAGCACAGTCCAGATTGTCAATGTCCTTCATAAATTATGGCACATATAGAAATGGACTACTTCTGATGGTAGTCAAAGACACCACCATCCTTCCAGTTTCATAACTTCCTTGTCATCTTCAACTCTTCACTCTCACATCCTGTATCCCATGGTTTTCAAGTCTTGCTGTTTCTACGTCCATAGCTTCTGTCTTCTCCATTCACACAGTCATCACCAAACAAGGCACTTATCAGCTCTCACCTGAACTATTGAATTTCCTCTCCAGTGTAGTCTCCTTGCCTTGCTTTAAACTGTTCCATCCTTTGCACAAACTACCAAAGTGGTTTTTCCAAAGCATAGGTCTGACTCACTTCATTTGTTCAATAAACTCCAGTAATTCCCTGTTACCTTCAAGATCAACTTTGTCTTTAGCTCCATCCACCTTTTTCAGTTATATGAACATCACATGCTCCAACCCCAATCTCTGTGCCTTTCCACCATATAAATAAATTTATGTATAAAACAACTAATTTCATGTACAAACATATATATATACATATATAAGATATACATACATACATACACACACATTATATATATAATATATATATAATGTGTGTGTATGTATGTATGTATGTATATATGTATATAAAATCTCTGGGAGGCTTGGTGGATTGGTAGTCCACTGACTGGATGAAATGCACTCCTTCTTTGATTGTACCTCTTTGTATACTTAGTTTCCTTCCAGATTCAGCTCACATATCACCATCTACAAAGTGACCTTTCCCTTTACCCACCCTTCTGGTGCATTCCCTGAAGAAGTTTATCTTATATTTGTTTTTTTGTGAAGATACATAAATAGATATATATGTATACATGTGCATATGTATGTATACAAAAATATTTGTGTATAAATATATATATATATATATGTATATATTTACATGTTGAAACCCCTCCCCCTTAGAAATGTAAGCTCCTCAAGGGCAAGCCTGATTTTATTTTATTTTTCTCTTTGTGTTCCCAGCATCCAACATGGTACCGGCCTGTGAATGCTTAAAAATAATTGAATAACTGATAATATTCCAAGTTTACTTTAATCAGGAAAGGCAAAGCAGGACTAACACTTCCTTTGCTATGGCTACACTCTTAAATTTAATTTAAAATCACATTGTTTTTTGAATATTGTAGTGTTGATTCATATTGAGCTACCAATCTACTAAGTTTTCCAAATCTTTTTCTCATACATAATTTTTTTTTATTTTCCTACATAGTTATTTGTCCATGCCTCTCCCCATCCTGTACTTATACAATTAATTCATTTTATTCAAAGTAGCACACATTCTAACCTATCAATTCTTTTTCAGATTTGTCATCCAATGTATTAGCTATGTCTCTAACCTTCGAATGCAAATCAGATAAGAATGCTCTGCATGCCTCCAAAATAATCATTGATAAAATTACTAAATAACAAAGAACCTAAGCCAAATATTTGAAATGCTTCCTAGAAGCCTCTTTCCAAGATAATATACCATTAATCCGTGGTTATTCTTTGGGTCCAATCATTCAGTCAGTTCTGGATTCACCTAGTTGCACTGCTATCTAGTCCATACCTTTACATCTTGTCCACAAGCTTACAATGACAGATGTTATCAAATGTTCTGCTGAAATATCAGTAGACTATATCTACAACATTCTACTGTTCTAGTAACACTGTACAAAATTTTAAAAATAATTTTTAAAAGAAGGAGATTAGTCTGAAATAGCCTGTTCATTAAGAAATGAGCCCACCCTAGCCTTTAACAATTACTGATTCCCTTTATAAAAACAGCCAGGCCTATTCTGCCAGGATTTGTTACTAAACTCCCTGGTTTGGTGATTCCTCCCTATTTTTTAATGAAAATTTGTTGATGTTGTGCAGTCATTTTTGTCACGTTCAATTCTTCATGTCCTCATCTGGGGTTTTCTTGGTGAATAAACTAGAGTAGTTTGCCATAAAACTGAGGCAAAAGGATGAAATGATTTGCCCAAGGTCATATAGCTAGTAAGTTCTGAAGCCAGATTGACCTCAAGAGGAAAAGGCTTCCTGATTTCAAGCCCAGCACTCTATTCATCTAGCTGCCCATCACTAATTTTTTCAGATCTCTCTCCTTCCCTATAATTTTTCTTTTTTCTGAAGCTATTTAGTCATATTTTATAAATAAAGAAACCAGAAATCCAATGAGGAAATTTCCTTGTAGTCGTGAAATAGTCACAAATGAAAAGTAGGAATATAATCTTCATCTCTGATTTCCAAATCAGTTATTCTTTCCATTCCTTCATGTTATCCCAACTATTAACCAAAATATATAGAACAAGGGAGGTTATCAGTCAATGGACCACATTTAGAAAGCTGTGTTCATTTCTGGGTATCATGATTTAAGTAAATATTGACCAGCTAGATTATGTCTAGTGAAGAAAAATGGGGACATCAAGAGACCTAGAAAGGATGTCATCTAAGGATCAATTGAATATAGAGCACATAATACTAAATTCTATTCAATTAATCTTGAAAAACCTATTATGTGAAAGAGGAATTATTAGACTTATTCTGTGTGATGTCAGAAAACAAAACATAACTTGGAAGCAGATTTTATCTTAACAGAGTAAAGACTGTCCAAAACTGAAATGAGCTGCTTCGATAGATAGTGAGCTTCTTAACACTAGAATGTTCAAAAAGAAGCTGCACCCTTCAGGAAGATTACAGAAAGAATCCTTTTGTTGATTGGGAGATTGAACTAAATGATCACTTATTTCCTTTTCTACTCTAGAATTCAGTAATTCTATAATATATAACTCTATTCTTTGTGGGTATACAGATCTTGTTGGGTCAGAAATACAACACTTCTGTCGACTGGTGGTCCTTCGGTGTCCTCCTCTATGAAATGCTAATTGGTCAGTCACCTTTCCATGGCCAAGATGAAGAAGAGCTCTTCCACTCTATCAGAATGGACAATCCTTTATACCCAAACTGGCTTCAGAAAGATGCCAAGGATCTTTTAGTAAAGGTAAGACATCAAATCAAAAGAAGAAATCACTGAGCATTTCCATGTTTGAGATTAGATTTTTATTTGCTGTTGACTCTTCCTACATATTTCTTCCTATTTGTTTCCTTGTTTTAATTATTTTCTGTTTATCCTTATAAAACTTGTCTGTATATATTTGTGTTATCTACTACATTAGATTGTAGGGTTCTTGAGGGCAGGAACTATCTTTTGCCTTTTTTTTTTTTTTGTATTCCCAGTGCTTAGCACATATCTAGCAGATCGTAGGCACTTAATAAATAATTATTGATTAAGATGGAAAACTCAAATGTAATAAGAAGTTAGAAAGTTACCCTAATTTTATTTTTTTCCCAGTACCACTTTATTTTTCCATTTACATGTAAAGATAGTTTTCAACATTCATTTCTGTAAGATTTTAGTTCCAATTTTTTTCTTCTTCCTTTCCTTACCTCCACCTTCCCCACACTAGTAATCTGACATAGGTTATATATGTACAATCATTTTAAACATTTTCATATTTGTCATGTTGTAAAAGAAAAATCAGAACAAAAGGAGAAAAAAACATAAGAAAGAAAAAGCAAACAAAAAAGTGAAAATAGTATGCTTCAATCCACATTCAGTCTCCATAATTGTCCCTCTGGATGCAGATGGCATTTCCCACCCCAAATCTATTGGAGTTGTCATAGAATGCTGAATTGCTAAGAAATGCTAAGTCTGTCATAGATGATCATGACACAATCTTGCTGTTCCTGTGTACAGTGTTCTCCTGGTGCTGCTCACTTTACTCAGCATCAGTTCATGGCAATCTTTCCAGGCTTTTCTGAAATCAGCCTGCTTGTCATTTCTTACAGCACAATAATATTCCATTACATTTATTCCTTAATTTATTCAGCCATTTCCAGTTGAGAGGCACCACTCATTTTCCAATTTCTTGCACCAGAAAAAGAGCTGCCACAAACAGTTTCCCTTACTTAAAAAAGATCCAAAAATTTTTTATCAAGCATCTATTTAATGTTAAGTATTATGCTAGAAGAAAGAATATAAAGATGAAAAATGATACATTCCCTTCTCTTAAACAGTTTTTTGTTAAATAAGGAGGATATAGCATGTTTATAAATTATGTGAAGAACATAAACTATGAAAAAAGCAAAGGAAAACTTTGTACCATAATAAAGGATCATATATGGCTAGAAGGACATATCAGGCATTCCAAATCCCATGCACAGGTTCTCTCCCATGTCTGGAATGCTCTCCCCAATCTAGCTTTCCTGACTTCCTTAAAGACTCAACTCAAAACCTTTTTCAAAAAAGTCTTTTCAAGTACAGCAATTTCCTCAGTCCCTATCTCTGAATTTTTCTTTTATTTAAAGCAGAATAGATCTTGTATATATGTAGTTTTTAATCTGTCAGCATGTGAGCTCTTTGGGATTGGAGAAGAGAAGCACTACATTATATATATATATACACACACACACACACACACACACACACACACACACTTAATAGATGATAGGCCCTATGCTAAGAGCTGGGAATGCAAAGAAAAGCATATATATATATATATATATATATACATATGTAAGTATGTATGTATGTATATGCATCTATTGTGTTGGGCCTGAATTCAGGAAGACTCCTCTTCCTGAGCTGAAATCCAGCTTCAGACACTTACTAGCTGTGTGACCCTGTTTGCCTCCATTTACTCATCTATAAAATGAACTGTGTGAAGATTGCGTATTTTTAAAATCAGTTGGAGTCAGGAATTCAGGTTAGGGGAAAATCATCAGTCTTTATTCTCAGTGAAGAAGGATCGGAGGTGGAAGAGAATCGGCGATAGCAATGTGTGCAGCTGAGTCAAGAAGCTAGCTAGACCAGCAGCCACACCACCAGCAGCCAGGAGAATGGAACCCAGGCCCAATCTCTCCCAGCTTCTCTTCCTGTCTCTCTCTGTCTCCACCCACCAAAATCTTCATTTCCTATACAACACATCAGGACTTGCACAGAGAGTGGGCAGGGACCATTCTTTCTCCAAGCATGTATATTAATAGAGTATAGCCCAATTACTATTTAGCCTCACATGCTTGGGACCTCAGTGCATCAACTCAAACCTTAGCCCATTACAGAACTGGAGAAAGAAATGGCAAATCACACCAATATCTTTACCAAGGAGACCTCAAGTGGAGTCAAGAAGAGTCAGACATAACTGAAACAATTCAACAACAAAACTATAGTCGCAGGATGTGGGTCCAAATTCTGATTCTGATGAATGCTCCCTGTGTGCATTAAGATGAGTCATTTAACATCCCTGAGCCTCAATGACCTCCTCCCTAAATCAAAGAGCCGTGGGGTCTCTTCCCGCTCTAGCTCTGTGATCCTGTGAAATCTCAAAAAACTAAATTGTCTGGGTTATACTTGAACAAGAATCCTCTCATGGTCACTGAGCCTTTAGAAGACCTCCAGTAATGAGAAATGTATAAGTGACTTCCAGGAACTTACAACTGAAGAGACAGGATAGGTGGTACAATAAGGAACACCAGCCTTGGAGTCAGGAAGACCCGAGTTTAAGTCCAATTTCAGACACTTGACACTTACTGGCTGTGTGATTCTGGGCAAGTCACTTAACAATTGCAAGGAAAAAAGAGGAAGAGAGGGAGGAAGGAAGGAAGGGAGGGAAGGAGGGAGGGAAAGAGAGAAGGAGGGAGGAAGAGAGGAAGGGAGGGAAAGCAGAGGAGAGAGGGAGAGAGGAAGACAGAGAAACAAGGGAAGAGGAGAGAAAGGAGAGGAGGAGAGAGGGGGGAAAAGATGGGGATAAACATGTTTGATAGACCATGAAAATTGCCTAAATGTGCTAAAGGAATGTGAGTAGCTGATGACAGGTGGAATTAATCAGTGACTACTTCAAGAAGTGAATTTTGAATATGATTTTAAGAACCTTTGCAGAGGGTAGGAAAGAGTTCACTTCAGGTTATAATAATGTCATTTCCAGAGGCAGAAGCTAGCATGAAATCTGAAGAGTACAGAAAATAGATTCTTTAGCCTAGGGTGGAGCACTTATTAAAGGAACTAAAATAAATCGATTGAGGATATTAATTGGTGAAGGAGCATGAAACTCAGGCTGACATGTGTTTTCATTAAATTTTACTCTAGCAGATGAGGATTTCATGACCTTTTCCTAGGCATAGTTTGGACACATTGTCTCAGTTGCAAGTTCTAGCAACTGTAGCCTTAAATATCACTGTTGTAGACCATTATATTGACCCACTATCCCCCATATGCCTTCCTTTTACTAGGTGACTTTAAACAATTAATCTCACGTCTCTGGGCCTCTATTTCTGCCTTTATCCAATTAATTTGGATGAATTCACTGGGTGGGAGAAAAAGTATACAGAAATGAGACTGATAATAAAAAACAAAAGATTTCATAAAAAAAAGATTTCATAAAAATAATAAAACCCTAAAAATAAGATTTTTTAAAATAATGAGATTGAATCCCAATTCAGTCACATATTAACTCTGTGTGGATCCGTGATGTTCAATCTTTGTGCCTTTTTTTTGCTGAGGCAATTGGGATTAAGTGACTTGTCCAGGGTCACAGAACTTGGAAGTGTTAAGTGACTGAGGTCACATTTGAACTCAGGTCCTCCTGACTTCAAGGCTGATGCTCTATCCATTGCACCACTTAGCTGCCCCCTGTGTATATACATATATGTGTTTGTGTATATAATAAAATATATATGTATATTTTATGTGATGAGAATTACCCATTATCTATATAAGCATATATAATTATTATTATTATGACTTGCACAAATATATAGCACTTTAAAGCTTAAAAATCATTTTCCTCACCATCTAATGAGCTAGTAGATGATATTATCTTCATTTTACATATTTGGAAACTCAGACTCAATAACATGCCCAAGATCATGCAAAAAGAAAAAAATCTGAAGTCAGGTCTACTGATTCAATCCCAATATTCTTTCTTTATTGATTCCATGTATCCTATAGGACATATAAAATCTAACAATGTAAAATCTTTCAGGTGCTAGATCTTCTAGAAATGCTGCTGAGTAAGACAGAATTTTCCCCAAAGGAAATGGCATTAGACAATATTCATACCAGAATTCTACAACCTTCAGCATTCACAAAGTATTAACATATTATAGTAAAGATGGACAGTTAGTCAGGCCTGGAGTCAGGAAGACCTAAGTTCAAATGCAGCCTCCAACACTTACTAAGTGGTATGATCTTGAGTAAGTCACTTAATCCCATTTGCTCTGTTTTCTCATCTGTAAAATAAGCTGGAGAAGGAAATGGTAAACTATTCCAGAATCTCTGCCAAGAAAACTCCAAACAGGGTTATGAAGAATCAGACGTGGCTGAAATGATTGAATAACAGCTTATTCAATATATAGTGTTTGTACATTTGTTTGGAAAATGATAGAAATAGAAAGCCCCAGAAAAATATTTTTATAGAAGTATCTTTTTTATTTTCTTTTAAATCTCTGATGAAAGAGATGCTTCTGAGAAGGGTTGAAAGATAGAAGAGAAAATTTCTCAGGCACTTATATGTCACCAGCTGACAAGTGCTGAGCACTGGTGGCAGACCTCAATAGACTTGAGCTGATTCCCCTCTGGACAACCAGATAAATTTAACAAAACCCAAACTGCATGCTGGCTGTTTATGTAACAGGCCTACTATTTCCTATAAATGTAAACCAGCCTTCTTGACAGCCTTTATGGACAAAAGCAAGTCTTTCTTCATGAGAATTTATTTTTCCAGCCCAGCTCCCTTCCCCAGATCTGCTGATTCCAACCTACAAGTGAAGTCTCCTGCCAAATCCAGGACCCTGGGGCACTCTCTGATTTGCTAAAAAGAGGATAGCAATTTACTCTGCTGTATAGAACTAGAAAGAAGAATGGACATGGAAATCAGAGTCTCAGGGTGCCCCCCTACTTATAAATTTTATTTTTATTTTTCCTGGAAGATAAAGAAATATAAGAATAAATATATTCAGCTCACAAGACAATTTTTCATTCTATAGAATGGATTCTGAGTATAAATTCGACATGTTGAGAAGCTATATCATATACGGTGGAAAATACAATGAATTTGAAATCAAGAGACTTGAATTCATATCTCAGCATAATCTCTAGCTTAATCTATCCAAGCCCCAATTTCCCAGTCTGTTAAATGAAGATAATACTTTCATTATCTTTTCTCACAGGATTGTTATAAGAATGGATTTTTTTTTAAACTCAAAGAATAAAAGGGCAGTGTGCATAGTGGAGGAAGAGTTGGTCTGAGTTCAAAACCTGCCTCTAATATGCTGTGGGACCCTGTGTAATTCTCTAAAGGAATTCTCCAACACTATAAGCTGAAGATCAGGTGCTTTTCTATGTTGCTAAATGAAGCTTTTTTTAACCCAGAACTCCCTACATCTCTCTTTGCCTCAGTTCCCTTTATAAAATGGAATTGAATCTCATTATCCCTAGGGTCCCTACTCATTCTGAATCCTATGATTATATGATTCATATTTGTTCTTGAGTTATTAGCAAAACATCTTATGTGTACCAAAAAGAAAAAAAATTTTAAAAAGGGAAAGACAAGGAAGGATAGAAGAATATGCAAAACAGAAAAGAATAGAGTATAGGTTGATAAAAAATTAAGAAAATTTTAAGAAGATGCCCTCGAGGGCTACCTACCCATAAGCACTCCCTCCCATCCCAGAGAAAGAAAATCTGGATACAGAAAAGAGATAACTGACACCCAAAGGAACACAAATAGACACAAAGAACCATAGAGACCAAAACTGGAGGCCCACACTCTCATGAACATCAGTCCACGATGTAGTAGTCAAAGGTCTGCCTTGCTACCCTGTTCCAAAAAGATAGATATTGGATTGGATAGGGAAGTATGGAGAAGTGTCCATCTCTTTTGCTTCCTATTTTCCAAAGATACCTTAAAATGAGGTCTCAAGAAGTTTTGCTCACTGACTCACATTAGCTGTTCTTTCAGGATTTGAATATTTACAACGAGCCATGAAAGTAGTTTTGAATCTGTTAAATTGTAATATGTTTAAAAATCCAATCAAGATACTTTTTAGAATGGTAAATTATCTTTAATCACCAAGTTAGAGGTTAAAACATGGTTAAAATTGTAAGCAGTATAGAACTTTCCAAATCCAAAATCAGAACCAGTAGAAATGAAGGAATGGAAGGAGGGAGTCAACAATAAAAAGTTTAAAAAAAAAAAAAAAGGTTATTTACTAAGTTTTCCAATTGATGAACTTCCTTAAGAATAGATCATCCCCATACACACACTCTAAAAAAATGGAGCCAGTAATAAAACCACAACCTCTCTCTCTTCACCAGCCTATATTCTTTACATTATATTAGTGTTGCTCAAAATGGAACCCAAAGACCCCATGCTATTTAGAAAGATTGAAGGATACTCAAGTAATAAAGTGAAAGATGAATCAAAAGAAGGACTGGCTTGTTACCAACACTGTGTTGTAGGAAGGGTTTTTTGAGTAAAATTTATTCTCCTCTCCAGAAAGTTAGCTGTCAAGATATTTGAAAAAGTGGAAAACAAAACATTATGATATGTGTGAAGGAGGGCAACTGAATTTTACTCAATAAAACAGGCAACTTTGTGAAATAGAAAAATTTGTTCACAATGAGAAATCAGGGAAATTTCTGGTTCAGGTTTAACAAACAAATCTATGACTATATATATTAAAGATATAATTCTTCCTATAACCCTCAAAATTAAAAAAACAGTGTGGCACAGCAGACATAGGGATAGCCTTGAGGTCATGAATAACTGGGTTCAAGTCCTATTGTTGACACCCACTTACTGTGTGACCACAGACTTAACCTTTTAGTGTCCCAACTGACTCTCAAAGACTCTAGATTACAGGTGAGTTGCAGTTCTACCTCAGTAGAAGGGCCCCAGATTCAACTCAAAATAATAACATACAAGCTTCCCAGAAAATAAAATGATTGCTCTCCTAGTGCTGGCTGCTGCTTTGCCCAAAAGGAACAGAAGTCTCTCTAAACTGAATTTTGGCATAGAGCTAGGGAGAGAAAGGGGAGTCACTATAATCTGAGTGTTCCTCTAACTGCTGGAAAGTCAAGTCAGCAGCATTCATTAAACACCTACTGTATACCAAGCAGTGGGGCTATAAAGAGAGATAAAAACCAGTCCCTGCTGTCAAGGAGCTCACAGTCTAATAGAGGGGGCAATTTGCAAACAACTATGGACAAACAAGATAACTACAGGATAAAGGGGGCAAAGAAGAGAGTGGAATGCTTGCATTTTCAATTCTATATCTTCTTCACTATTTCTGGTCTAGTCAAGTAATATGTTATTACCATCCTTTTGCAGAATTGAATTACTATATAGTTTGATCCTTGATTTCTACAGAGGGTTGGAAGGAAATATCATAACTTATTCATCTGAAGCTAAATCCTTAGGGACATTGTAGATACAATTCCTTTCTAAAACAACTCATTAGGTTTGAATCGAGAAGGTCACTCCCTATTGGCAACAGAAAGCTGTCTTCTCAATTCAGTCTCATGACCTGTTACTGTCCCCATTTGAATGTGTTTAATTCGGTACAAAGTATGTTGACTTTTAATACAAGGAGTAGAGATAGGAAGGGAAGGGAAGGAGAGGAGAGGGGAAGGGATGAAAGGAGAGAAGATAGGAAGGGAGAAGAAGGGAGAGGAAAAGGAAAACTTAAGAAAGATGAAGAGAAGAAAATAAATACTTACATCATCATAATCATAAGTAGTAATATTTATGGTTTTGAAAATACTTTGTAAATATTATCTCATTCAATCCTCACAACTACCCTGGAAGACAGACACTATTCTTATATCCATTTCACAGATTAGGAAATTGAGGCAGATAGAGATTAAATGACTGGTCCAGGCTCATACAGTTAGTAAATATCTGAAATAGAATTTGGACTCAGGTCTTCTAGAATTCAGGTACAGCAGTCTATCCACTAAACCAACTACCTTAAAGGTAAAGTTGTATTAAATGGAGTTCATCAGTCAGCAAATATTTATGTGTAAGGTGTTTTTTTTTTTACTACATTCAAAGAATTGTACTAAATATTATAGGCAAAACAAAGAGGTACAAGATGTGATCCCTGCCTTTGGGGACCATCTGATGGAAGAAATAGGATACATTAGATATATGGATATGGAGTTTTATCTTTGTCTTTTATCTATTGTTATCTAAGGCATTTCTGCAACTTAAATGCAAAGTCCAATGTAGATTGTTATAATAATCTGATAGAATATAAACTCTTTAAGGACCAGAACTATTTGGTTTTGATTTTTTTTAATCTATATGTTCTTAGCTTTTAATACATTGACTTACATATAGTAGGTTCTTAATAATTATTTGTTGGGTTGTCTTAAATAAGATAACTGACAATATGATACAGAATACAATAGAGCAAGGAGATCAGATGAGGAAAAGATGACTGTAGGCTCAAACAGTCAAGGGAAGATGCTCGGATAAGGTGTGACCAGAACTGAGGCATAAAGAATCAGCAGGGTTTGGAATGGAGGGCAGCCCAAGCAGAGAAAATGGAATGAGTAAAATGCAGGGGCAACAATATACATGGCATACGGCATGCAGTGAGTATACTAATGTGACTGGGGCAGAAGTTTCATCCAGGAGAGTAAAGAGTAACACAAGGTAACACTGCATAGGTACATTAGTGTCAGACTGTGGAAAGCTTTGAATGCCAAGCTAGGGAATCACAAAAGTAATAGTATAAAGAATCACAGAATAACAGCATAGTAAAACTGGAAGGAGACTTAGAAATTATTTTATATATGAGGAAACTAAGTTGCAATGAAGTGACTTGCCAAAAGTCACATAGTTAATTAGAACAAAGCTGAGCCTGAGCTGCATTCATTAGTGACTAGACTTGATTCTTTAGTAAAGAAGAGTTATTGAAAATTTGAGACTGGAAAACGCAGCTAAGATACAAGAAGTTAAAATAATATCTAGAATATAAATGCCAAAAGGGGATCAGCCTTTGATTACTTTCTTATTCAGATTCCTGCCAATTATCTATCATCCTTGACTTTAAAAATAATAATAATGATCTTTATAAACAATTAAGAATAACTTTTAAGAATAATTTTTAAAACCTGATTTAAAGCTGTCCAAAAATAAACCTAGACACCCAGGAGAACTGTTCTTTTTCTAGGTCCAATGTTTAGACTTTATTCTTCCTTAAAGTCCTAGACATGTTTTATTTAAATTTGAAGTTTTTCTATTTCTTTTCTGTCCTTTGAAATGTTAGCTTTAATTCCCTGGGGGAAAATCAAATAGATAAAGGACAATGGGAAAAGAGGGAATACATATATCCTCCCTGGGAGATCATGAAAGAGAACCTTTGAGTTATATTTCTCATATAGGCAGGTTTGCAAGCAAAAGACTTAGTAACTTGGTGAGCCAATATGCCATGTGAAGTTCATCTTTGAGTAGCCTGCATTACAGCAAGAATATTTGAAAAACTTTAAAAGGATATTTTCCAGAATGCCAACTTTGTATCTACATGATGTCCATATTTACAAAAGAAGGAATTAAGTTAATTTTTTTTAAATCTAGCTTTGCAAGAATTCCATTCAATTCAACAAGCATATCCTATCTGCCAGGTACTGTGTGAGGCACTGGGGATATAAAAACATAAATGAAACAATCTCTGCCCTCCAGAATCTTCTGCTTTAACAAAGAAACTATACAATGAAGTATAGCAAAAGGATGGATATGTTAAAAGCAAATGAGAAATCCCAACAAACTACAAAGAAATTTGAAAAGGGAAAGATAATTTTCAATTGGAAATGCAGGGAAGTCAAAGAAGAAAAAGGATTTAAAAGGCAAGACCTTTGAAGAGTATATGTTTCGGCATGCAGGATGGTCTATACCAAGGGTTCTGAACCTTTTTGTATGTCTAGGACCCATTTGGCTGTCTGGTGAAAGCAATGGCTTCTTTGCAGAATCATATTTGTAAATTCATGAAATAAAATGCGAAGTACAAAGGAAGTCAATTACATTGAATTAAGGAAGTAAATTTTCCCACCCACATTCCCCCTGAAATTATGGAACCAAGTTTAAGAATCCCTGGACAATGTGAATGCCCAGAGGCAGGAAAATGTAAGAAAAGAGCTGGAAACAGCTGATAATTGTTAAATTGGCCTAAAATGTTGAGTATGTGATAGGAAACATCATGAAATGAGTCAGGAAAGGTAGAACAGAGCCAAATTGTAGAAAGCCTTTAAATATCAGGCTAGCAACTTTATATTTTATCCAGGAGGGAATCTGTGAAGGGTTTTGAGTATGAAAGTAACACAATCATATCTATTAAATTAGGAAGATTAGGATTAGAGATTTAGAATTGAACCTATAGATCATATAATTCAATCTCCCCATTTTACAGATGAACAAAGTGAGGCTCAGAGAGGTTAAATCACTTTCTCAGAGTCACCAATGAATTTAATAATTCAAACTTGATGGTCAGGAGAGGAGTGATTCAGACTGGGCCTTAAGGAATTAGCAAGGTTTTGTAGATAAATAAAAGAGTAACATTCCAAATGTAGCAAAGAACATAATCAGAGACATAGAAGCAGAAATGCACAAATCAGATTCAGAAGACTGGGAAGAAATTCATTTGACTGAAATTTAAAGCTTGGCTAGGGGGATGATGGATGGTAAGATTGGAAAGGTAGATTGGGTATAGTTTGTGAAAGTCCTTGAATGCCACATTTGGGAATTGGAACTTGATTCTCTAGGCCAGAAATTCTTAGCCTGAGGTCCATGAACTTTTTTTAAAAATATTTTTATATCTATTGTTAATATAATTGGTTTCTTTTGTAATCCTATGTATTTTATTTAATATATTAATTATATGTATATATAACTTATAAAATACATTTTAATTATTATTCTAAGGAGAGGTCCATAGGTTTCATCAAAATGCTAATAGTTGGGGGTGGGCAATAGAAATCCATAACACAAAAAAAGGTGAAGAACATCTACTCTAGGCAGTTGGTAATCACTGAAGGTTTCTGAACAATAGAGTTATGTGAGAAAAGCTATGTTTTAAGGGTAATCTTTTGATGATATGGAGAATGGAATAAGAAAAGGTTCACCTTTAAAAAGAACAATGAAATTGGTTATAAGGATATTACATTATTTCAAGCATGAATTGATAACAGGTCAAAAAGTGACAGTAAAAATGGAAAATAAGAAATAAGTAAAAAGATAATTACAAAGAATGAACAGAGTTCAAGAATGTGTAGGGTATAAGGGAAAAGAATAAATGAAAGATGACTGAGATCTTAAGTTTGGATAGCTAGGAAAAATAACTTATAATAAAAAAAAAAAGAAATCTGAAGACAAAGGTCAGTTTTAGATACGTTAACCTTGAGGCTATGGCTATGAGTTCAAGCAAGCTCAGCAAGAAACTTTATCTCAGTACCCGTTGAAGACTGTATTTTGCAGATTTGAAGAATGGATTTGGAATCTAGACTCAAGTTAAAATCACAGCTCTTCTACTTACTACCTGTGTGGTCTTGAGCTAGTCATTTCTCATTTTCTCATCTATAAAATGGAGGTGAGGGAGGGATATCTACATGAACTCTAAAGTTCATGAATTCTAGCTCTAAACCTATGAGTCTATGGCTCTATTCCTTTCCACATACTTTTTGTGTTAAACTAGACTATTGGTCACCTTCTATATATGTGCCATATAACGCCATACCTTAGCTCATGCTGTTCCCTGGGCCCAGAATGTCATCTTTCTTCTCTCCCAGTTCCCTATATAATTCCTGCACAACCATGTGCTAAACACAAATGTCAGCATTTCAGGAAGCTTTCCTTTATTTCCTCCTTAGATTTCATAGAACACATTGTAACTCTCTTACTCACTTAGCATCTCTCATTTTATATTAGAGTTATTTGTATATATGTCACCTCTCCCTTTTGGACTCTAAAGTCTAACAGTACAGGAAGGGTGCACAGTGAAACTTACTGCCTAACAATGCATTCTGCTCACAGAAGAGTATTTTTAAATATCTGTGAGGGTGGGGGCTTTTTAGATTTGATTTGGATTTGTTTTGTTTTGGTAGAGGGACTAGACTAGTGATTTCAATGGGAATAAATTAATATTTCCAATTAAGATACTCTTCTCAATACAGATTTGGTACCTGCTCTACAACTTATAGACTTAGGGAATTACCTAAAATAACAAGAAAATAAGTGACTCCCACAGAGTCATACAAAAAGTATGTGTCAGAGCAGAAACTGAACCAGATCTTCATGATTAAGCTGTATTACCTTTCTATTTTTTTCAAAATGGGGAGGAAGATGCAATCAAAGTTAAATGACTTGTCCAGGATTATACAACTAGTGTGAGATAAGATTTGAACTCAAGTCCTCCTGATTCCAGGTTCTATGCTCTACTACTATGTTTCCTGACTCCCCCTCCATTACCTTTTAAATATTTGTTAAATTATTTAAATTGCTAAATTATTTCAAAATGTTACTTCAAATTTTTGTTTTTAAATTCAGACATGTTAAATTTGTTAAATTGTTAAATTTTACCCAGAAAGAGCTTAATGATGTCCATTTTTTGCTTTTCTTACGATGTTCTGCATTGCTAAATTAATATCAAGTGTTCGGTTTCTAAGAACAAACCAAGGTCTAGTGAAGATGAATAGCAGTGATATAATGGCTGAGAGAAAATTTGTTCTCTCAAGGGGCCAACTTTGGAGTTGGTCTCCTGAGTTGTAAATATATCTCAGGATTTGTGAAACCATGATGTTACTAGTACCAAGAAAAGAAACACTTGCCAGATGAGAAATAAATTGCTTCTCATTCTACAATTTCCCAGCTTTTTGTGAGAGAACCTGAACGAAGACTAGGGATAAAAGGAGATATCCGAATGCACGCCTTCTTCAGGGAGATCAACTGGGAAGACCTTGAACGAAAGGAAATTGAGCCACCATTCAAACCAAAAGTGGTAAGGATTTAGCACCCCTTTTATACATCCCCATTCTCTTCCAGTTTGATTGATAAAACTTTTACAGAGCACCATTTAAAATCATGGCCCCACAAACCCCAACCCTACATAATTTTAGCTCATGGTATCATTATTGGGTTCCAAAAGGATAATGGAAACAAAATAATGGAAGCTTCTGTCACCGGGACATTGAGAGGGCCAATTCACATCAGCTAAGGTTTCAAACCACACAGTATATAACTGTAAACAAGAAATAATCAGACAAGTGTATGCTGAACTTCAGCTAAACATATTGGTTCAAAATATAACTATAAGGCAGCAAAATAAGTTTTATCTTATGGGGTTATCCTCAATATTCTATATTCATAATGTATATTACCCATTACTAGATAGCACTCTGCTTCTCATCTCATACCAAGAATCTGTAGTCAATTTTCTTTCTACTTACATATCAGTTTTCTCAGAGTTAACCTACATCAGATAAGTAGATTTTGTCTTCGCAAATAACAACGCTACCTTAACTGCAGGAAAAGACTTTAGGTGAAATAATATGAAAGGAAGGATTTATCCATTCAGTGAATAAATATTTGTGCAGAGTATGGGATATAAAAACAAAACTGAAGAGTTTCTGCCTTCAGAGAGTTTATATTCTACTAAATGAAATAGCACATACACAGATGAATAGAAAGTAATTTCAAAGGACATTAACTATGGTGAATCATAAGATGTAAAATGTTGGACTAAAGTGACCTAGGGATTCAAGGAAGTAAAATTTAGGGGGAGTGCATTCTCATTGAGGGGAGGAGGGGTAGCTTGTGCCCAGACAGGGGAAAACAAAGGAATTTTGAAAGTGGGGGGGGGGCTATTTTTGTCTGCCTGCATTTTTTATTTCCTTCACAGGTTAATTGTACACTATTTCAAAGTCTGATTCTTTTGGTACAGCAAAATAACTGTATATATATGTATGTGTATATATATATATATATATATATACATATATATTGTATTTAATTTATATTTTAACATATTTTACATGTATTGGTCAAACTTCCATCAGGGGGAGGGGGTGCGGGGAAGGAGGGGAAAAATTGGAACAAAAGGTTTTGCAATTCTCAATGCTGAAAAACTATCCATAAAACACTATAAGAAAAAAAAGGGAAAAAAGTGGGGGGGGGGAGTAGATCATTTTGGTTAAAACACAGTAGAACATGTGAAAAAAATGTAATATGAGATCAGCAATGGAAATAAAGGTTGGAGGCAGACTGTGAAGGGATTAAAATATCAGACATAGGAGTTTGTATTTTATCTTAGAGGCAGCAGGAAGCCAAGGAAGTTTCTTGAGCAAGAGGGTAGCATGGTCAGACCTGTGTTTTAGAAATACGAATTGGAAGAGTGAGTGGCTGGAGGTAGGGAAACCAAATATAACTATTGCTATAGTCAAGCTGAGAGGAAATGAGAGCCTGAACAATAGTAATGCTTCTATGAGCAGAGAAAAAGGGAATAGATATAACAGATTTTGAGGAGATAGATAAAAAAAGACATTGAGCCACCATTCAAACCAAAATACCTCTTTTATACCTCTTCTTCATTCTCCTATGATTTGATAAAATCTCTACAGGACCCCATTTAAAAACATGCCCCAACTATCCTCATCTGTACATAATGTCGGCTCAATGTAGCATTACTGGGTTCCAAAATGGTGATGGAAACAAGCTGGGAATCTTTTTAACCTGGGGTAAACAACACAAGCCATATCCTAGATACACATCATGAAAGATACCATCAATTAGGGCATGGTAGGAGAAAGAGCACAGTCTGGTCTGTGCAGGGCAACAGAGACTAGGATATTACAAGTCACTGCTTTGGAAACAGCTCAGTCTGCCCCACTCCAAAGGAAGAGGACCATTAGGTAGCTTTCTATTTAAATAGAAACTGACCCTAGCACCCCATTGTAAAGTATAATGATTTATGTCTTCAAGAAAAACAGCCAAGAAGTTTCATTATGGAAGGAATGGAGTGATAATTAGATACATGCTTTTGGGGATCAAGACCAGTCCCTTTCCAATGAAAATCTCACAGTGTTATGACAGTGCTGAAAGGATCTTAGATATCATTCAGCGCCTCAGTTTTACAAAATAGGAAACTAAGGGCCCAGAAGAGGGACTGAAGACTAATTTTATGGTTGTCTTTTAAGCTTTGTATCAGTAATCTTTTGTGAAACTAGATTGGTCAGATCCCACATGTTTGTGGGATATATCTGTAGTTAACATCTTCAGAAAAGGTGAATGAGAGAAACATTCTAAACCATATTGCTGTTTATAAACTAATATAAAGGGATATAAACTAAGTAATATAAAATAATATTTTAGAATAGGAAGATCTGAAATACACTAAGTTCACTAAAAAAAATGAAAAGCTAAGTGAAACAAAATTAGTGACCTTCTAAATTGTTAAAGATTTAACTGATAGTTAAGGCATTCTTTACCTCAGCAGATATAAGTATTCTCTCCAAGACTGAGAGATAGTGAAGAATAAAAGTAGGATTTCTCAGGGGACAGGTTTCTTTATCACAAGACCAAAAAGTTCTCAAAAAGGAGAATTTGCCTAAATAAATAAATAAATAGAAGAATAGAATAGTGCTCAAAATGATGAGCACATTAGAGAAAATTCATTAGAGAAACTTTGGGTGTCAGTGGGGTTGTCATTGATTGTCCTTCATTCTTGAAGGTGATTGATCTGGGAAGTGATGCCATAAATATGCAAGTGAATTGGATTTAAGTGAGGAAAGATTGTACAAAGTCATAAGTCTCACTTTCTCCTCTAGACTTATCTGGGTATAGATATATAGATCAGGACAACTGAAGATGCTGTGGGAGACTTTTGCCTTTTAAGCCAAGGTCTTTAACAGGTCTCAATTTGATTGAGACAACACCCAATCAGATATTAAGGTTAGATAAGAAATGAGGCAGAGAATGGCCTCTTTTACCTAGTTTAAAAAAAAATCAACCTGGGAGGGGAAAACAGTCTTGGTTTCTGAACAAAATTAAGATTTTGTCTTCGCAAATAACAACGCTACCTTAACTGCAGGAAAAGACTTTAGGTGAAATAATATGAAAGGAAGGATTTATCCATTCAGTGAATAAATATTTGTGCAGAGTATGGGATATAAAAACAAAACTGAAGAGTTTCTGCCCTAATTGCTAGTTACATTCATTCTAAACCAATTATGGCTCAAAGAAAAACCAAGTGGGACTTGGCCTGGGATTTATTATTGACCAATCAATGAGAGCCAGAGGGATTTGGATTTAACATGGTCCTTAAAAAATAATAATAATAATAATAATAATAACAGCTCAAAGAAATGGATGAAATGATCTAAATGACTGAGACCCAGTAGACTGAATTGCCCAGTGTCTAAGCAGTATAGACTTTTAGAGTCTTTTTTTTGTTTTTCTTAATTTTTTTTTTATCTTTCTAAAGTTTTTATGTAAGCATCACTTGGAGTTGGGATATGGATGGAAATATTAAATCTGCCCAATTAGTTTGTTTACATTTTTCTTCTATGCTGAGCTTGTCTTAGATTGAAAATGTTACCTAATTCTTCTTATAATTTTACTCATTTTTTTGTTTCTGAATTTTTCCACAGTAATTGGAGGCAATGTCATATTGCTAGCTTGATTACTATTCATACAGACTTTGAGTAGCTAGGGGAATGGGAAGGTGAGGTGGGAAGCTAAAGGTGGGGAGAAAAGGAAGTGGGCAAAAAAGGTTTCAGTGTCTTTCCCCATGTCCTGTTTGTTTTGGAGATGGGGGAAACAGATGGGAAAACCTTTTGGATCCTAGTGATCTCTGCCATTCCTTTATAGTAATACATGATTCAAAATACTCTGGACCATAGTTTAAAAATAATGTCTATTAATGAGATCTTATATGTTTACAAACCTGTATACTTTGAAATGTAAAATTTTTAACTTTTTATTGACATCATCATCATAAATCAATCCTATAGAAGGATTTCTTGGGAAGGTAGATACTCTCAAAGTCAATCATTAGAGCCAAAACCTATGTATTGTTCAACATGTTAGAACACTGATAAATTCAAATTTAACCCTGCTCCTTGGGGCTATCCTTATGAAGGCATTCAATAGCTTATCCACTGTTATCATGTTCAAAATATGAAATATGTATACTTTGGGGATTTTTGTCCCAATTTAAGAATTGCAGTTAGCAATACAACCAACTACCACCCCAGTGGGTATCCAATCAAAAGTTATATTACTCATCTTCTCCGATATCTCAAGATAAAAGATGACTTCATATAATATAGGTGCAATCTGAATTTTTCAGCATACAAATAGAGATTTTGAACTAAGTATTGACTTTATCATGCTAATTTCAGAAATTTCAGCCATCATTCAACTCCTCCAGCAGATTGCTTGGGATCACAATAGAATGTAAAGAGGATGCCACTATTTTTTTTTCTTAGAGTCAATTAGGGGGTTCAGCGGGCCTAGAGTCAAGGAAATCTAAATTCAAATCCAGCCTCAGATACTATTTATGTACATCATCCTTGGCAAATCACGTAAACTGAGGCAGATAGTATTTATCACCTATAAAATGGGGATGATACTAGCATTTTCCCCATCCCACTTCCTGGCCCTTTGTTGGTGTGAGGACCGAATGAGATAATATCTTTGGCACCAGCTAAGAGCTAGCTCTAGCACATCCCTTTGGGTTTCCCTTTTAGGACTGAGAAAATTTGTACTAAAAAACATACCCACTTTTCTAGAGGCAATTGCAAATTTCTCCATGCCCTCTGCACCAGCTTGAAACCAAATGCTCAGTCCTTTGTCTTCTTGTTAACAGCCCTCTTGTTTAAGCCTCCTAGATAACTGCCTACTTGCCATTTCTATTCAATAAATGGGAAGCTCAATTACCTGGGGCTGCTGAAGGAGGCTTAATTTATTTATGATTGACTTCCCTGGTTTCTAGGGATTGGGTGACAATATCTGCTAAACTGCCTTTGATTGGTGACTAGTACTTTCTCTCTCAGTCCAGAAATAACCAAAAGTCATTCATATGCAGAAATTTGATTACTAATAGATATAATTGGATTTCCCCCTTTGAGTCTTCTTTTCCACGTAAGTTCCCTGACATACCTTTATATAAAAAGACCACCTGACTCTAACCTAGCAGATGCCCACTATACTATATGTTATGATGACGTGTATTCAGATGTTTAAAAATCATCTCCCTGGGACTATAGCAATTGTACCCAGTAAAAGAATATTGTAACATGTTTAATTATCCTATAAAATAGGTTTCAGTCCTAACCCCTGTCACCAGTTACAAGAGAGTTGTTTCTATGTAAAGATTTTAGGTCTGGTTAGAAAAAAAGTTAACAAGTTAAGAGCCTAATCCATCTCTCTCTATCTCTCTCTCTCTCTCTCTCTCACTCACTCTCTCTCACTCTTTCTTTTATTCTCACTTTCACTCTTGCTCTCTCACTTTCCCTCTTTTTTTCCCCTGTTCTAACCTGCTGAAGAAATCTCCAAGTGACTGCAGCAACTTTGATAAAGAATTTCTGAATGAGAAGCCACGGCTATCATTTGCTGACAGAACACTGATAAACAGCATGGACCAAAACATGTTCAGCAACTTTTCCTTCATTAACCCTAAGATGGAGAGGATGTTATCCTGAGGATTCAGCCTTTCAGAGCCTCTCTGGCTGAAGGAATCTGCTCTTTGAACTGGCTCAAGCAACACTTATCACGTCCCTTTTTCATCTCAGAAAAGAAACACTCAGTGAGGAATCAGAGCTTTTACCAATATTCCCAACATTTATCTGTAGAGTAAGCCACCTCTACTTCACTAATGACAAATGTCTTTCGTAACATCTCCAGCCATCTTTTACAGAATACTCTCGAATTTCAGGGCATTAGAGAAAGGACTCGCCATGAGGTTCAGATTTGCCATCTCACTCCCTGCACAGTAATTTACTTGAAAGATGGTACTGCAAACTGTGAAAGATTGAACAACTTAATACTGCCCTAAATTAGCCCCTGCACTTGAGTACAAAGTGCCGATCAATGGAGTCCTTGATGAATCGAGGCACAAACTGTGTACGAACAGTCTCAAGACCATAACAGCGCTTTGCCAGATGCCATACCAATTGTCCTCCAGCTTCAGAACAGGAGCTGCTGGCCTATTTTACCCCATTCACATCGGTGGAAGCTTAAATGGCCAAAAGAAAACAGTAACAAGGTTTTCATGGGAATCCTTTCACAATAAGTGTAGCCTGTCACTTGAAATTTTCAAAACCATTCATTCTGATTATCCACATCCCCCACACTGTTTTGCAAGAGATAACGATGGTAAGTTGGAATAACATTTCACCTGGTGTGGTTTTCCTTGGAAGTCGAATAGACTATTTCATCTGATTGTCTTGGCAATGAAGAAATTAAATGTCGAAACTACTAAAGATGATATCAAATTATTTCCCTCAATTAAAACTTGCCTCGACTAGAAATTCCACTAATACATTTTTCACTATATCTAATGGTGACCATCCTCACTTTATAAAAGGAAAAGGAACAACTATCATGGCAACTGAAAATATCTAATGCCATAATACACCAGGGAGACTTACCTGTTATCTCTTACGTCTCTTTCTGTGCAACATTGAAGATAAAGAACCATGCGTGTTACTTACAGTAGTCAGCTGTTTAATTAGAATTCTTAACTCCTGCACTATGAAAATGCCATTGCTGTTTGTACAGTTTAATAAAATGTTGTGACTTAATGGCAAATTGTATGTGTGTGAAAATGTAATTTTAAAAAAGAAATTCAGAAGGCATTAAATTTTATAACTTTCCAACAGTGAAGTTTTCTGCCCCTCCGATTCTGTGATTTTCAGTCATAAAAACTAGCATCTGACTATTAAAAAAAATCTTCTGGGTACTTAAAATTTGTTCTTTGTGGGTTTGTTGTAAAAGAAAAGCATAATAAGCATCATGATGATGATAATAGATCTCTTTATAAAGTATTCTTCATTTACAAAGCATTTTCCTCACCAAAAAAAAAAAAAAAAAAAAAAAAAAAAGCAGAGATAGTATACATGTGTTTATCTCTATTCTTCCAATAAGGAAACAAGTCCCAAAAAGAGTCAGGATTCAGAACTGGAAATGACCTCAGAGATATGTGATTCAACCCCTTCCTTCATTTTACAGATGAAAAAAAGCAAAGCTCAGAAAGGGAAATTCCACTAATGGAAAGCATGCATCAGAGACATAATTTGAATCTAGGCCCTCAGATTCTAGAGCCCAGGCTCTTTGCACATTGCCAATAAGAAAGTGGCAGATTAAAAAATAATAATAAATATATAAAAAATTAAAAAGTGGCAGATTATTAACCATATGTATTGTAAAAAGAGATCCATAGTCCATCATTGAAAGAGCTTGCTTGAGATGGTGTTAAGTGATACTTGTCACTGCCCATCTCCATTTCAAATGCCTTATGTCCTAAATAGAATCATAAGCTTCCTTATCTAAGCCCTATAATTATTAACTGATAATTTAGCCTTCTATTACGTGGAAATTCCTTTCATTTAACTCTCCATTTCAATTATTCTCCCTTCTTTGCCTGTGTGTGTGTGTGTGTGTGTGTGTGTGTGTCTCTTATCTCCCTTTTTCTTGCTCTGACTCTGTGTGTGTCTATGTGTGTGTGTGTGTGTGTGTGTGTGTGTGTGTGTGTGTCTAACTGTCTCTCTCCTCCCCTCCTCTGTCTCCCCATCCCCTTTTTCCTCCCCCCTTTTCTCATTTCCTTTCTCCTATGTTACTTTCCTCGTGTCCAAACATTTTTCTATGGCTGCTGAGTTTGCATAAGGTTTGCCTAAAGCCTTTTATATTTTATGAATCAGTAGCCATTTCCTTCTTTAGGTAAGTTATCCATATTGCATAATATTTCCAGGATCTGTGATTTTTGACAAATTGGTTACTCTGTACACCAGTGCAGACCACAAGCCTCCTAAGATAGTCCTAGAGAAATGCTGTAGCCAAAATAGTCATTACCCTGTGGCCCACTTCCTCCAAGCTTCCCAGGAGCCAACCTGGTGATGGAACTGCTCTAACCTCAGGTGACTTCTGCTGCATTAGGCTATGCAACCTTTTTGTTTTTGTTTTTGCTAAGGCAATTGGGATTAAGTGACTTGCCCAGGGTCACACAGCTAGAAGTGTTAAATGTCTGAGACCAGATTTTAACTCTGGTCCTCCTAACTTCAGGACTGGTGCTCAATCCACTGCACCACCTATCTGTCCCTACAACCTGTTCTTGAGTCATAAAGACTACTGTCCTACAATAGATCTATCTCCACTCTAAGAGATCTTTGAATAATAGAATAGAATCTAACAGGTTTTATATTCCCAATAAAAAACATTAAACATTAGGTTTCCATTAGGAAAGAGCCTTTTAAGAGTTAGAAGATCTGGATTCAAGCCTCTGTTCCACTATTTATGAGCTACATGACCTTAAGCAAGTCTTAAGTTTCAGTTTCCTCATCCATATAATATATATCCATATAAATCCATTAATTTTCTAAAAGAGCTAAGTCAAGTGAATCATCAAAAATCAACAATCATGAATGAAATGCATGTTTGGCTGTTGCCTCCATGCTAAGACTAGGATTGAAAATGAAAGCAAAAAGAAAGAGACTATCCTGAGAGGGCTTACATTTTAATAGAGGAAGAAGTGTGGGAGTAGGAAGATGATAGAGAAAAAGTGCAGTTACAGGGGTGAAAAGTTTCTAAGGTCATGTTAGAAAAAGAAGCCTAAGAATAAGAAGCAGATCCTAGAGATGAGTAAAGAAATATGCATGACTGACCTAGGAACTTTCTTTTAAATGAAAGTCATGAGAAGAATAAACCAATCTGCATTTATACAATTAGTTTTTTAAATTAAGTTTTGAATTTTAAAATTATGCCAATTAAATTTAATCCTATTAGGTGACAAATCATTCTAAATTGACAAGATTTTGTGAGCTTTTGACTTTGTTAACTGTCATGTGTTGGGCTGCCCTTCAAGCTTTGTTTTCTACACAAATTTAATAATCATCAAAACCGTGTCTTTAACAAAGATGCTGTTAAAAATGTTGAATAGTGTTAAGGCCACAGACAAATTCTTATGGCATTTCACTAGAAATACATTGATTTTTAACCAGGCTTGAATTAGTTTAGCTGTACTATAATCTAGGCCACATCTCTCTGGCTTGTCACAAGATTATCATCATAAACTTAGCATAACTGACCTCCCAAATGCTATTTGACACCGCCTTTGGTCTGCCCCTATCTACTACCCTACACAAACTGTGAGAAAATGAAATGAGGTTAGTCTGGAATGACCTATTTTTAATGAAGTTATTCTGACTCTTAATTATTTCTGCTTCCCTTCCTAAATGTTCACAAATCATTTCTTTAATAATAGGTTCTGGAATTTTGCCAGAAATCAAAGTTTAGCACATTGACCTATAGTTTAAAGAATTCACCTTCTTGTCTTTTTGTAATTTGGGGACATTTGCTGATCTTCAGTTCTGAGGAATCTCTTCTGCATTTTTTCTAAAATCACCAACATCAACCCCAATTGTTTGGTACTTTCAGTAAACATTTACCATTGTTAAAAAGTATCCTAAAAATATTTATAAAAACCCACAAGATTATCATTCCATGCTGGAGACAATTTGCTTCAATGGAACAAATTGGATTCTCATGCCATGAACTTCTCATCTACAATCTCTCATAAATTTTCTATGAAGGCTCTACTCAATGAGCTGGCGACCTTCTTGTTGATTCTTTAATGTTCTATGTGTACCAGTGGAGTATGTGCATTTCCATCTTACTTTCCCTATATGATCAATAATAAAGATGCAACAATGGGTATAGAAAGTAGAATAAGAGATTTCATCTTGGAAGTCATACTACATGTGTATCAAAATTATAATTCTGGAGGGTTTGTTCTTGATTCTTTTAATATCTTTAAAGTATCATTATAGGCCTTGGGCTGACCATCTAGTATCTCTTTTTCATGATTCATCATCACTAGCATTTATATAAAGTCTGCTTCTTGCTGTTGTAGTTGTTGTTGTTATTGTCAAGTAATTTTTCAGTCATATCCAACTCTTCATGGGCTCATTTTGGGTTTTTCTTGGCAAAGATATTGGAATGATTTGCCATTTCCTTTTCCAGCTTATTTTATACATGAGGAAACTGAGGCAACTGGGCTAAGTAATTTGCCTGGGCTCATATAGCTAATGCCTGAGGCTGGATTTGAACTTAGAAAGATGAATCTCTTTGACTCCAGGCCTGATACTCTTATTTACTGTGCCTTTTAGTTACCAAATAATCCCCATTTTACAGATGAAGAAACTAAGGCAAGTAGAGGTTAAGTGACTCATCTTGAGTTACACAGTAAGCATCTGAGGCCAGATTTAAACTCAGATACTCCTGACTCCAGACCCAGGACTCCATCCAGTATGGCACCCAGATGCCCTTATATACAAGTACTACACAGATATATTCCCTTGGTCATGTCTTTTATGATTTATTTACTCCATAATTAATCATTGATACCATGTGGCTGCCCATTGAGCTATCACGAGTCTTTCCATTGCTCTTAGGATAAGTTGTAATTTTAATGTGCTATTGACACACAAGTTACTTTAAGTTCTTAGAGTTCAAAAAAGCCAAATATTTCTATGGCTTGGATTGAGAAAGCTTTATGGAGAACAGTGGGTTTGAATTGGGTCTTAAAGGATGGATAGGATTTAGAAATGGGGAAAGATCACCAAGTCACAGAATCAGAGAGTTGGAAAAGACCAGCTAATGTAACCCATACATGAAAGGAATGTCCACAATAACATGCATGACAAGCCATCATCCAGTATCTGTCTGAATGTCCAAGGAGACAGAATCCATCATCCCTTTGGTGGGGTACAGCTTTTAGGGAAACAAAGCAATGAGGAGGTCCCCTAATCTTAAAGTGCTTCATCTGTCAATGATTCTAAAATCTTCTGGCCTTAGAATAGTCCTACAAACAGATAGATAATGTCGGTCATTAATAACCAAGTTCCTGAGACAATAGTGAATAAGACCATCCCTCAAACCTATCCGTAAGCCATAAAATTAGCAAAGTAAAATGAAGCTCTGGTCTAACTTTGTCCTATAAATCTATCTTCTTTCTCTTGGTTCCTTGCTAATCTCTTTTGGAATTTAGCCAGCTTTAATTGGTATTACAATTACAATAAATTTTGCCCCTTGATTTGGAAATAGGTTCAAGCCTGCAAATTTATTTGAGACACTTTACAACACCAGTCTGCAACTCCCAACTTTTTGGGGTCCCTTTCCAACCTCAATAGTTGATGGCCCTATATGGGGAAAGTTTGGCCTTCCCTGGCTTGTTTCCATCCTTGTCAAGATAAGCTCCCCATTTTTTTCTCCCTCAATAATAGCTGGAAAAAATTATATAAATATGTTTACACAAATTGGATTTAAAATATATTTTAACATGTATAACATATATTATATTGCTTGCCATCTAGAGGAGGGGGTGGGAGGAAAGAAGGGGAAAATCTGAAAAACAAAGCTATGCAAGGGTAATGCTGAAAAATTATCTGTGCATGTTTTAAAAAAAGAAAACTATATGAAAAAAAAATCCTATAGCTGGGATACCCCAAGCAACTGGGAGAAGGCTTGTCTGGATTGTCTTAAGTTCCATGCTTAGTAAATTTTCCTTAACCAGGGAAGCCCAGACTTGGAAATTCTTGCAATTTTCAGGAAAGTTCCTAGGGAAATTTTGTCACCTTTCCACCTTCTCTGGGATGCCAGAGGAGACAAAGTGCTATAGGATGACTTTTGGCAAAGATGCAGAATGTCTGTGTCATGTTTGTTCTGTGAGCTAGATTTTGTTACCTAGAAAGATTTAAAATGCAACCTGCAAGAAAAAACTTCTATGCTGCAGTTAAAATGCTGGGAAGATTTCTTAACATCCTTGATTCCCACTTTAAAAAGAGAAAAAGCCTAACTTTTTCCTTTGAATCTCAGTTCTGGTCAAGCTGGGGGCTACAGAAATAAAGTAAGCTAATTAAAATTAAATAACATCTTAGCAAATTGTCAAAATTTTGAGAGCAATGACTAAGAAGTTTGGCAATTAGTCATTTTAAGATTGCAAGAAAAGTTCCTGAAAAATTGGGGATAATTCCAGAAATTTACCCCATTCTGAAAGAAAAGAAAAAAACAAACTAGGTAATTAGCAACTTTTTTGCTAACCTTTCCTTGACTCCTATCTTGTCCAGACTCTCCTTCTACTCCTTTGGGAAGACACCCCAGAGCTATTAAGGGAGTTGTGGGGATTGCTAACAAGATCAATATAGCCCAAGTCCCTTTGTTTTTTCACCCCTCTCATCTCAGATCAGATTAAGAAAAGAGAATACTAAAAAAAAAAAAAAAACTGTAGGGATACTCAAATTCTAACCCACTTGAGGAAATAGGGGACGGAGCAACAATTGTAGAGACCCCACACAACCTTGCTCAAACAGCTCTGCAACTCTGCTTGGGGAAATGGGGGTAAAGTGGATGTCAAGCTCCATGGACAGCATTCCCTCAGCCCTGGCACCTGAAACTGCCATCAAAGGGAGATCCTGGCACCAGTCACCCCAGCCATCAGCAGGTTCTATCCAGGAACTGCCTGGGAAGAATCTAGGAAGAATCTGGCATGGCAGTGTGAGGTGAGAAAATCAGTGAGTCTCTGCATTTGGTAAGCCTACCATTTTCTTTTTCAGTTGTGGATAAGTATTAGCTATGTAATTTATGGCACCTTATTTTATCTCTGCCCAGTTTTCTGATTTGTAAAGAGAAAAAGTAATGGTTGCTGTGAAGATCACATGATTGCAAAAGTGCTTAGCACAAAACAAATACTATATGAAACTGCTATAATGTATATAATTGCTTCATGTTTGATAACTTTAGATGGGTTTTTAAATGTGACCAATATACAATGATTGGCCAGTGTTGAGATAAATGATTTTTATGTGTGTAAAGTAATTCGGAAGCAAATTCAACTAAATTAATGTCGCTCCAGGACTAGGAGGATAGTACATAGAGGGAAGAGAGTCTATTCTTCTTTTTTCTCCCTTCCTTCCTTCCTTCCCTGACTGCAACAGGGATATAGGGATGAAGGGGTGAGAGGAAGAGAAAGAAAATATATTCAGTTCAGTGAAATTTGTTATTTGAGATATGATAGTAAAAGCAGTTTTAAAGAAGCTCTAATCAAAGCTACTAAAGGGATATGTAAATTATAATCTATTTGCACTAATAATGTTAACAGAAGATTTAGGAATTTGGGAACTTTAGGAAAACAGAAAAGGAGTTTGCTTTTTTGCAATAGCCTGCTTTTGAGTTAGAGAGTGAGACTTCTGAGGAACATGTCAGTTAAAAAAAAAATTGGTACTTTAACCTTTCATGGCTCACAAAAGGGAAATAGTTTGTGTGAATTGGAAAATAACCAAATAGCAACTCAGTTTGTCTAGAACATTTAATTAGAATTTTAGGAATCTCATGAATTAAAGCTAAATCAGTTTTAAAATCTGTTCTATCTCAATTTTAAGAATTGTTTTGTTTCCTCCCTAAAACAAAAGGAAAACTTATTTAAGGGAATAGACATCCTCCCAGAGAACTTCCAAAGCAGCAACAGTCTGGGGACAAAAACAAGTTCAGTCCCTTCTGTGCCCCTTAATTTGTAAGTTTGCCCATTTTCTTGAAACCATTAATCAAAGTCATCAGCCCTGAGAACTAAGACTGTTTAGAATGTAGTTTCTAAACAAGGAATGTGTTTACTAAGAATATACATGTTAAATAAAATCTCCTATGTGTGAAAGTCCTGCTAAACTTTTAAAAATAACATATCTAGCCCTAAGCTGCGATTAGTAGAATTTGTTATTAGAGATAAAATCTTTTAACACTGTAACTGATATTCTTTTGAGTTTTGAATTCTATTGCCTGATCATTAAGTCAATAACCCACTATTCTACAGAAATGCCATAAGTTACTCAGAGGATCAACAAATATAGCAACCTAGTCTTTGACAAACCCAAAGATCCCAGCTTTTGGGATAAGAACTTACTGTTTGATAAAAATTGCTGGGAAAATTGGAAACTAATATGGCAGAAACTAGGCATTGATCCATACTTAACACCGTACACCAAGATAAGGTCAAAATGGGTTCATGACCTAGGCATAAAGAATGAAATTATTAATAAATTAGAGGAACACAGGATAGTTTACCTCTCAGACTTGTGGAAGGGGAAGGTCTTTATGACCAAAGCAGAACTAGAGATCATTACTGATCACAAAATAGAAAATTTCTATTATACCAAACTGAAAAGTTTTTGTACAAACAAAACTAATGCAGACAAGATTAGAAGGGAAGCAACAAACTGGGAAAACATCTTCACAGTTAAAGGTTCTGATAAAGGCCTCATTTCCAAAATATATAGAGAACTGACTCTAATTTGATAAGAAACCAAGCCATTCTCCAATTGAAAAATGGTCAAAGGATACGAACAGACAATTCTCAGATGAAGAAATTGAAACTATTTCTAGTCATATGAAAAGATGCTCCAAGTCATTATTAATCAGAGAAATGCAAATTAAGACAACTCTAAGATACCACTACACACCTGTCAGATTGGCTAAGATGACAGGAAAAAATAATGATGATTGTTGGAGGGGATGCGGGAAAACTGGGACATTGATGCATTGTTGGTGGAGTTGTGAACGAATCCAACCATTTTGGAGAGTAGTTTGGAACTATGCTCAAAAAGTTATCAAACTGTGCATACCCTTTGATCCAGCAGTGTTACTACTGGGATTATATCCCAAAGAGATTATAAAGAAGGGAAAGGGACCTGTATGTGCACGAATGTTTGTGGCAGCCCTTTTTGTAGTGGCTAGAAACTGGAAACTGAATGGATGTCCATCAGTTGGAGAATGGCTGAATAAATTGTGGTATATGAAAATTATGGAATATTACTGTTCTGTAAGAAATGACCAACAGGATGATTTCAGAAAGGCCTGGAGAGACTTACACGAACTGATGCTGAGTGAAATGAGCAGGACCAGGAGATCATTATATACTTCAACAACAATACTAGATGATGACCAGTTCTGATGGATCAGGCCATCCTCAGCAACGAGATCAACCAAATCATTTCTAATGGAGCAGTAATGAACTGAACTAGCTATGCCCAGAAAAAGAACTCTGGGAGATGACTAAAAACCATTACATTGAATTCCCAATCCCTATATTTATGCACACCTGCATTTTTGATTTCCTTCACAAGCTAATTGTACAATATTTCAGAGTCTGATTCTTTTTGTACAACAAAATAACGTTTTGGTCATGTATACTTATTGTGTATCTAATTTATATTTTAATATATTTAACATCTACTGGTCATCCTGCCATCTAAGGGAGGGGGTGGGGGTGGGGGGTAAGAGGTGAAAAATTGGAACAAGAGGTTTGGCAATTGTTAATGCTGTAAAGTTACCCATGTATATATCCTGTAAATAAAAGGCTATTAAAAAAAAAAAAAGTTACTCAGAGGAATGCCTTCCTGAACTGTCATAGGTAGATGTATTATCTGGGCTAGAGCTGGGAGGACAACCTTAACCTCTGCTCAAGGTGGGAGCCTTCTGACTCAGTTTCCCAGTTCTGTTTCTTTGTTTTGCACCTGATTGTTCCCGAGTCTGGCTATGAGGTGGAATTGTTACTGCATGATTGCTTGTCAAACAGAGCTAAAGATGCTTTATCCTGTCGTGTATGTGCTCTCAGGCTGAAGCCTGAAGGATCTATTTTGATACTATTACAATTATGTACCTGCTTTTTATTCTTATAGCAAATTGCTATAATCAGAACAAATGGTCAGTAGAATCTATGAGCCCAGTACAGGTGTACCAGAGGACATAATAATGGTTTTCTACCTTAGGTTTTAAAGATGCTTTCTTTTGCATACATATTGCACAAAGACTCATAATTTCAGGGCATCTAGAAGATGGCACCAGCCCTGGGCAAGTCACTTAACCCTATTTGCCTCAGCAAAAAAAAAAAAGTCTCACAATTTCTTTTGGCCTTTGAAGGGGCAAGTCCAGGGGAACATAACCCTCACCAATTAACATGGGCAGTCATGTAACATAACATGGAGCTTAGGGCTTCCATGATAGCCCCCACATATTTGGACAGTTCCTGACTATCCAGTATATAGATTATTTCTTGATCTGCAGCCAAGAGGCTTCTCTGGCTGTAGCCATAAAAACCCTTAACTTCAAGGCTCCCCACCAAAGCTATGAAATTTGTCTAAATTGGTCATGTATACTTATTGTGTATCTAATTTATATTTTAATATATTTAACATCTACTGGTCATCCTGCCATCTAGGGGAGGGGGTGGGGGGGTAAGAGGTGAAAAATTGGAACAAGAGGTTTGGCAATTGTTAATGCTGTAAAGTTACCCATGCATATATCCTGTAAATAAAAGGCTATTAAATTTAAAAAAATGAAATTTGTCTAAAGACCCACTTTGCCTATGAGTCTGTTAAGTATTTGGGCCATGAATTAACTCCCACAACCTATTTTCTCATGGTGGAAAGCAATCATCACTCCCTGAACTTTCCTCAAAGAAATAACTGGATACTTTCCTGGACAGGGCAGGGTTTTGTAGAACTTGGATACCTAACTTTGGTTATTGCCAAACTCCTCTATGATTCTATTCAAGGCCCTGACACAATTCCCCTCAAATGGGTCCCTGATCAATCCAAGACTTTTTAAATCCCTGAAAGCTAAGCCAGTCTCTGCCCCAGTCTTAGCCCTACCAAAAGCCTTTTACTCTGTACATTCATGAAAGGCAGGGGGGCAAGTCGTAGGAATCTTGATGCAGGGGAAATTCTACAATGTTGCAAGCTATATCCATGGACCTAGAAAAAGGACACCAGAAGGGGGACTTCAGACCAAGGGAAATAGACTTGCAGGTTCAGCTAGCTGCCCATATTGATCCCTGTTTGCTCCTAACCATAGCACCTTTAATTCCCTAGCTCCCAGGAGACCCTTTCTCCTTCTGGGTGGTCTCAAACATCTTCAGGCCAACTTCTAATCCCAGAGGTCAGCCAGCCAAAACTTCTCTTTGGCCTCCACCAAGCTACTCCCTTGGGGAAAAAATGCTTTCCAATCCCTTGTAAAACCTATTTTCACTGGTCACAAGCTAGGAGTCGCAATTAAACAGCTCTGTCAAGTCTGCCCAGTTTGTGCCCAAATAAATCCTGAAAGGGCTTTTAACCTCCCCCCCTCTCTTCTGAAGCCTATCCAGAAGAGGGGTACATACACAGGGTAGGGCTGGCAGATAGATTATACACATGTCCCCTCTCAGAGGCTTCAAACTGCTTTTGGTTTTTGTTGACACTTTTACTAACTGGATAAAAGCCTTCCCTTGTAAGCCTGAAAAGGTTCAGAGGTTTTTGCTAAAGGAGATCAAACCCATTTAAGATTCATTATTATCTCCACTCTGCATGTCATCTTCCTATGTTTCACTAGAAGCTGTACCCATCATTTTCCCCCTCTCAAGAAGTTTGAACTTCTTGAAAATGAAGGGTACAGCTTCTAGTGAAACATAGGAGTGAGGAGGTCCCCTGACCTTAAAGTGCTTCTGTCCTAACAATCTGTCAAATATTCTAAAATCTTCTGGCTTTAAAATCAGTGATTTTGAGGTCCCCCAACCTTAGAGTACTATCATTCTAATAATCTGTCAACAATTCTAAAGTCTTCTGGCCTTAAAATAGTCCTACAAACATTATAGATAATCTATTGGTCAGTGATAACCAAACCTCAGTCCTACCTGCGAACTATAAAATTAGCAAATAAGTAACATGAACCTAACTTTGTCTTATAAATCTATGTTCTTTCTCTTGGTTTCTTGCTAATCCCTTTTGGAACTTAGTTGGCTTCAATTGGCATTACAATTACAATAAACTTTGCCCCTTGACTTGGAGATGGGTTCAAGCCTGCAAATTCTTTTGAAACACTTTGGACATATATCTATAACTCCGAACCTTTGGGGGTCCTTTCCCAACCTCAACACCTTGAAAAAGCACAAATACTTTTTTTTTAACACTTCTAATTATTAGGAAAATCAAAACTGACACTGACATCAAGTCAAAGCTGGCTTCCTTACAGCTTCTACCCATAACTTCTGGTTCTGTCCTGCTTCTGTTCTGAAAGGCCAAACAACAGACCCCGTCTCTCCTCCTTGTACTACCTTTTCAAATACTTAAAGAAAATTATTTTGTCTTTTCAAAGTCTTGTCTTCTCCAAGCTAAACATACCCATTTCCTTCAACCAGTCCTCGTGTGATGTTGATTCAAAACTTTTTGCCATTTTGGTTGTTCTCAATATACTCTTCAATTAATCAATAACATTCTTAAATTTTCATGTCCAGAATTTAATACAATATCCTAGGTGATATGTAAGGAGGGCAGAGTAGTGTGAGATTGTCATTTTCCTATTCCTGAGAGCTCTATGCCTTATAGTTAAAAAAAAAAAATCATCACCCTAGTCTATCTAACATAGTAGTGGGCACTTTGCCTCCTCTCGTAAACCCCAGAATACCTATTTGTGTGGTTAGCTGTGTTTATTTGGACAACTGAATTGATTGCTTCCCTGATCCTGTATTTAAATTTCACCAATAGACCTAATCAGATCCTTTTCTAGCTGGAAAGGCCCTTTGTTGAAGGTACATGTAATACAATTAAGGTGGAGCTCTGCCCAAAGTCAGAAATCAAATTACACTTGAAATAGACTTCATTCGGGAAGAAGGAGGAGTTATTAGGAGAATGTATAAATTCGGTTTACCAAATCTGCCTCTTAAAAATTTTAGCTTGTCCTTTGCGATGCCCAATTGGAGTACCAGTTATGGAGGGAATTCAATTTTGTAAGGCAAAGTATGCAAAATTCCCGATTCTAACCACCTAAAAAAGGCAAAAGGCAATCACTGTCTGAGGTGTCTAGTGCATTCAGCTGATTTCACAAGAACAAATCCTCTACAACTAACAAAATCTCTGAATTGTTCCCATTAGACTTTACAGTCATTAGCCATTGTTCTAATGATTCATTGGCTTGCTGTTTAAATGCCTCCTGCTATCGCCCAAGTTCCTTAGTAGTAAAAGTCCATTCCCATCCCCAATTCCCCTTTAAAGGAAGCCATTGTTCCTCAGAAGGTAGTAAAAAATAGGGCTTTGAAAAGTCTTATCCCAACATTTCCAAATCCTCCTTGTGTTGGCTCTCATTCTCTTCCCTTAGAACTCTTATCTCTGCAGCATTTAACATTCTCCAATGGACCAGAAATCATTTTACACATCTGCAAACTATTAGTCTCCACTCTCATTATTTTTACTTTTTTAATCTGTGCTGTTACTGGATTCAGAGCTGCTCTTCTGTCTTGAAAGTATGAACCTTACAGATCAAAAGTTCATTCATTTCTGCTTATAATAACAAAAATCAGTCACAAGTTGTTGTTGTTGTCTTGGTTTTCCTTATTTGGCAATCCAATTTTCACAAAACCTTGAAAAAAAACAAAATATACTGAGTTTTACCATATTTTTACTTTCTCACATCAAATTCCCTAAACATTCATTATTCTAATGATACTGGATGAATAAAAGCTTCTCAATCCTTGTCCCACAGATTGGCAGGGTGCCTTATCTAGCCATCCCAACATTCCCTTTCTGCCACATCACCTCCTCTCACTTCAACAATGAATTTAACCAAGAAGTCATTGCAAAAATTCCTGCCTGCACTCATGAATCATTAAATGCAATTTTTTAAAATATTGTATTAACAACAAAGGATAAGAAGAATAGAATTTCTAAGGTTTAAAAATTAGTAATCCCATTAAAGTAGCTACTCCCCTGTACCGCTGAATTTATCATCCTAATTGGTCATTCAAGGTCAGAAAGGCTTTCTCAGAAGGCAGAATGATTCCACAAACACTTCTAGCACCTCTACGAGCTAGGTTTTTTACACAAGAAAACAAAACCAACGCTAATGACAGGGACATCCTACCCACCTCTTTAAAGGGGAACCAACTTAGTCTACATAAAACAGGTGTTGCTCACAGCAACATAATTTGAAAAAAAAAAAACAGATGTATCACAAACATAAAAATAACAGCAATCGTATTCCACAATCTAACTTAATAAAAATCAGGTTTGAAGATTATATTATTATAGCTAGAACAATACAATAATCATATGTCTTAAGAATTCAGTGTTCTTTTACTCACTCCAGTGGGGAAAAGGCAGATAACAAATGCTTGTGTTTGTGTACACCTACACTTCTCTTGCATATTTTCATAAGCTAGTAAGGTTGTCTAAAGGAAAAAAAAGAACAAGAAAATAACAAGAATTAGGAGACCAAATAAAGATACCAAAAGACAGGAAACATTGAGATCCTATACAAACTGAGCTCTTCATCTCTACTTAAACTAGAAGAGAATATCATCACTATTCAGAGTCATGTGGAATAATCAATGGACAACGTTGCATCATTTGAAAAGATATTGCTTCTCATTAAGAAGTCATGGAGAAAATTAAATTATATTCTATCAGACATTGGAGTCTACTGTCCTGTTGTTTTAACTGTTCCCTTTAATGGCAGTGCCTTCCCTCTGAGATTATCCCCAGTTTAGCCTGTATTTATCTTGTGTGTACATAATTGTTTACATGGTTTTTCTCCCTTTAGAATATAAGCTCTTGAGGACAGGAGCTGTTTTATACTTTTCTTTGTTTCCCCAGTTCCTGGAACACAGTAGATAATTGTTGATTAATTAACCTCACATTTTCAAATGCCTTAAATGATAGAAGTTGGTGATGGCTTTCACTAAGCCTGAAAATTCATTTTCCTGACATTTTCTGAATTTTTCAGACCATTTCATCAACTCTGAACTGATTGCACTTATGCAAGCTTATTGTTGTATACATTATATTGTAATAATAGCAGCTACCCCAGGGAATTGCTATTTATAAGCCATGAAGCAATATATTATTAATTTTTGACTAAACTATCCTGTGTGATTTGGGGAAATGCATTTTACTTTTCTGGGCCTAGTTAATCTGCAAAAAAAAAAAAAGGAATTGGACTAAATTATTGTCAAGGACTTTTTAAAATTAATATTCTTAAGAGAGTTCTATGGAATCAGGAACAGATTGGTAGAAAGGCACTATTGATCTGGGTATTTTCTCTTTCCAAAAGAGGTAATAATAATCAATTATCTTTTATAATGATGGAGACAGAAAAAATACTATGATCCGAAGTAGCAGTATCAAACTTAAATAGAAATTGATCTCTGATAAGGCAACAAATTGACTTTTTTTTAATTATCTATATTGTACCGTACTTTTACTTATTTTTTTCAGCATTTCCCAATTATATTTCAATGTGGTCCAGTAAGTACACTGTGAATTGCTTAACAATTTGGGCCTTCTGAAAATGTCAGAACAAAGGTATCAAACTTCTGATCAAAATTAAAGTGTCATTGAGAAATGTTGAATAAATTAAATAAAAATACAATGCAACACAAATAATGTTAATTTATGGTTTTCTAAATCAGTAAGCTACCTATAGGAATTTGTTTCTATTTGAATTTCATATCACTGGCTTAGGAGACCATAAATCCTAAATTGTACTGGAAGTGACTTAAAAGCCAGCTATCAATTTTCAGTGGAAATATTTATACTTGAAAAATGTTGAATAAGATAAATAAAAATGCAATGCAATAAAGATAATGTTAGTTTGTGGTTTTTTAAGTCAATAAGCCACCTGTAGGTATCTGCTTCTATTTGAATGATTCCACTGGCCTAGAGGACCATAACCAAAATCCTACTGTAGGTGACTTAAAAGCCAACTGTCAATTTTCATTGGGAGTATTTATACCCAGAAATTGGCAAGTGCTATAAATCAGAGCTTTATTTATTGCTTTGTTTATTGTCTAGACTTATGAACATGATGGAGAAAAAGGTCAGCACCTTACTATCAACATATCTGAATGACAGGTTCTTAAACTCCACACTAGAAAAAAAAGAGTACCCATGACAGAGCATAGATTGAGAGGATATGTAACAAAATGACCTACAAAATAGGGTGTGTATAACTGCTAGTGACAGATTTATTACACCTATGGCAAGATAATCAAAGAGATTGGGGGAGATTTTTTTCCACCTTTCAAATTCTACCACATAGGCTGCCAAGATACCTCCTCTTCCTTTACATAAAATTTGCCTTTTAGACACCATATGAAACGCTGTCTCTTTTATTCAGTTTTACTGATACCTTTGGTGAGAGAGGAAGGGAGGAAGAGAGAGAGATGAAAACCTACCTATCTCTGAGCTGTTGATTGATGAGTTCTAAATAAAATCCAAGTCAAGTTCATATCATTAATACTTTTGTAAGTTCCAAAGATATTAGTATATTAAGATAAGTTCATAGTTTTGATGGTTTCAGAGGGCTGGGAAAGTCCTATCCTTAAAACCTCTTCAATATCCTAATTTAGCTGAGGTCCAACCTAGTCAATACAGATACAAATAAGGTACTAACCTTATCAAATACACCAGAAAGATGGAAAATTAATATTGTATATTTAGAAATATGTATTCTTACTATTAGAGTCTACATTAATTAAAAGGTTTCCTTAGTGCTCTATTAGAGATCTAAGGATTCTCTACAATTAGAGTTGCCATGATTTTGGTGTAGATGGGTTTAATTAGCATTTGTTAGGAGGGAAAATGACAAGAAAGAAAGTCATGCATTTGAGAATTTCATTCTGCAGTCAGACTCCTGACAGAAGTAAAAGCTATAGACACTTATTTTCAGTTCAGGTATAGTTCATTTGTTCAGGTGTAGTACAAATGTTCATTTGTACTAGTAATTATAAACAAAATCCTTCAACCAAGATAGTATAGAGGAAAGAAGCTAAAAATGGGGCTGGATCTCATTACCTTTCAAGAAGGAACTAGAAGCATTTTTCCTGATTTGCCAATAATCCAGGCTATTTCATGTTTTCTGGTTTATCATCTATTTATGTTGTTACCAAGCCAAAACTGATAATCATATCGAGGTACTAATGATAATCAAGGCAGAAACATGTAATCGAACAATTCTACTGTAATGTATCCAGACATTACACAATGCCAAAATCTCAGACTTAGAACTACCTCAGTAGTCATTTAAGTCAATAGATCCTGTTCAGAAACCCCTTTTATTGCACCTGACAAGTTGTCACTCAGCCTCTGTTTAAAGACTTCCAGTAATGAAGATTCCACCTTTCTTTTTTCTGAAGTCTTTGAAAAAGAAAACAAAAAGATTCTTTCCAACTCTAAAGCGTATGTCCTAGAGTCAAAAATACCAGAGTTCAAACCTGCCTCAAATACTTTGTAGCTTCCTAACCTTCAGCAAGCCCCTCAATCCCTCCCTGGCTCACTTTCTCATCTGTAAAATGAGGAAAAGAATAGCACCTACCTCCCCAGAGATATGAACATAAAATGAGATATTTGTAAGATACTTAGCATTGTGCTTGACACATTGTATGTACTTAATAAACGCTTGTTCCCTTCTCCCTACTTCCTTATTCATCAGAAGTACATCCAGATTAGTTTTCCATAACAGGTGTTTTCTCTACCTATTGAGGAATGAAATTCTCATTAAAACAATACAAATATTTATTAATTAGTCTAATTTAAGGAGATGGAGAGGGAGATTTCCAATAGATGTCCAGAGAGTGAAAGTATAGTTTTCCTAAAAACTACAACATACTTTTGTGATGTTTCTGGAATTCCCAGCTTCTTTTTCTCTTAAGTGGTCTGTAATCCAGCTTCTTAAACTGTGCCACAGGATCCCCTTGAAACTGAATGTGGGGTCTTGTAAGTGAATGTGGGAGTCATGAAATTATGATTTATCATCAATGTTTGGGTTATATATCTATTTTATATACCTATATTCCTGGAGTCACACAAAAATTTCTCAGGTGAAAAGGGGTCACAAGTGGAAAAAGTTTAAGAAGCCCTCGTCTATAGTATAGTCTAGATTCATCTATTTTTCTCTCTTTTGATCTTCATCTATGTACTCTTTGTCCCATTTCCTACTGATTCCTGGATTTTCTTATGGGAGTATTTATTATCATTATGGGAGTATATATTATCAAAGAGGTTATATTATTCCATAACCTTCTTATCTCTCCTACCCATTTTTAATAAAGTATACCCTTTCAGAGATATATTCCATTCACAAATTCCATATCTCTGAGGTCAAAATTACCTGTATTTCATGAAATTGTGTATAGAAATGTAAGGTCATGGGTTTTCTATATGGAGATTTTCCCTTTCAAATTATTAGACTTCTCTATTCCTATCCTGCTATCTGTGGCATCTAGTTCTGTGTATGTTATCAGGTGAGGGGAGGAGGAACAGAGGAAGTATCAGGACTTCTATTTCCTCATGTATAAAATGAAGTATCATAGGATAACAAATTTCAAGCTGAAAGGGACCTTAGAAATCAACAAGTCCAAATCCTTCATTTTAGATGCAAGCAGTTCAGATGACTTGCTATAGTCACACAACTAGTATGTACCCAAAGCAAAATTTAAACTTTGTTCTAGATTCCACAGATAGTGCTCTATCTAAGCACTTGGGGTGGGGTTGGGGTGGTTTGCACTAAATAGACTCGGAAGTCCCTTCCATGTCCTTAGATCCATGACCCTATGATCAGAATGCGATTAAAGACAAGCTTACAGAGACTATGATAAGTTTTATAATATGATATCCAACTTCATTAAATATCCAACTGTTCTATCTGATAAATAGAGAATACAAACATTTACTAAATAGCACCATATGCAGTATACCTGTGCTAGGTGACAAAAGTTCAAATAAGATATGTTCCCTGACCTCTGGGAGGTAAATAAGATACCTACACAAATAATTATCGTGCATAATACTAGATTATGAATATAATAGTTAGAAAACCAAAGACTATCAATTCTGATGGGAAGAGCTGTTACCAATGAGGGGGATTGTGGGGAAAGTTCTACTTGTGTTAGGCTTTAAGGAAGACATAGGAACAGGTAAGGAACATTTGGAATGGGGGTAGGAGGTGGGGGAAGAATCCAAGCCAAAAAATGAAAAAAGGTTTTTAAAGGACAAAATCACTGTCCAGCTTGGTTGGAGTATATGAGAGGGAATAATTTGAGATTATTGGATTGATTGGATGGTTCCAGGTTATGGGGAGTTTTAAATGCCAAACAAAGAAGGATGAAATTTACTTGATCGACAATAGGAACCCCCTGAAGATCTTTGAGCAGATCTTTTGAGCATGAAGGGATATGTCTAAATATATGTATTTTCTAAGAAAGATGATTCTGTAAGTAATATATGAAGGATAACTTCAAAAAGGAAAGAGATTAAAGACAAGAAGACTTAAATTATTGTATTAGTCCCCAAAGGGGTAGATAAGGACTTAAACAATTTTGGTGCTAGTAAAAATAGAAGTGAAGGGACAAAATGGAGAGCTATTGGATCTATAATTGATTCAATGTGAGAGAAAAAGAAATGGAAAGTACAGAAGATGGCCTCAAGGTTATGAATGTAGTAGATTGGGTGAGTATTGCTACTAAAGATATAAATATAGTATTCAGAAAGAACAAGTTTAAAGACAAAGATATTGAGCTTGGTATTAAATATTAGGAGCTGATACATCAAATGGATAGAAAACTATTAAAGGCAATTAAAGATGAGCCAGAGGCTAGGGAGAGATTGAAAATTCTTGATGAATGATGACATGAAGTCTTGTAGGAAAAAATAAATGGGTTATAGATAGATGGAATAAACAAATACATGAAAGACCGGATGGTAATATGAATAGAGCATTCCACGTGGAGGCAGGGAGACTTTGTTCAAATCCTGTTCTTAGATATTTAATCATTTGTATAACACTGTGCAACTCACTCAAATACTCTCTGCTTCGATTTTCTGATCTATAAAATCAAATCAGCTATGATAGGCTCTCTGGTCCCTTTAAATCTAAACTTATGATTCTATGATCTTCTACGTCTTTATAGATATAGTGCTTTGACAAATCCAATACCTGTTCTAGTCTAGAATAGTTGTGAGAAATCCAACTGCAGTTTAATATATTTTCCCTATAGTCTCAAATCAGCTAGCCCAAATAAATAGAGCATAAAGTCAATGGTGTTGAGGGACAGGGAGATGCTTTCTCGTTGGCCTATGAGTCAGAAGACTATACCTCTGACATTTGAAATTCTGATTTGATATCAAAGGCTTTTCTTGCCTTTTCTCCAGCTCTGTAGTATAAGGAACACATAAAGCCCCCAGATGCCTGAGCATATGATTATGAATGATGTGGCTGATGTGACACCAGAAGTGTCATTACCTCCAGTAGTTTACCTGTGGAACATCAAATGCTTCAGTATTTCTTTGTAAATAGCATAGGCTGAGCCCAGAGGAGATGATCACTTTCTTGTGAATATAATCTCTTGCAAAGGACAAATCCAACTAACAACTCTTTGTTCTTAGCTACCATATGAAGAAGGGTTGGAGGATATAACAGCAAAACTGAATCCATTTCTTCTGTACCTTCCCTGCTATCAACAAACAAACACTAATCTACCTCATCTTTAAAAAAAGAAAAAGAAAAAAAACTCTTATATGACCCTGTCATCCCTTCAAGCTCTTACTTCTATCCTTTTCAAAGACAAACTCTTAGGAAAAAATGTATATTTGAGTCTTTCACTTCCACTTTTCGTGCTTTCCGAACCATTTGCAATCTAATTTTTAACCTTATTATTTATACACTACCTTCTGGAAGAAGCAACCCACAAAGAATCTCTCCCACCACCATTGGAGCTTAAAGTTCTCCCAGCTCAAAGCACTGGGAATGTAGCCCACCATGTGCCCCAATAGCTACATGGTAACATTTATTTATATGCATATACAATCTTATACTTGATTTAACTTTTATCTTTTGTGTGACTTGTAAGCCATCAAAACTTTAACTCCTTGAAGAGTAGGGATTTTATAGTACTTCTTTTAAAAAATATCCTACAGAGTACCCAAAATGCACTATACTCATAATAGACTCTCATAAAATATTTGTTGAATGACTAAGAGGGAAAGAAAAGAGAAAAAAGAAAAGGAAAAGCATAAAAAGGTAAAAGATGGGTAATAAAAAGCATTCCTTATGCCATTGTACAGTTTATACAATCCTTTGAGGCAATTGGTGCATCATTATTCCCAATTCACAGAGGAGATCATCAAGATTAAATGATATAACACTAGTCATATAACCAGTGAGGGAGATCCCAAGCTTGAAGCCAAATCTTCAGACTCCATATCCAGTGCTTTTTCCACTATCATGGGAATGAAAACAGAGGTCAAGTTGTAGAATAGTGACATTACAGATTACTACTGGCTAAAAGGAGTTCCATTAAAGCACATATTTTACCAAGACATTTCCTTCTTAAGAAGTTTCAGTGGATCCTTATTACCTAGAAGAGCAAGTGCATTCACCCTCATTAGGAATTAAAAGTCCTTTCATGGCCTGATAGCCCACCTTATTTCACATTACTTTCCTTCACACACTCCACATTTTCTAACCAAACTGTCAGACTAGCTATTCCCTAACATTAGTGCTGAATCATCTACCTCCATATCTTTGCACATCATTGTCCCCCATGCCTAAAATATTCTCCCTTCTTACCTCCACCTCTTAAAATTCCTAGCTCCCTTCAAATCTCAGCTTAGATGTCACTTCCTATGCAAATCCAAAATCAAAATCTTTCTTATTAGTGTTTCCTTTTCAAAAATTCTTATATTCATTAATCTATATAGTATGTTCTATTCTTCCAACTGGAATGGAAGCTAACTGAGGGCATGAGAACGTGGTTCATGGAAAGCTCTAAAAAACTGCTTTTTGAATTGAGGATTTCCTCCATGCCTGACTGAATGTCACAGTTAATGGAGGGCTTTTTACTGAATATACAGAAAAAGATGCTTTAACCAAAACACTAGCACATCTGCTACAGATGCAATCAATTACAAGAATAAAAGGCACTGAACCATTTGAACACACACACACACACAAAACCCCAGCACTTTCTATTTTTAATACATCTTATTAAGGGTTTTTACTTTTCACCACAGTTTATACCTGTCTCTCAAGACTGACTACTCCATTTTGAACAAGAAAAACATTTAATATAGAAATGTCTGACAACATATATGATATTCTATCACCATAGTCTCCCACTTCTTTGTTATAAGAGAGGAATGTGTTTTGTTTTTGTCTTTCTTCTGTTAGAACTTTGTTAGTTTTTTCCATTACTCGAGTGCAAATTCCTTTCAGGGATCTTTTCATTTGGTATAATATTCTCTTGGTTCTATTTTTTCACTCTGTTTATCTCTACATGATTCTCTGAATTCCCCAAATGCATCATTTCTTACTACACAATAAAGTTCTATTGTATCTATAAACTATCATTTTTCATCATTTCCCCCTTAGATTTATGGTGCAGAATGATATATATAATATTGTATGTGTGTATACATTATCCTATATATAGTATGTGACCATTGAGGATTTTGTTTTGTTTTTCTATGCATATTTGGTACAAGAATTCTAAATTAGAGTGGTTTTTATGCTAAATAGAAACACAGATATCATTTGTTAAATTTCAATTGGTTGTTTTTCTTTTTTTATTTGTTGTTGAGTCATTATAGTCATATCCAACTCTTTGTGACCCCATTTGGAGTTTCCTTAGCAAAGATCCTGTAGCGGTTTGCCACTTCCTTCTCCAGCTCATTTCACAAATGAGGAAACTGAGGCAGAGTTAAATGACTTGCCTAGGGTTATATAATTAGTAAGTATCTAAGACCATATTTCAACTAAGGAAGGTAAGTCATACTCAAGATCTGGAACTTTATCCACAGTGCCTTCTGGCTGTTCTTTCCATATTAGGGAGCTTAAATGTTCTTTCCAATATACATAAAATATCGAAGAAGTTCCTAGGTTATGTCATGAAATTTTAAGGACCTTTTACAGTTCAAGAAAATGTAGAGATACTCTGCTGTGTAGAGTACATGAGAAAATATGCAAGAGTATTAATTTAGAAAAGTGCTATTCCTATGAGTATGCTGTAGTAGCTTTAGAATAAGGAATTGAGTTAAACAAATTAAGAGATCTCAGGATTATTACCCTTTGCAGGCACATGGGTTGGGTTTTTTTTTAATAATAAAAGTATATATCCCAAGAATAGAGCAGATTTCATTGGAAAGTAGAATATTGAAGGTTGAAGGAACGTTAAAGATTATCTAGTTGGTTCTTGTGATTAAGATAGTGACATGAAAGGTTTTAGCCAAGCCCAGTTCCAACCAAAAAAAAAATCTCCATCAAATATTAGAGGAAACAATAATCAATGAAGCAAAAGTTAATCCTGTAAATGCCTCCATCTAAGCCATCAACATTGAGGCAAAACCCTCCTCCAGCAAGAAGATTATGACCCATTGAAGACTCAGATGATGTTTAGCATATTTAAGCAAAAAAGTATCTTTTAAATTAAGGTAAATACATTTTTTTGCAAACTTAATAAACTACAGTATAATGTAAACATAACTTTTATATGCACTGGAAACCAAAAATTTTGTGTGACTCATTTTTACTGCAATTTTTACTTCATTGCAGTAATCTGGAGTCAAATCTGCAATATCTCCAAGGTATACTTATACTTCGGTTTTAATCAGGAGACATACAGAGCCAACACTGAGTGGGTGAATGTCCAGGTTGAGATGATTTAAAGATGTGCAAGGTGACTTCAATGATATCTCTGACATCTGGTCAGGGTTTTTTTTTAAAGCCACAACAGGGGAGGGAACCAACTCCTGATGGTACTAACACCTGCATTGAACCACCAGAAGGCAGATAGAGAAATCAGAGACAAGGCCCGATGATCATCCTAATGGCCAATATTAAATAAGGGGAAACAGAGCCTGGTCTAGGTTCAAAGTTCCCATTTAGGAACTGAAGCTAGAAATAAGAGCAAACAAAGGAAAACTCAACTATCATGAAGAAATGCTGCGGGATTAAAAATAAAAACTTAAAAAGGTATATAGGTACAATAGGTACAGGTAATAGTCTCTTTCCAAGAATGTATAGAAGAAATAAAGCAACATATGAAGATATATTCAGAGCTCTTGAGAGATAAAAACAAAATGGAAGAAGAATAAATAGTTTAAACAGAAGGTGGAAAACACTGCTCAAGTAATGAACTCTGAAAAATGACACAAGAAATATAACAAAGTCAAAAGACTGAAAAATTATAAAATGTAAGTATCTACTATCAAAAACAACCAACCTGGAAAATTGATTAGGAAAAATAATTTTGGAATCATCATATTCCCTATAAACTAAAACTATGATCACATAAAAGAGTGAGTGTTATATTTCAAGAAATCATTGAAAACGGAGAAAAAGTAAAAATAGATAGAATTCACAAAACACTTCACATCAAAAAAACCCAGCCAAACAAATAAAATTTCTGAAAATCAAAAAAAAAAGTGAAAACAAAAAGACTGATAAGATTGATTAAAAAAACTAGAAACTAATTTTTAAAACTAATTAGACAAAAATTGATCATTTGATTTAAAAAAATGGGAAAACCCAGCTTTCCAAAATCAAAAAAGAAGAAAGAATTCACAACAGATCTATTTAGGAAATCCCTATTTAGAAAATACATTAAATTATTAGAAATTATTTTACCAAGTTAAATGCTAACAAAACCAATCAAGTGAATGAAGTAGCCATATTTTTCAAAATATCTAAATTAGAACAATAAATAACAATCTAATAACCCAATCTCAGAAAAAATAAACAAATTATCAGTGAAGTTCTATAAGGGAAAAATCCTCCACAAACAGAGATATAGATTCAAACAGATTTTCAAATGATTTCTATCATTCAAAAAATGATTAACTCCAAAGCTAAATAAATTTTCTGGATCATCCCACCCAAACTGCTTATCTTATCTGATGATCCAGAAAAGATATAATTGATAATCATAATAGTGGGAATCCCCCTATTCCCTCCTCTATCACACATCATCTTATCACATATCACAACTGGGAAAAACTAGAAATTCTAGCGTGGGTCTGGAGTTTAAGAAAGAGGGTCAACATAAACATATATTCACAGTGTAAGAAATAGAATAGTGCTAGAAATACTAGCAGATAGCAGAAATCATAATATAAAACAAGTTCCCATAAATCAATCTTTCTGTGTATTACCAAGAAAACCTAGAAAGATAAAAAGGCAATTCCATTGTAAATAGCTACAGAATGTGTAAAATATTTGACATTCCTCCTACAAAGACATACAACTCAAAAAAGCATTCTTTACAGAAATAAAGACATAAAATTTTTGATTTCCCATGATTGGGCCTTGAAATTATGATAATAATAATAATCCTCAATAAATTAATTTATAGGTTTAGAGCTTTCCTAAATACCAAAGGTTGGCATTATAAAACCAGAAAGAATAATAACCCTCAAAAAGGACAATAATCAAATTCATCTATAGTAATAAAAGACTGTCCAGACTGTCAAAGGAAATACTGAAAAGAAAAAGTGAGGGGGATAAAAAGGGGAATTAGCAATATCATATCTCAATTGGTACTTAACAGTAGTAATCACCCAAACTGTTCAGAACTGGTTAAAAAATAGAAAAGATAATCAATGCAACAAATTAGGCCAAGACTGAGAAGCAATAGAAGATGATAGTATAATGTTCCATAAACTAGATACCAACTAATGAAAGATTTATTATTTGACAAAAGCTTCTGAGGAAAATGGAAATACATCAGTCAATGAGTATTTAGTAAATATTTACTAGGCACTGTGCTATGTATTAGGGATACAGAGAAAGGAAAAATAACCTAACAATGCGTATGGAACCCACAGGTATATATGAGTTAACTATAAGAGGTCACATTATAAATAAATTAGAGATCAGGGAATAAGATACCATCTACAACTACAGATAGAAGCATCCCTAATTAAAGAAGAGACAAATGAACAATTTTGATCACATACAATTAAAAAGCTTTTATCAGAGGAAAATCAATGCAGATAAAATTAAAAAACAATCTATTCGCTGGGAAATCCATCAATCAATATATTAAACACCTACTATGTTCCAGACACTGTGATAAGTACTAGGGATACAAAAAAAGGACCAAAAAAGTCCCTGACCTCAAGGAGTTTTATAATCTAATAGAGAAGAAAACACATAAATATATACAAAGCAAGCTAAACCCAGTGTAAGCAATTGTTACTATCATGATAAATTTAATAAGTTTTTTATAACTGCATATACTTTACACTTTTACATATGATCCTATTTTCTGTTCCTTTTCACATATTGAAATGATCGTGTTTATGTTTGTTAAATTCAAAAAAATTAAAGATTTAGTCCCAATTGCTCCTTTTATAAATAGTGAAACCAATAACATCATGACATTATAACATTATAGTATTACATGAATTTAGATGTAAATGGGGCAGGTCATGTCCCCAAACAAAACATTATGACATGATTTAAAAATCTACTATAATGACATGTGTTTTCACAGATTAGGACCCCTAGGGAATGATTGCCTCAGTTTCAAAGTACCCTACTTCAAATACCTCACAACCCTCATTAATATTTACCTTTAAATAGTAAGAGTTTACAAGCAAAGGCATTTGCTGAAATATTATAGCATAATAGTAACAAAGAATTCTCTCCCGGAATACACTCTTCCAGAAATATAGAACCACAGGAAAAGTGGGCACACACAGAATTCATTTGTAAAGAACTACCTGTAGGGAATGCATATGGCCAAAGCATACATGGTCTTCGAGCCCTTTCAATTCTCATGTTTTCTGCAAGACCATCTTTTCTGGGCAGGTTGCTCAGCTGCTCTCATCTGGGTAAAGAGCTACTACAGAGAAGTATAAATTCATAATTCTTGAATCTAATGCCAAAACTATTGCTACCATTAGTCTGATGACCCAGAAATGATATAATTGATAGTAATAATAGTGGGAATCCTTTCAATTATTACTGTTCTCTGCAAGACCATCTTTTCTGGGCAGCTTGCTCAGCTGTTCTCACCTGGATACAGATCTACTACAGAGAAGAATAAATTCATAAAAATTCTTGAATCAGGTGCCCAAACTGCTTATCTTATCTGATGATCCAGAAAAGATATAATTGATAATCATAATAGTGGGAATCCTATGCATTCCCTCCTCCATCACACATCATCTTATCACATATCACAACTGGGCAAAACTAGAAATTCCAGGGTGGAGCCGAGAAATAAAGGAAAAGGGTCAACATAAACATATATTCATAGACTCTTTAAGTATTAAGACTAAAGGGTCTTCACTCACTGATTCTCCAATCTAATTAACAACCTCCTTTCTGGCAGGAAAAGATAAAATTCAGAGCTATGTGCATCTTCCGCTAAACGAAATCTTCTATAAAAAGAGGTTGCTGTACCAAAATTATCATTACTGTTATGGTGGTAGTGGTGATTGTGATGGTAGCATGTGTATGCTGTGTATTTTCCTAAGAAAAAATCTAAAAATTAGGTTTTAAGCTTTGAAAGTTCAAAAAAAGATATAACACTTAAATCTGAAAAAATTAGTGGAAAATCTCTGTCTATATCTTACAGTAAGCTATCCATGCAGCAGAAACTAAAAAGGGCCCATTTTGAGCTTGATCTCCACTTCAATCCTCCTTACAAGTACAAAACAATTTTAGCCTGTTCCCATGGTAAGCTAATTTCTCCCCTGTATGCTGCAAGAGTTTTTTAATGTGGTGCTCTTGCACCCTCTAGTGTTCTAGATGAAAATTTTCAAGAGAGCCGACTGCACTGAATTTATATAAAGGCTGATGGTACACAATAGACTTATCCAGGTTCTAAAATTCTTGGAGAGCAAAATGGAAGCAAAATGAGAATTTTGGATATTTATTCATCTGTTAAAAGTTCAGGAAACCATTTTCTGGGACCCTATTTATAGAATTTGGGGCTGAAAGGGGTATTAGTTCATAATCCATTGATTTTATTGGTTCTTAAATCATTTTTTTTAATTATTGTTTACAGATGAAGAAACTGAGGCACATAAAGGCAAAATGATTTCTCTAAATGTCTCACAGGCAAGTTGCAAAAGCAGGATTTAAACTCAAGCTTATTCTAGTTCTCTTGACATCAAGTCAGAAGGATTTAAGTTCAAATATGGCCTCACACATTTCAGTTATATGACCCTGCATAAATCATTTAATCTCTTGTTCCTCATTTTCCTTATCTACAAAACAGGGACAATAATAGCATCTACCTCTGAGGGATTATAAAAATCAAATGAAAGATAGATAAGATAAGATAAGATAAGATATAAAATGTTTTGCAAATCTCAAAGTGCTACATAATATTAGTTTTTAACTATTTCAATTTTAAATCTATGATCTACTAACCTTCTTATGAAGGACATTATATAGGACCTACTAATTTCCCAAAATATATTATTATATATTTTATTATATATATATATATTTTCATTATATTATTATATTATATATATTATTATATTTTATTATATTATATATTATTATTTTATTATATATATATTATATATATATATTTTATTATGGAATTTTGCTAGACTAAATGGGTAAAAGTAGCTTGGCTCTCCATTGATCATTGTTAATATGTAAAAATAACAATTGCCATTTATTTTTAGGCAAGCATTTACAAAGCACTTCCTGAAAATAATCCCATGAGCAAAAGTTACCTAAATTTTTGTTGTTGTTCAGACTAAGGTATTCATTTGGAATTCTTGAAGAGAAGATGCCCTCTATCAACAGAGATTGGCAAATAATTTGCAATTCATAATCTCAGAAAACTGCTAGGCCACTGAGAGATTAACTAATTTACCCAAAGTCACACAGCAAATATATGTATGATATAAGTAGAAGTTGAACTTCCTAAATCTGAAGTTGGCTATATTCACCACATAATGAATGATACTTCTCCCCACAAATATATGTAGTATCCTGAGGTACCCTCTCAACTCATAGTCCTTTTTTGGGTCTACTCCAGGGGGTAACTATTACAAATGCCAACTATTATGTGGACATGCACTTCTAAAGCTATAGTTCACAAAGCTCCCACTAGTGTTTGCCTTTAAGATAATTAGCTCATAGCAAAGACATTTATTGAAATGGCATAATATGGACAGCGGTAACAATTTCTCCAATAAACTTAGGATATGCTCTCCCACAAATATATTCAATCAGTGGGAATAGTGGACATACACAGATACAATGGCAGAAAGGTACATACATAGGAAATGCACATGGCCAAAGCAACTTGTACCTCTTACACTACAGGGACTTCTCATGATGGCCATATATTGTGATCTGAACTAGGAATTTTCTTGGGCTTGATCTTGTGGAACAGACATTCCTCACTCCACTTCTTCTAACTCTGTTGTGGTCAGTAGCCAGAGTATTGCTTTGTTCTTTGAGAAGGAGCAGAAACCTTTATCCTAGGACTAGAAGAAATTTCCTCAGGTCTGTTCTCTCAAGGTCTCATGTCTGAAGTTTGTCATCTCATCTACTAGGAAGGAGAGAAGAGAGTAGGATTTTCCTGGTAAATCAATGTCCTTAGTCTTAATCACTCCCTTCAACAACTTTTCTTAGTGCAATGCTGAGTATCCTAAATGGCATACTTCACCCTAACTTATTGTGTCTAGCCAAAATATATCCCAAATATTCATCTATTCAAGCTAGTCCATAAGCAGACAATGACCGTTTGTGACTTAGTGATGCAGGGTTCCCAGTTTTAAATTTTAAGTATCATCACTTGTCTATTCAAATGAGTGTGTATGGAGAAGTTAAAATCTGTGTTCATAAGGCAAATTATTTGTCTTTTTTTTTTAACCATTTTGTACATCCTGCAATTTCATCACGCTCTCACAGGATTTGACAAGTCAGATCCCAACATTCATCTAATCCAAGCCATACATGATAAAATTCCCAATATATTAAGAGTGATCATCTAGGCTTCTTGAATAACTCCAGTGAAAGACAGTCCTCTGCTTCCTAAAACATCTCTGGACAGTTCTCATTCTTAAGATTTCCCCCTATATATCAAGCCTTAATCTGCCTCTGCACCTTCTATCAATTTCTGTTACTTTTCCCCTCTGAGTTAAAGTAGGACAAGTCTTTATCCATATGGCAGACCTTTGGTACTTGAGGACAGCTACTATATCCACTCTAATTCTTCTCCTCTTCAAACTATGCAACTAATACTGCTGTGATATATCACCCCATCATCTCATCCCTGTTTTCACCTTGTAGATTCTTTGAATCCTTTCTAAAATATGGTATACAGAAAGGGCAGAGCCAAGATGGCAGAGAAGAGACATTATCTGAGTTCCTCCTAATGTTTCTCAGATCAACACCAGATCAAATCTCTGAACTGGTTTTGGAGTGACAGAACCCACAAATATTTGCATTGTAACAAATTTCCAGCATAAAATATTCTGGAAGATCTTCAGAAAAGCTCTGTTTCAATTGGCATAGATAAATCTTTAGTTAATTTGATTAGAAAAAGAAAAGAAGAAAATCAAATTGTTAGTATCAAAAATGAAAAAGGAGAACTTTCCACCAATAAAAAGAAAATTAGAGCAATAATTAGGAGGGTTTTTTTGCCCAACTATAAATCAATAAATCTGATAATGTAAGTGAAATTGGGAAATACTTACAAAAATATCAATTGCCCAGATTAACAGAAGAGGAAATAAGTTACTTAAATAGACCCATTTTAGAAAAAGAAATTGAACAATTTAACTAATCAGCTCCCTAAGAAAAAAGCCCAGGACCATATGGATTTACACGTGAATTCTACCAAATGTTTAAAGAATAATTAATTCCAATACTATGCAAATTATTTTAAAAAGTAGGGAAAGAAGGAATCCTATTAAATTCCTTTCATGACACAGATATAGTGCTGATATCTAAACCAGGTATGGTCAAAACAGAGAAAGAAAATTATAGACCATTTTCTTTAATGAATATTGATGCAAAAATCTTAAATAAAATATTAGCAAAGAGATTACAACAAGTTATTCCCAGGATAATACACCATAAACCAAGTAGAATTTATACCAGGAATACAGAGCTGGTTCAATATTAGGAAAACTATTAGCATAATTATCTACATCAATAACTAAACTAACAAAAATCATATGATTATCTCAATAGATGCAGAAAAGGCATTTGGTAAAATCCATCATGCATTCCTATTAAAAAACACTAAAAAGTAAAAGAATAAATGGAGTTTTCCTTAAAATGATCAATAGCATCTATTTAAAACCATTAGCAAGCATCATATATAATGAGGACATAGTAGAATCATTCTCATTATAAGAGGTAAAACAAGGCTGCCCCACTATCAATTCACTATTACTATTACTATTCAATATTGTATTAGGAATGATAGCTTTGGCAATAAGAGAAGAAAAAGAGATTAAAGGAATTGAAGTAGGTAATGAGGAAACCATTTTGGTTTGGTTGATTTGGTTTCCTCAAATCATCACTCTTTGCATATAATATGATGGAACACTTAGAATCAACTAAAAAATTACTAGAAACAATTCCCAAATTTATCAAAGTTGCAGGATACAAAATAAATTCACATAAATCATCATTATTTTGGACCAACAAAGTCCAGCAACAAAAGATACAAGAGAAATTCCATTTAAAATAACTGTAGATAATATAAAATATTTGAAAGTCTGCCTGCCAAGGCAAAGTCAAGAACTATATGAACACAATTACAAAACATTTTCCACACAAATAATTGAAAAAATATTGTGTTCATGAGTAGGCTGAGCAAATATAACAAAAAATGACAATACTACCTAAATTAATCTACTTATTCGGTATCATACCAATTAAACTCCTAAGAAATTATTTTACAGAGATAGAAATAAAATAACAAAGTTCATCTAGAAAAACAAAAGATCAAGAATTTCAAAAGAATTAATGGAAAAACTGCAAATGAAGGTGGCCTTGCTTGTTAAAGCAGCAGTCATCAAAACTATTTGATACTGGCTAAGAAATGAGTAGTCAATTGGTGTAATAGGTTAGATTCACAGGACAAAATAGTCAGTGACTATAGTAATCTAGTGTTTGATAAACTCAAAGACCTAAAGTGGGATAAGAAGTCACTATCTGACAAAAACTGCTGGGAAAATTGGAAATCAGTGTGTCAGAAATTAGGCTTACACCTAACACAGTATGTCAAGATAAGGTCAAAATGGATTCACGATTTAGACATAAAGAGTGATATTATAAGCAAATTAGAAGAACAAAGGATAGTTTACCTCTCAGATCTGTGGAGAAAGAAAGAATCTGTGGCCAAAGAACTGAATAGATAATTTTGGTTATATTAAGTTAAAAGATTTTATACAAACAAAACTAATGCAGACAAGATTGGAAGGGGAGCAATAAACTGGGAAAACATTTTTACATTCAAGGGTTCTGATAAAGGCCTAATTTCTAAAATGTATAAAGATTATAAGAATTCAAGCCATTCTCCAATTGATAAATGGTCAAAGGATATGAACAGACAATTTTCAGATGAAGAAATTGAAACCATTTCTAGTCATATGAAAAGGTGCTCTAAATCACTATTGATCAGAGAAATGCCAATTAAGACAACTCTGAGGTACTACTATATACCTCTCAGATTGGCTAAGATAATAGGAAAAAATAATGATAAATATTGGAGGGAATATGGGAAAACTGGGACACTAATTATTGGTAGAGTTATGAACTGATCCAATCATTTTTGACAGCAGGAATTGTACATGGCAATAAGAAGATTTATTGATCAACAAGAAGATTAATGATCAATTCTGATGGATGTGACTCTTTTTCAACAATGAGATAGATGTTCCAGGCCAATTCCAATGATTTTATGATGAAGAGAGCCATCTACACCCAGAAAGAGGATTGTGGGAACTGAGTGTGGATCACAACATAGCATTTTATTCCTTTTGGTTTTATATGCTTGCATTTTGTTTTTTCTCATTTTTATCTGATTTTTCTTGTGCAGCATGATAATTGTATACATATGTATGCATCTATTGGATTTAATATATATTTTTAACATATTTAACATATATTGTATTACTTGCCATCTAGGGGAGGGGGGAGGGAAAGGGGAGAAAAATTTGGAACACAGGTGCAGGGATCAGTGTTGAAAAATTGTCCATACATGTTTTGAAAATAAAAAGCTTTAATATAAAAAATGTGGTATCCAGAAAAGAGCATAGTACTAGAGATGTGGTCTGAATAGAAGGTTATCACTTCCCTGGATCCTTTTAAATTCCAACTAAAATTCCATCTTCTGTAAGAAGTTTTCTCTGTAGTTTGGATCTATGCTCAAAAAGTTATCAAACTGTGCATACCCTTTGATCCAGCAGTGTTACTACTGGGATTATATCCCAAAGAGATTATAAAGAAGGGAAAGGGACCTGTATGTGCACGAATGTTTGTGGCAGCCCTTTTTGTAGTGGCTAGAAACTGGAAACTGAATGGATGTCCATCAGTTGGAGAATGGCTGAATAAATTGTGGTATATGAAAATTATGGAATATTACTGTTCTGTAAGAAATGACCAACAGGATGATTTCAGAAAGGCCTGGAGAGACTTACACGAACTGATGCTGAGTGAAATGAGCAGGACCAGGAGATCATTATATACTTCTACAACAATACTAGATGATGACCAGTTCTGATGGATCAGGCCATCCTCAGCAACGAGATCAACCAAATCATTTCTAATGGAGCAGTAATGAACTGAACTAGCTATACCCAGAAAAAGAACCCTGGGAGATGACTAAAAACCATTACATTGAATTCCCAATCCCTATAGTTATGCACACCTGCATTTTTGATTTCCTTCACAAGCTAATTGTACAATAATTCAGAGTCTGATTCTTTTTGTACAGCAAAATAATGTTTTGGTCATGTATACTTATTGTGTATCTAAGTTATATTTTAATATATTTTAACATCTACTGGTCATCCTGACATTTAGGGGAGGGGGTGGGGGGGTAAGAGGTGAAAAATTGGAACAAGAGGTTTGGCAATTGTTAATGCTATAAAGTTACCTATGTATATATCCTGTAAATATAAGGCTATTAAATAAAAAAAAAATTAAAAAAAAAAAAAAAAAGAAGTTTTCTCCAATGCCTCTTCATTCCAATGCCTTCCTTCTATCAAATATTTCCTGTTTATCTTGTTCTTTATATGGTTGAGCTAGTTTACATGGTTGGGGTTTTTTTTCTCGTTAGATTGCAAGCTCCTTGAGGACAGGAACAGTCTTTTTGCCTCTTTTTTGTGTCCTCAGTGCTTTGCACAGATGTCTGGCACATAATAAATGTTTATTAATTGGTTGACTGATTAACTTCCTTCACTATGACCACTAAGCCTGTTGCAATCTCATTACTTTCCCTTTACATGCACAGTGCAGCTGAACCATCTGTCTTTATTTTTACTCCCATCTACAAGATATGTTTGTTATATTTACTATCAGATATTGCTTCCTAGTAGCCATAATATGAACAATATTGACAATAATAGTTATCATTACTTACTGCTTTAAGGTTTGCAGCGTTCTATATGTTACCTCGGATGGTGAGCACCAATTGTCCAATTTGAGTTCCTGGCCAAAATTCAGAGATAAGTGAAGTTTGTTATCTAAAATGCTCTAAGTCTACAGTTCCTTGTTGTCCTACTCCCTTGCTCTCTTTTTATCCAATCGTCTGACATCACAGACATTTAGCCCATGGGTGTAATGAAGACAAAGCCTTTTCTAGTAATTGTTATGCTAGCTCCTTCTAGGAAACAGAGCAGGGTCTATATCCCAAAATGGACTATAGACAAAAATTACTTCAGCAAGTACAGTCCCAGAGCATGAATGGATATTAGATGTCTCAAAGTCCAATATCCTCATTGGACAAATGAAAAAACTGAGAGCCAGAAAGATTAAACACTTAAAGGCACCCAGAAAGTAGCAGAACCAGAATTTGATGACAATACCCCTGAAGAAATCCTTGCCACTGCTCCTTAGCCACTTCCTATTTATTAATGGAGAGCTTAAACCAACTCCAAAGATTAGAACTCCACAACTACCAAATGATAGCCATTTAAGGGCATCTTAACAGTTACAAAAAAATTGTCCTCTTATTCTTATAAAGTCATTAATCCAAGTACTATTATTACCTTTTCATTCAGATAAAACAACTTATGTATGCTCAGGAAACTAAAATGGAATACTCAAAGTCATCCAGATGGCAGCAGAGGCAGTCAACAAGCATTTGGTGCTACTTTGTCACTAGCTAAGTCAGAAATAAAAGCCAAGTCTCACTTCCAGGTTTAGCATTCTTTCCATCATAACGTGTTATCTCCCTATCACCTTACCTCCTGCCATTCCAGAACTAAAACTAGTGATTTAAGATGACTGACACTTTCTTAGTTCTTTCCTAACATGGTAATTAATATTTTAAAAGAATGTCATAGAAGGGAAAATATTAAGGAAAATCTTCCCCCAATTTTTTATTTCCCTCATCCCCAAGATTCCATTATTCTATCATCATTCCTTTAATGTTGAGACTTTATTCTTTTAAAAAAAAATTTTAATCTCTTCCTCAGATCTTTTCAGTTATTTATAATTTATCAGTTCTTTATCCTTCCATGTCAATGCATTGTCAAATCAACTCAGAATTAAGAAAGGAAGCTCTATGGGAGGTCTGGCGATTACTGAATGAGTACCACAATAAGCAATAATGTGAAGTTAAATATCTTACTCTCCTAAGATTTGGGAAAGAGGTAAATGAGGACATATACTAAAAGATTGGTAGAGTCCTTGACCCAAAGTCTCTCCTCACCATGTACGTTAGTTTTTACCAACTTTCTTTTTTATTTTTTTAAGAATGCTTTTATTTTATTTTTTCACAATCACAAATAAAAACAATTTTAACTTTTAAAATAATTTTTGAGTTTCAAATTCCCTCCTCTCTCCTCAACAAGGCAAGTACTTTGAAATAGATTAAAAATGTGCAGTATGTACAGTCTTGTAAAACATACTTCCATATCACATATCAAAAAAAATGGAAAAAAGAGAAATAAATAATGTAAGAAAAAAAGAAGAATGCTTCAATTTACATTCAACTTCTATCAGTTCTTTCTCTGGAAGTGGGTGCCATTTTTCATCCTAAATCTTTAGAACTGTCTTGTATTATTGCATTGCTAAAAATAGATGTCATCCATAGTTGGTCATCATATAATACTACTGTTATTGTCCTAACAGCTTTTTTTATAGTGAAAGGTAATCTCAAACATGTTTCAGTCCCCTTCAAGAGGAGCAAAATGCTTAGGGAATTGTAATATTGCCATTCAACTAACTGTATTTTTAAAAGACACTTTATTTATTATATTCTCAGTTTCCCTTTTACTCTTGAAACTTCTTTTAATCTAGTGTCAATATCATAAGCATAGTTTTCTTTTTTATGGTTTTTAGTACTACATATCAACAGTCATGAGATACTAGCATTTCAAAATACAAACAGCAAGATATCCATATGTCATTGGTGGTGTTTGAACATGGTCCTGGAAACTCTAGATTTTTAAAAATTTATATATTTCCTCCAGGAAGCTTAGAGGCTTGTATATGAAATATTTAAGTAGAAAAAGTGACACTGCTAAGTGGTACATAGAATCTGGCTTTAGAATCCAGGACATCTATATTCAAATCCTGCCTTAGACACTTATATGCTATATAACCATAGGCAAGTCACTTAATTCCATCTATAAAGTGAGAGGGTTATCTCTAAGGTCTCTAAGCTTTAAATCTCTGATCTGAAATATTTAATGATCTAAGAAGATCCTGATTACTTTTTAGTTAGGGTCAAAGGAGGACTCTATTTGGCAACTAATCAATTTTAGAGATATAAATTCCCAATATGTGATGTAGCTCTTCTCAGCAATACAATGATCTAAGACAATTCTAAAAGACTCATATTGGAATATGCTATCCACATCAAGAAAATTAACTATGGAATCTAAATGCAGATCAAATTATACTATTTTTACTTTGGTTGTTGTTTTTCTTTCTTGTTGGTTTCCCCTTTTATTCTGGCTTTTCTTTCACCAGATGACTAATGTAGAAATATGTTTAATATTATTGCACTTGTATGACCTATGTTAGAATTATTATTGTCTTGGAGAAAATAAAGAAAGGAAGAAAAAATGGAAATCAAAATGTTATAAAATTAAATGTTGAAAATTAATAAATAAATTCATCCTTTAAGAGAAGAATTCAAAATAGGATAATTCTCTTCTAGAGCTGATTCTCCTTAACAAAGAGGAACTATTTCCTATGGTGAAATTTATAGGAATTTTGGGGGAGCTATCCTTACTAACATCTATGATAAAGAAGAAGAAAAATGAATAGGGTCTCTCATGAAGTCTAGATTTGGGAGGAAAAAAATTTAGAATCGAAATTGAATTGAATTTAGAATTTGAAAAGAAGGAGGTTAAAATCCCATTCACTGACTTGAAATCCTTGAGGGTAAGCTAGCCCAGAAAATATGGGAAATACTTTTAAAAAACTATTCTAAAGTATTAGAATAAAATAATGAAGACAGGAAAGGGAATGATCCCAATAAATACTTTGCTTAGCATAGCATTCTACCAGACATTAAGTGAATAATAAGAACTTGTTGACTGTCTAAGGAGAAATAAATGGAAGTTATCTTAATAGATCAATCTAAATGTACTTGGAACTCACCAACCAATTTGAGTTTTTTTAAAATATGTGCAAGGGGGTGGAGCCAAGATGGTAGATGGCCAGGATGTGTCCTAAGCTCTCCCCAGCTTACCTCAAAATCAACACTAGATCAAGCCTCTGAATGGATTTTGAAGTGACAGAATGCACAAACATTCAGTGTGTAATAATTTTCCAGTTTAAGATATCTTAAAAGGATATTAGGAAAAGTCTGCTTCAATTATCTAGGTGGGTAACAAGACCAGTGAAGGCCCTGAACAGGGAGGCCTAGCATAGGGAATCTAGCAGGAGGCTCTTAGCCAAAATATAGCAGTTTTTGGTTACTCTGCCCTGGTTCAAGAAGGCCAGATCATCAGTGAGATCTCCAACACAACCACAGAAGGCAAATTATGAGCCCTGTATCCCAGCACAACAGGTGGGATTTGGCCAGCTCCACCCAGTGCAGTGAGAAAGTCTGCAGCACCACCAGTCACAGCACAGTCAGTGCTGTCCACCTGCAGAAGAAGCTTGGGACAATCTCTCCTGTATGCTAGGAACACCTTTAAAAATGAGCAAAAAAAAGAGTTCTGACCATAGAGAGCTACTATGGAAACAGAAAAGATCAGAAAACAAACCCAGAAGAGGACAGCAAAGATAAAATGCCTTCAAGTGCAGCCTCAAAGGGGAATATGAACTGGTCTTCAGCTTAAAAGTTCAAAGAGAATCTTAAAAGAAAGGTAAAAGAAAAATGAAGGAAAGAAATGAGAGCTATGAAGGAGAGTTATGAAAGTTTGGGTGGAAAGCCAACTGGAAAGGGAAGCACATAAATGACTAAAGAAAATAACTCTTTAAAAAAAATTAGAATTGGTAAAATGGAAGGTGGGGGTGGAAATCTACTAAATAAAACACTCCTTTACTATTGGCCAAATGCCAAAAAAAAATTAGAATTAGAAAAATGGAAGTGAATGACTCAATGAGACATAAAGAATCAACCAAATAAATTTTTAAATGAAAAAATAGAAGAAAATGTAAAATGCCTAATTAGAAAAACAAGTGACCTGAAAAATAGATCCAGGAGAAACAACCTAAGAATTATTGGTCTACCTGAAGTCAAAATGGGAAAAAAAAAAAGAGCCTAGACAACAACATCTTTCAAGAAATCAAGACTCCTCTGGTATCTTAAAACCAAAGGGTAAGATAGTCATTGAAAGAATCCACCTAAGGAACTGGGAACTGAGTGAACGCTCATCAGTGGGAGAATGGCTGAATAAGTTATGGTATATGAATGTTATGGAATATTATTGTTCTAAAAGAAACAATCAGCAAGATGATTTCAAAAAGGCCTGGATAGAATGCTAAGCAAAGTGAACCAAGAGAACAATATACACGGCAAAAACCAGATTATATGATAATCAATTATGATGGGCATGACTCTTTTCAACAATGAGGTGATTCAAGCCAATTCCAATAGACTTGTGATGGAAAGAGTCATCTGCACCCAGAGAGAGGACTGTGGGGACTGAATGTGGATCAAAACATAGTATTTTTACTTTTTTGTTTGCTTTTTATTTTCTTTAACATTTTCTTTCCTTTTTCAACTGATTCTTCTTGTGCAGCATAATTTTAGGAATATGTATAGAAGAATTGCACATGTTTAACGTTTATTAGATTACTTGCAGTCTAAGGGAAAGAGTGGGGGGAAGGAAAGGAAAAAAATGGGACACAAGGTTTTGTAAAGGTGAATGTTAAAAATTGTCTATGCATATATTTTGAAAATAATTTTTTTAAAAAAAGAAAGAAAATATCCACCAATCACCTCCTGAAAGAGACCCAAGGAAATGAAAATGAAAATGAAAAGTCCAAGGAAGATAGTAGCTAAATTCCAGTATTATCAGATCAAAGAGGAAAAAAACTGCAAATAGCCAGAAAGAAACAGTTCAAATATCAAGGATCCACAATCAGGACTACCCAAGACTAATAACTTCCACATTAAAGGATCAGAGGATATGATATTCCAATAGACAAAGGAGCTTGGACTATAGCCAAGACTCAACTGTCCAGCAAAATAAAGCATTACCTTTTGAGAGGAAAGATGAACATTCAATGAACTAGGGGATTTTCAATCATTTCTAATGAAAAGATCAGAGATGAACAGAAAATTTTATTTCCAAATACATGATTCAAGAAAAGCATAAGAAGATGAAAAGGAAGAAAAAATATGTTTTTTAAAGGTTAAAATGTTTACACTCCTACATGGGAAGATGATACATGTAATTCTTGAGAAATGTATCTTTGTCAGGGCATTTAGAAGGATATACTTAAAGAGTATAGATATAAGTTAACTTTAATATAATAATATAAAAAAAGTTGGAGTGGAAAAGAAGCATTGTTTAAACATTAATCTCATCAAATTTGGCTCAAAGAAGAAATAACATGCATACTTAGTTTGGTATAGAAATTTATCTCAGCCTGTAGGAAGTGTAAGGAGAAAGGGATAAGCAAGGGGAGCAGGGGGCTAAAAAAGGGAGAGTGGATTGAGGGAAGTGGTAGAAGCAAAACACTAGTAAGGAGGGAAAGGGTGAAAAGAGGTAGAAAAATATAACTTCAAAAAAAGAGGGTGAAGGGAAATAGAGTTAGTAATCATAACTGTGAATATGACTGGGATGAATTCTCCCATAAAACAGAAGCAGATAGCAGAGTGTATTAAAAGCCAAAATCCTACAATATGTTGTTTACAAGAAACATATTTGAAGCAGAGATATACATGTAGAGTAAAGGTAAAAGTCTGGGGCAGAATATATTATGCTTCAGCTAAAGTTAAAAAAAAAAAAGTAGGGATAGTGATCCTAATCTCAGATCAAGCAAAAGCAAAAATAGATCTAATTAAAAGAGATAAGGAAGGAAACCACATCTTGCTAAAGGGTACCATTGATAATAAAGTAATATCAATATTAAACATATATGCATCAAATGTTATAGCATCCAAATTCTAAGAGAAACTAATATGAGTTACAAGAAGAAATAGACAGAAAAACTAAACTAATAGGGTTTCTCAACTTTATCAGAATTAAATAAATCTAATCACAAAATAAAAAAAAAGAAGTTAAGTGGATGAGTAGAATTTTAGAAATGTGAGGTGTGAAAAATCAACTGATTTTTCTTGTGCAGCATAATTGTAGGAATATGTATAGAAGAATTGCACATGTTTAACGTTTATTAGATTACTTGCAGTCTAAGGGAAAGAGTGGGGGGAAGGAAAAGAAAAAAATGGGACACAAGGTTTTGCAAAGGTGATTAAAAATTATCTATGCATATATTTTGAAAATAATTTTTTTAAAAAAAAGAAAGAAAATATCCACCAATCACCTCCTGAAAGAGACCCAAGGAAATATACACCTTTGAAGAAATTTGAATAGGGATGAAAAGGAATATACCTTTTTCTCAGTGGCATATAACACCTATACAAAAAAAAAAAATAATAACCATGTATTAAGACATAAAAACCTCACAATCAAATGCAGAAAGACAGAAATAGTAAATGCATCCTTTTCAGATCATGACGCAATAAAAGTTACATGCAATAAAGGGCCATAGAAAAATATATCCAAAAGTAATTGGAAACTAAATAACTTAATCCTAAAGAATGAATGGGTGAAACACCAAATAATAGGAAAAAATCAATAATTTCACAAGAGGATGACAATAATGAGATAACATACCAAAACTTATGGGATGTAGCTGAAGCATTCTTAAGGGAAATTTTATATCAATAAATGCTTACATGAATAAAACAGAGAAAGAGAAGATCAATGAATTGGGCACGCAACTAAAAAAGGGAGAAAAAGAACAAATCAAATTAAAATGTTAATTTAATTTAATTTAAAAATAAAATTAAATACCTAATTAGGAATACCTATAATCAAAGGAAAGATTAACGAAACAAAGTAAGAAAATTATTGAACTAATAAACAAAACTAAATTGGTTTTATGAAAAAAATAGATTAACCTTTAGTTAATTTGTTTAGAAAAAGGAAAGAAAACTAAATTACCAGTATCAAAAATAGAAAGAGTGAATTTACCACCAATGAAGAGGAAATTAAGGCAATAATTAGGAGCTATTTTGCCCAACTGTATAAATCTGATAATCTAAATGAAATTGATAAATACATAGATTATATTTATATGGATTGCCCAGATTAACAGAAGAGAAATAAATTAAATAGTCCTATTAGAGAAATTGAACAAATCATTAATGAACTCCTTAAGAAAAAAAATCTCCAGGGCAGCTAGGTGTTGCAGTGTAGGTGGTGCAGTGTATAGAGCACCAACCCTGAAATTAGGAGGACCTGAGTTCAAATTTGACCTTAAAACACTTAATACTTCCTAACTGTGTGATCTTGGGCAAGTTACTTAACCCCAATTGCCTCAGCTAAAAACAATTCTCCAGGGCCAGATGGATTTACAAGTGAATTCTACCAAGCATTTAAAGAACAATTAATTTTAATATTGTATCAACTATTTGGGAAAATGAGGAAAGGAGTCTTTTATGACTCCTTTTATGACACAAATATTGTGCTGATACCTAAACCAGCAAGGGCCAAAACATAAAAAGAAAACTAGAGACCAATTTCCCTAATGAGTATTGATGCAAAAATCTTAAATAAAATAGTAGCAAAGAGATTACAGCAACTTTTCACCAGGATAATACACTATGACCAAGTAGTATTTATGCCAACAATGCAGGGCTGGTTCAATGTCAGGAAAATTATCAGCATAATTGAAAAACTAACAGAAATTATATTATCTCAATAGATGCAGAAAAAGCATTTGATAAAATACAATACCCATTCCTATTAACAAACACTAAAGAAATAGGAATAATGGAGTTTTCTTTATGATAAGTAGCATCTATCTAAAACCATCAGAAGCATTATATCTAAAAAAAGAAAAACTAGAAGCATTCCCAATAAAAATGGAGTGAAACAAGGTTGACCATTATCACCATTACTACTCAATATTATGCTAGAAATGTTAGCTTTAGCAATGAGAAGAATTGAAGGAATTAGAGTAGGCAGTGAAGGAACAAAGTTATCACTATCTTTGCAGATGATATGATGGTATATTTAGAGAACCAACTCAAAAACTACTGGAAACAATTAAAACTTTAGTAAAGTTGCAAGATATAAAATAAACCCACATAAATATTGGTATTTCCTTATGTTACCAACAAAGTTCAGCATCAAGAGAGAGAAAGAGAAATTCCATTTAAAATAACTGTAAATAACCTGTGGAGAAAGAAGGAATTTGTGACCAAAGAAGAACTGGAGCTCATTATTGAATACAAAATAGATAATTTTGGTTATATTAAAAAGTTTTTATACAAATGCAGACAAGATAGAAGGGAAGCAATAAATTGGGAAAACATTTTTTATATTCAAGGATTCTGATAAAGGCCTCATTTCTAAAATATATAGAGAATTGACTCAAATTTATAAGAATTCAAGCCATTCTTCAATTGATAAATGGTCAAAGGATATGAACAGACAATTTTCAGATGAAGAAATTGAAACTATTTCTAGTCATATGAAAAGGTGCTCCAAATCACTATTGATCGGAGAAATGCAAATTAAGACAACTCTGAGATACCACTACATACCTCTAAGATTGGTTAAGGTGACAGGAAAAGATAATGATAAATGTTGGAGAGGATGTGAGAAAACTGGGATAATAATACATTGCTGGTGGAGTTGTGAGCTGATCCAGCCATTCTGGAGAGCAATTTGGAACTATGCTCAAAAAGTTATCAAACTGTGCATCCCCTTTGACCCAACAGTGTTTCTACTGGGCTTATATCCCAAAGAGATCTTAAAGGAGAGAAAGGGACCCACATGTGCAAAAATGTTTGTGGCAGGTCTCTTTGTAGGGGCCAGAAACTGGAAACTGAATTGATGCCCATCAATTGGAGAATGGCTAAATAAATTGTGGTATATGAATGTTATGGAATATAATTGTTCTGTAAGAAACGATTAGCAGGATGATTTCAAAGATGCCTAGAGAGACAGACCTACATGAACTGATGCTGAGTGAAATGAGCAGAGCCAGGAGATCATTGTACATGACAACAAGATTATGTGATGATGAACTATGGTGAACTTGGTCTTTTCAACAATCAGGTGACACAAGGCAATTGCAATAGACTTGTAATAGAGAGAGCTATCCATATCCAGAAAGAAAACAATAGAGACTCAATGTGGATCAAAGGATAGTATTTTCACCTTTGTTGTTATTGTTTGTTTGTGATTTTTTTCTTTTTCATGTTTATTTTCCCATTTTGATCTGATTTTTCTTGTGCAGCATAATGAATATTATATTTAGAAGAATTTCACATGTTTAACTTATATCTGATTGTTTGCAATCATGGAGAGGATGGAGCGGGGAAGAAAGGGAGAAAAATTTGGAACTCAAGGTTTTGCCAAGTTAAATGTTGAAAACTAACTTTGCATGTATTTGGAAAAATAAAATACTATTAACTAAAAAAGAAAAAAAAAAGATTTGTGCATGGACTATTTTGTTATTAGTCATTTGAATCATGTCAGATTCTGTGACCCTATTTGGGGTTTTCTTGCTATATACTAAAGTGATTTGCCATTTCCTTCTCCAGCTAATTTTACAGATAAGAAAACTGAGGCAAACAGGATGAAGTGACTTGCCCAGAGTCACACTGGTAGTGTCTGAGGCTGGTTTTGAATTTAGGCCTTCCTGCCTCCAGATCCAGCACTCTATTCACTGTACCACCTAGCTTCAATATTGCCTATACATATTGGTAATGGGCTTGGTTTTTCTTGATTTCCCAATAGGTAGAGAATTTGGAACTAAAAATAAAATAAAATTTAATTTTAAAAGAAAAAAAAAAGGAAGGATAAATATAAAAACATGGCATAGTTCCATAAAATAATATCTAGAGTTTAAAAGCTAAGAGTAAGCTTAGGCTGGTGAAAAAGCTAAAATATGCCCTAGTGACACTGCCAAGCACATAGCTTAATTAGAAACAATATTAGCTAGAGGTCATATAGTGCTTTGAAGTCTGCAAAGCATTGTATATTTTCTCATTTGATCCTCAGAACAAGTCTGTGAGTAGATAATATTATAACTATTTGACAGTTTGGGAAATTGCAGCTAAAGATGTTAAAATACTTAACAGCTATTAAATGCTTGAGATCACATTTGAACTCAGTCCTTCTACTGTTTAGGTTCTATTCTTTACATCACCTGGCTATCAATTAAAAAATAAAGACAATATATATGGAGACAAAAGACCTTCTACTAGTTACTGTCTTTCTGTCTTTAAGCCTGAATTTCTGAATTTCTTGGATTTTATCTATTAAAATAGGTGTTACAGTGGAAAGAGTGCCAGGTGTGGAGTCAGGAATATCTAAGTTTAAATGCATCCTTATACATTAACTAGGTTGTAAATGTATACATTTATACAAGTCCTTTAACACCATTTGCCTCAGTTTCCTCATCTGTAAAATGAGCTGGAGAAAGAAATGGCAGTATCTATAAAAAGAAAACCCCAAATAGAGTCACAAAGAGTGATGTCCAACTGAAATGACTGAACAACAATATATCTATTAAAATAAGGCATTTAAACTGAATAATTTCCAAGATACCTATCAGTTCTAAACCCTAGGAAAATTTAAATTTCTCCTTTCATTAAATCCCCAAGTCATTCAGGCACCAATCTTCAAGGAGAGATTGTACCTATTCTACAATCCATCAACGGCATGGCACAGATTCAATTTAACAAAAATACCTTCAGCAAAAACTATCTCATTTGGCCAATTATTCTACTACAAATCATTTAACAGCCGAATCTTCAAATAAGCACATTATCTGAGGTTTTCTTTAAAATGATCTGTTAAAATTCACAATTGTCTTTTGGTTGCTAGATGCAATCTTGCCTCTGGTTTTTTAAATTAAGTTTAACTGATCATTCCAAAGGGCTTCTTTTCCTGCCCTCCAGGAAATGAAAGTACTGCACTTTGGCTTAGATATTTGAAGTGTAATCCTTCATTTCAACTGATCTCCTTATTTCTTCAAATCATTTTTTTCTGTTTTTTGAAGTATTTGAATTTTTAATTGCCTTGGGTTTTTTTTTCCAACATAATAATTGTGTGATTAACTGTGATTACTCATCAAACCTAAATTAAATATCTAACTTCATACCAGACAGTTTAATTGGACTATATTCTCTCTATAGTTTAACCAATGAAACCTGTGGTCTGGGATTAAAAGTTTTTGCTGATAAGCAATATTTGTTTGGATTTGGGTTTTTTGTTTATTTTGTGGTTGTTTTTGTTTGAGTTTGGCCTTTTTTTTTTTTTTTTTTTTTTTTTTTGGAAAGAAGGGAAAGGAAGAAAAGGATGGAACTTTCTTCTTGTTCAATTAATCACTAATTGTCCACATGGTCATGTAAATTTGTGTTAATTCACAGTCTCAAATAGTCATCTATAAAAGGGACATACAACATATGATAAGACCTACATTCAGATAATAAGGCTCTTATTTCTGAAATATTGCTATTACAAACAAAAACCATGCTAACTTTTTACGAACAGTTCACTTTTCTACCCAGAAAGCTTTGGGAAATTTTGCTGAGGAAAATATACACATAGTAAACAATTGAAAGAGGTAGAGTACAATTGAAAAATGGTCAAAGGATATGAACAGACAATTCTCAGATGAAGAAATTGAAACTATTTCTAGTCATATGAAAAGATGCTCCAAGTCATTATTAATCAGAGAAATGCAAATTAAGACAACTCTACCACTACACACCTGTCAGATTGGCTAAGATGACAGGAAAAAATAATGATGATTGTTGGAGGGGATGCGGGAAAACTGGGATATTGATGCATTGTTGGTGGAGTTGTGAACGAATCCAACCATTCTGGAGAGCAGTTTGGAACTATACTCAAAAAGTTATCAAACTGTGCATACCCTTTGATCCAGCAGTGTTACTACTGGGCTTATATCCCAAAGAGATTATAAAGAAGGGAAAGGGACCTGTATGTGCACGAATGTTTGTGGCAGCCCTTTTTGTAGTGGCTAGAAACTGGAAACTGAATGGATGTCCATCAGTTGGAGAATGGTTGAATAAATTGTGGTATATGAAAATTATGGAATATTATTGTTCTGTAAGAAATGACCAACAGGATAATTTCAGAAAGGCCTGGAGAGACTTACATGAACTGATGCTGAGTGAAATGAACAGGACTAGGAGATCATTATATACTTCAACAACAATACTATATGATGACCAGTTCTGATGGACCAGGCCATCCTCAGCAACGAGATCAACCAAATCATTTCCAATGGAGCAGTAATGAACTGAACCAGCTATGCCCAGAAAAAGAACTCTGGGAGATGACTAAAAACCATTACATTGAATTTCCAATCCATATATTTATGCCCACATGCATTTTTGATTTCCTTCACAAGCTAATTGTACAATATTTCAGAGTCTGATTCTTTTTGTACAGCAAAATAACGTTTTGGTCATGTATACTTATTGTGTATCTAATTTATATTTTAATGTACTTAACATCTACTGGTCATCCTGCCATCTGGGGGAGGGGGTGGGGGGTAAGAGGTGAAAAAATGGAATAACATATATTTTAATATACTTAACATGTATTGGACTACCTGCCATCTAGGGGAGGGAGTGGGGGAAAGAAGGGAATAATTTGGAACAGAAGGTTTTGCAAGAGTCAATCTTGAAAAATTACCCATGCATATGTTTTATAAATAAAAAAGATTTAATAATTTTTTAAAAGAAAGAGGTGGAGTAGAGGGAGCCTAGAAGATATATGTCTTTTTGTCTCTGCAGAGATTTTTCAAAACCTGAGGAAATTATTCCTGCATGAAGGATAGTGGAATAAATTCTGAGATTCTGACACAAGAAATGGATTGCACCTACTTCATAACCAGGATCCCAATGATTCCTTTGTAGCAAAAGTAGGAGTCGTACAATAGAATAGAATGCATTTTATTTGTATTTATTGACATCTTCTTTTTTGAGATTTTGAGGAATTTGAGATGACAACACCAGGAGACAAGAGGCAAGCAGGATTTGGGAGATATCAAATACTTACTTAGATGAGGCTTAGGGAGAAAAAAGAAAGCCCCGATAAATCATCAGCCAGAGTTTGTAGAGATGCCAGAGATAGTGCTGATGCTGGCTGCTTAGCCCAGGGTCCAACCCAGAAAACTCCCTCCCCACTACTCACATGAAGCAAAAGGGATTGCTCAAGAACTTTTTAAACCCTCACCAAATATCTGGAGGGAGAGGTAGTGACAAAGGAAAGTGTATATTTTCTTTTTCTTTTTAATTCTTAATCATTGAAACAATGTGAACACATACTGAGAGTCTACATTTATGAATGCTAAGGGAAGATATATGAGTGAGTGGAATATCTCATAGGAGAAGGGAAATGAGCCAAAAATATAGAACGAATAAAATAGTAAAGTTCATTTTTATATAATTTCGTTTTTTTAAACAATCAGCATTTCATCTCTATGGGCAACTATGTGGCCCAGTGGAAGAGTAATGAGCCTGGAGGCAGGAAGACTCATTTTGACTTCAAATGTAACCTCAAACATTTACTAGCTGAGTGAACCTGGTCAAGTCATTGAACCCCGATTTCCTCAGTTTCCTCAACTGTCCAATGAACTGGAGAAGGAAATGGAAATCACTCCAGTATCACTCCAGTATCTTGCCAAGAAAACCTCAAGAGGGATCACTAACAAGAAGTTGGACACAATTAAAATGACAACAATTTCATCTCCTAGACAAGATTATGACCTACGAATAAGGTGAAAAAGTCACACGGAAAGATGCAGGGAAAACTCTTCTGGCGTGTTCAGGCTACTAGCCTATGGTGTAGGCAAGCAGCAAAGAGAAAAGCAGCTCCTCTGCTTTTGTGCTCCACTCATTCAAACCCTTGGATTAGATATTTTTTTTTAATCTGTGACTACACAAATGTGCCAGTATAGCAAAAAAGTGCCCTATCAGAGGTGTTTACTTCCTCCCATTTATATGCCACTTTGTATTTATGTTACATGTAATCACCTGTAAAAAATAATGGTTCAGTGTATAGGAATCTGATTCTTTTTTAAATTAACTCAACAAATAATGATTGAATCCCTGCTATGTACATACAAGTTCTGTGGGAGACGCACATTAAAAAAAAATTTTTAATCCTTAAATCCTGCCTTTTTTTCTTTATTGAGACTGGTTTTCCAAGTCTTGCCAAGGCAGAAAGTGCATCAACTATTCACAGACCTAAATCCAACACTAAGCTTTAGCATGCTTTGTCTGACCTGATCCAATTTAGTGCCCTAGTTCCAAGAAGCTCACCATGTTGGTGAGAATCCAGAGCACACTATCAGCTTGAGTCAGAGATATGCTGGTAAATGTTTAACAACCAGCTCTCTGAAGAAAAGAAAGAATTGTATTCATGATATACTGTTAAATTTAATTTGCCTGAGTAACATTCCTCAATCCCTTTCTTAAGTGTAGCTAATCAACCAAACAATAAATTAGGACCAGATTTGCTGATTTCCTAAGAGTAAATGGTTACACAGGAGATTTAACGATCAGATTTTTGCTAGTTCAAGCACATTCCTGGATTTAGCTCCTACTGAAGCTCAGAGAAGCAATCTATGAGCCTCAGCAAAGATTCAAGGTGTTTTCACCATAGCAGTTTCCTGGGTTCTGCTTTTTTTTTTAAGTTATAATTTATTTAATAAGATTTATTTTTTTAAACCTATGGTTTTTTATTAAGGCAGTTCAGATTTTTTTAAATGGCAATATAGTTAGAGCTTCAAAATAAGCAATTTCTGGTGTGACATGAAAATTAAGATAAATTGAGAAGCCATGTTCTGAGCATGATCAATTTATGAATTAGGCTAGTGGTAACCAATAAATTGGGTCAATGACCGCTCTCAATAACCAAAGATTGAGTGATCACTGTCAGGGTCTTTTTAACAAATCTTGGTTTGGCTTGACCATATTTCTATTTGGACATATCCTTGCAAAAATAAGACAATAAGACAATTGAGGAGCATGAGTTAAGAGTCACCTTGCTTTCTCCCCTTTATTTCCTGATTGGGAGATGAAGTAATCCTCAAATGATAGGATTTAATGAGCAGGTTCAAGTATAATCTAGGAAGGCTTTGATTGAATCAACTTGAATTTAAGTGACGTCTAAGGGCTTTTCTGGCTAGCTAACTAAGTGAAGTTTAGTGGAGACTGCGTCATAAAACAGCTAAAGAAAAATTCTGGGGACATAAATTGAAGAGTTGTAATTCTCTATCAACACAGAAAAGAAAATGCATTGAATCTGAAGACCCGAAGATGGCAGCAGAGAACAGCAGCTGGACAGAGATTCTCAGCAGAAGTAACAGTTCAGTAGCATCTAATTTTTCGTGACCCTTTTTTCAGCTTTTTTTTTTTTTTTTTTTTTTTTTTTTGGCAAAGATACTGGAGTGTTTTGACATTTCCTTCTCTGGTTCTATTACAGATGGGGAAACTGAGGCAAATAGGATTACACAGCTCGGATGTCAGATTTAAACTCAGATGAATCTTTCTGAGTCCAGGGGAATACTGTATCCACTATTCTCGATTTCCAAAAAGACAGAGACCTCCCATAGTTGAGATCTCTCCTAGCAACAGTGAATATCTTTCAATAAAAGACCTATATTTCTAAGTTTTATACACTTGTTCTTTCCAAAGAATCTGGAGGTTAGTCTAATCAGTCATTTAGAGGGCAAATAATGCTTAATGCAAAAAAAAAAAAAAAATCATGGGAATATAAGAGAATTTGATTTATCCTCCCTATTATTTCTCACAACCTCACCTGCACCTTTGATTCCTCTCTGTCATTTCACAAATCAAATGCTTTGTCAAGTTTTGTTATTCCTACCTTCACTATCACTTTGGCTCTCATTGACGGGCCAACAATAGGTCTCATGGTTTGGGGCCAGATTGAATCAGAGTAAATTTAAATAAATTTGTTTTGGCCAGAAACCCTGAGGGTCTTTTCTTAAATTGAATTTTTGGGGGGTGTTTTGTTTTGTTTTGTTTTGTTTTGTTTTATGACAAGGTAAAAACAGGACATTCTTTGTTTCAATTCTTACCTAATCTTAAATAACTGAATGGACTTTGCCTCAGTCAAACTGAGACTTGGGAAGTACCGTGGTTTAAAAAGGCCAAGGTCTCCCACTTTATCCAAGGCTGTCTCCAGTCATCCAGATCCATATCTTGCCACTGGACCCAGATGGCCCTGGAGGAGAAATTAAAGCTAGGGACTTTGCACAGCCCTCTCTTGCTTAAATCCAACTCACTTGCTCATCATGGCATTTCCTCCCTGAAGTCATGGTCCTCTTCAAGAAGGAAGGACAAAAAAAGTCTTTCCTATGTTGCCTTCTCTCCCCAAATCTAGTTCAGATCCCCAACATCTCTGCTTATTTAATTATGACAGTCATTAACAGGCTTCCCTAACTCATTTCTTCCTACCCCAGTCCTTCCTTCACTCAACTATCAAGGGGATTTTTCTAAAGTAAATCTCTGACCATGTCACCCCACTGCTCAGGGAAGTTCAGGGGGTCCTCTTCCCTCTAGGATGAAATATAAACTTCTCTAGTTTGGAATTTTAAATTCTTCATAACTTTGACCCTTCCTAGCTTTTCAAGCTCAGACATTTCTTCTCTCTTCTTCTATATTCAGCATCATTAAGCAGAATGGGTAGAAACCCATTCTATGACTGGGCAATAACATTCTGCTTCTCATTTCATACTTTTTCACATGGTTGTCCCCATGCCTGACATGTTCTTGTTTCTCCCCTCCACTTCCTGGATCCCCTGCCTTCTTTCAAGACTCAGCTCAGATGCTACCTTTTACAAGAGACCCTTTCCTGATCTGAGCACATGCATTCACAGAGTCATTAATGATTTCCCTTATCAAAGTGCCTCTTTCTATCTTGTCTATATCTTATAAGTACCTAGTTATTTAAATGTTGTGACCCTAAATTCTTGAGCATCTTCCCTCAGCTTCTTGAGGGAACATAATATACTTGCTTTCCTTTCTGTGTCCAGCATTCAGGACAGTGTACCTGTGATTTATTAAGTGAACTTAAATGCTTATTGAATGGATGGATGGATGGATGGATAAATAAAAAAATAAACAAACAAATAAATAAGTGGATAATAAATAAATAAATGCTTTTTGACTAACTTATTTCCTACAAACCCCAACGCAAGAGTAAGCCTGACTTACCTGGGAAAAGGAAGAAGGCACTAAAACATCTTCAGAATGAATGTCCTTGTTCTTTCAACTGTCAAGCTTACTTACTATCTTGAAAACACTTTTTTTGATATGCTTCAGTTCATCTATATCCTTCATAAAATGAGATGTCCCAAATGGAACACGTTTCAAATATGTTTCAAAAAGAACAGGCTATAAACCACATATTATGATGATTATGTCTTTTTTAATGCAAAATAAAATTGCATTAACTGTTGTTCACTGCCCCCAAAAAACTATACATATAATGAAATTCAGTCTATCATTGAAATCTTTTAAAATCCCAGTTCTTTATTCCAAGATATATTAGCTACCAAAAACAATTCTGATTTCCTATAAATTTGACAAAGATGGAAAGAAGGAACTGAGGATTTATCGAGCACCTACCACATGCTAAGAGTTTAACAAATATTATTTTATTTGATCATCATTACAACAACCTTACAAGGTAGGAGCTTTCTTATCCTTATTTTATAGTGGGACAAAGCAAAGCAGACAGAATTTCAGTGACTTGCTCAGGATCACAAAGTTAATGGATTTGAATTAATGTCTTCCCAATCCAAGACTCAACGCTCTAGGCTCTATCCATGTCACTACCATCCATAGCCACCATCACCTAGGATCTATGCATTTATTAAATTCATTAATAACAGTATTTAATAGGACAAATTCTTTAAAGGAGAAAACCTTGTAGCTCTCCTATAGGGGATTTCCTTCAGGTCAAAATCCATATCATCAAATCATAGAAACACAGAATCACTCCTGTGACTCAAGCAATTATGTTCAAATTCACTGAAGCATATTATCATCCAGCAATCATCTCTCTACCTCAAGTCCTCTTATATTATATGAGAGACTTGGTCAAACGTCTTACTGAAATTCATATACCCTTTATGGAATCCCTTTGTTTCATCACTTTAACAATTCTATACTTACTGAACCATCCACTCAAGAAATAATTTTAGAAGTAGTAGGGCTTATTCCCATAATAATCCACAAAAATCTTTTAATGAATAATTTAGCTAATCTCATAAAATAAAGAGAAGTATTAGAGAATTTAAAGAAAGCATGGTGAGAAATCCAACCATGCAAAGTCATCCTGAGGACATTTAAGAATGAAATTTAAGGAGGGCAATGAAGAGATCTGCAAAAATTTTTATAATAATCTTTTCATCAGACCTTACCTGATTATTTAAAAAGCTGACCAAAAGAGCTACAGTAACAACAACTTCCAATCTTTGCATATTTTCCTAACTATATAAAATTGGTATTAAAAAAAGGGGGGGGGGCAGGTAGGTGGTGCAATAAATATAGCATCCACCCTGAAGTCAGAAGGAACTGAGTTCAAATCTAGCCTCAGACATTTAACACTACCCAGCTGTGTGACCCTGTGCAAGTCACTTAACCCCAATTGCCTCAGGAAAAAAAAATGAAAATTGGTATTAAAATAATCTACACATACACCGAAGGAATGGGTATTAGTGGGGAACATGCAGGTTTTCACAAGTGATGCTCTATTGTATAACCACCTTTTCACCATCATACAACTGATTGGAAAATATGTAGAATGTTTTCATTCCTGTTTGCTGTTTTTAAAAACACTTAGTTCAAGACAAAAAATTCCCTAAAGTCTTTCTTCCAACCCATAGTCTCCTATCAACTGGGAAATGAGGGAGTTGACTTAGATGGACTCAATGGCTTAGATGGGAAAAAATTCCTTCCAACTCTATATTGAAGGTATTATAGAATTCAATTGCATCATAGCTCTTGAGAACTTGGTCTCTCACAATAAAAACATTTGTGATTTCAAGCTTTAGCCATTAGAGGGAGGCAGAGGAACACTAATAACAGAATTGGAAAATTAAAGAGAATTTGAGTTGGATGAAATCTTTGTCCAAACTATAACTGAACAAGAATGCCCTTTTTTATCAGATATGATAGGTGGTCATCCATCTTTTCCTTGTGAAACCTTCCTGTGAAAGGGAACCTGCCACTTCCCAAGGTAGTCCTTTCCATTTTCGAAAATCAGATTAAAATTGGTAATGTAGTTGATGTTCTTGTACTCTGGACACCACTTGCCAAAACCTGAAGGCATCTAGAATCACAAAAACAAATGTAGCATAGCTTTGGACTTCAGAAAAAAATGGTTCAATGAATTGGACTATTTCAGTCTTTTAGAAATAGATCATTTCTACCTATTAAAAAGCTGATTAAGACTCAGAGAAATCTTACACTACAAAATATTTGTAATAAAAATGACCCCATAATTATGGGGTCAAGATTAATCTATCTATTCTAACCTACTCATGTCACCTAGCCTAGATGAACTACATCTTTGGATTAAAATAGCAGATAAATGCTATGTTGTATCATTGTCAATTGTATTTGAAATAATTTGGAAAATGGGAGATATATCTGAGAAAGCCTCCTGTGTTTGTGCCTAGAAATGAAGAGCTGGAGAGATGGAAATTTGCATGTCTATGAGAAATAAACTGACTGACCTGATTCTTGAGCACTTGCTTATTTTCCAAATGTGAAAGGAACAGAGTCTACAAGCCAATAAGCTTGACTTTGATTACAAGGAAAATTCTAAAATGAATCATTAAAGAAATGGTTACAAAGAACAAATTATACCAAACTAATTTCATTTCCTTTTTTGACAGGAATTCTAGACTAGTAGGTAAGGGAATGTTGTGCATAAGGCTGACTTAATTTTTTATCAAAACTTCTGATTGTTTCAACTATTTTTGTGAGAAGATGGAGAGATACAGACAGAGAGACAAGAATACAATTGAATTATTTGGAGCGTCAGATTCAGAGTAGTTGTTGATAATTCAATGTCAACGTTGACATTGGGAGGTCTCTAACAGAGTATTATGGAGGTCTATACTTGCATTTAGCATTTTTATCAATGATTTGAATAAAAGCATAGATAATATAGTTATCAAATTGGCACAAAACTAGAAGAGAGAGCTAATAAATTGAATGAAACAGTCAGGATTCAAAAGGACCTTAATAGGCCCAAATGTAGGACTAAATCAATAGGGATAAGTGTAAAGATTTATACTGGCATTAAAAAAAACCTTTCACAAATACAAGATGGGGAAGACATGGATAAACAGTGGGTGTTCTGAAAAGGTTTAGGGGGGTTAGTGGGCTGCAAAAATTTGAGTGCACAGCATGATTAGCCAGCCAAAAAAAGCTAATCCAATCTCTGACTGCCTTAGGAAGGATTAAGTTTTTAGGACTAGAGAGATGATAATCCCACTATGCTCTACACAATAGGCCATATCTGGAATATCTGTTCAGTTCTGGATGATTTGAAGGACACGGATAAAATGAAGACTATCCAGATGGGGTCAATGAAGATGATAAAGGACCTAGAGTTCATGATAATATATAAGGGTCATTTAAAGGAATTTGGTATAGGCTAGAGAAAAGATTCAGAGGGGACATGATAGATTTCTTCAAGTATTTGAAGGGTCATCATGTAAAGAAATTAGATGTGTTTTGTTTACCCCAGAGGGATGTATTAAAGTTGCAAAGAAGTAATTTTAGACTTAAAGTCAGAAAAAGCTTGCTCACTAGTAGAGCCACCCAAAAGTCAAATGACTTGTTTCAAGAGTTGGTGAGATCCCTCTACAGAGGTCTTCAAGAAGACTCTACATAACCACTTGCCAAATATCTTATAGCAGAAATTCCTTCATGTATGGGTTGAATTTAAAAACTGCTAGGGTCCCTTCCAATTCACTAATTCTGTTATTACTTAAAAAGATGGAAATTCTATAACTCCACTTAATTACATATTATGCTATCTAATCAAATTCACTATGTATTCTATATCTTCTATATTCAGCATCATTAAATCTTTGTCTTATATCCCTAGGTTAAATATAGGTTATATCCCTAGGTTACATATATATATGTAAAATCATTATCTTACTCTTGGATTTTTGATCTCTCCCTTCCTCCTCCTCCTCCTCCTCCTCCTCCTCCTCCTCCTCCTCCTTCTTCTTCTTCTTCTTCTTCTTCTTCTTCTCTCTCTCTCTCTCTCTTCCTTATTATAAGGAGATGGTAGTTCTAGCAGAAATTGTTCCATGTTTAATTGATTGACCCACCCAAGCCCTGGGAAGTTCCTTTGTACCCAAAAAATCAATTTAGTTAGTGTCATTTAGTCAATAAATAAAGCTCCCCTGATTATAATCAGTTTAGTAAACTTCATCTAATCCAGGTGTACAATGTTAACAAACTTTCCTAATCAAAATGACCTTGTGATCAATAACCAGGGTCACCTTCTGTGCCACCCACAGGTTGACTGCAACTTCATCCCACTTGATCTGCCCAGTGGGAATCTGCCTAGTAATAGCCATCAGACAAAAGTTCAGAGATTCAGAATTTGGGGCCATCTGGGATACTTAGCCTCCTGTGTTTGTGCCTAGAAATGAAGAGCTGGAGAGATGGAAATTTGCATGTCTATGAGAAATAAACTGACTGACATGATTCTTGAGCACTTGCTTTTCTTCTTAGTACCTCACCCACAATCACCTCACTATCACCAGCACAGGAAACTGAGTCAGGGAAGTCAAATAACTATCTACAGTCACATTCTCAGAGGTGGGATTTGAACTCAAGTTTTTTAACTCCAAAGAAAAGAGTCAATGCTCTTTATACTATACATGAGACATGATTTGTTCTCCTGAGACTAAAAGCACTTCCCCTTGACTCTTCTATCTCATCCAGATACTGTGTTCTCCCAAATGTCACTTACTACCAGTTGTGAATATTCAAAGAAGTCCTTAGTTCCCTAGGAAACTTTCATCACATATTCTCTTTATGTATACCTTCTCTTATTACTGCTTTGTTATGCTTTGATCAAATGGCATTCTTTGCTATTCATTATGCTATCCACAATTATTTTGGGACCGATATTTGGTGGAAAGGGAGTCAAGTCTTGAATATAGAATTTGGGTTCCTAACTTCCTCTCCCAGTAAGGACAAAGCTTTCGGAAGTTAATTAAATCCAATAATATCCTCTAGACTTACAATATATAAGGGAGCAGATAAATATAATTCTAGCCCTTCTCTCTTGGGAAAACAATGATCTTTGACCCCAAATTCCTTCTCTTCCTCCTGGCAAAAATGAAAGTTTCCTTTGGAGAAAGATGGAGAGAGGAGAGCTTAGGTGTGTGTATTCCACCTACTTTCAAGCCATATACAAGGACATCCCCAGGGCTCTCCTTATACGTAGGGGATCCTCTTTGATTATATTAGCTATTAGAAATATAAAAAGGAGTCCATTGGGGATCTGGAATAAGCAACCTCTTACAGCACCTTCAGTTGAATGGGGTACCCAGGGAGAGAAGACAAGGACCAATTTGCCATCTATGGAAATAACCCAAAACACTTTTTTGAAGCTATTATAACTTTTTCAAGAAGTATAGCTGCTAAGGAGACAATCATAGGATCAAACAGGATTATAAATTTTATACTATAGGGGAATTTTGGGGTCACCTAGTCCAATTCCTTTCATTTTTATAGATGAAAATACTTTTAACATCTTATTCTCCAACATGCACTCTTCAATCAAATGACACCAGTCTCCTGATTGTTCCACAAACAAGACATCCATCTGTCAGCTTCAGGCACTCTCTCTGATTATCCCCCATTCCTGGAATGCTTTCCTTCCTCTATTCCAACTACCGACCTCTTGGGCTTCCTTTAAGTCTCAACTAAAATTCCCACCTCCTATGGGAAGCCTTCTTCATATCCTCTTAATTCCAGTGCCTTTCCTGGTTAATATTTCCTATTTTATCCTGCCTACAGCTTGCTATGCATATATTTGTTTGCATGTTGCCATAACCCTCCACCCACCACCATTAAATTTTAAGCTCCTTGAGGTCAGGGACTGTATTTTACCTCTTTTTGTATCTCTGGTGTAGCACAGTGCCAGGCAGATAGTAGGCACATAATGTTTATTGAAGTGACTTGCCCGAGGTGGCAAGGGCAGTGCAGGGAGAAAAGGAAAGTTTCTGAGGAAGAGAAGAACACAGTGGAATGGCTTCAAAAGAACAAGGTACTTACACTCTTGTTGAAGACCCAGAGACCCTCAAGGTTCAAAATATATATTGATTTTTAGACAAAGAGCAGATGGTGGTGCTAATTGGAAGATTGCCCCCAACCTAAAGTAGTAGGGTAATCTGGAACATTAAGATAAGAATATTTTCTTAAGGATCTAATAAGAAATGGAGAGTGAGAGTCAGGGGCTCAGGAAGCTTAATTTTATGACATACAAATAAGAGGCTAGGCGTTTGTGATGGGAGGCGTAATGACCCATCTCTGGGTTTATTAACTTTAGCAGACATCCTGAGAGGCTGGCTCCATGCCGGTCAAATCTGTTTCCACCAGCTTACATCAAGTGATAAAGCTGGGATAGGACAATAACTGGATGGGATAGAAAGGACAATGGGAAAAGGGGGAGGATTAGGTAGTGTTGGTGCTCAAAACAAAAATGAGTCAGTGGAGAGGGAGAGATTAAAGATTCATAAAAAATAAGGGAGAAGCTTGATCCATCTAGTAACTTCGTATTTTAATTGCTTACTCTTGCTCACTGGTGATTAAGCTGTGGTGTGTTTCCATGTTGCTGAAGACCTAGAAATGCCAATTTCTAGTGTCCTCCAATGTCCTGATAGCCTAGGACAACCTGATACAAAGTCCTGATTACCCCACCCAAGTTACAGCTCTAATGACAAAGTACTGAAAAACCTCATTTCTAGGAAATATAGAGGGCAAGAAGAATTTTGTAGAAAACTGGAGAGAATATGAAATATTTCTACTCCTTCCAGTATGAAAACAATATCTTGGCCTCCAAGAATAGAAGGACCTACAAGAAAAGATAGAAGGATCAAAGAAAAGAATCTGTACATTTCTAGATGATCAGAGAACAAAGTATGGAAGATTACCTTTAAGGAAGAAACAAAGAAGATGTAGAAAAGGAATGGGGACTTTCTTCCTCTATAAGGAGATAGGAAGGGAGAAAAGGAAAGGATGTATCTTTGCTTCAGGAATCTACTATTTTGGGCAAATGCCTTAATCCTTTTAAGTCTCACTTTCCTCGGGTGCTTAAAAAATGGATGGAGGAGGATTAGATTCAATAATCTCCAAGGTCCTTTACAAATCTAAATCGATGATTCCTTAGTCACATGATCTTTTTACTAAGATGTTAGAGGTACATTTCTTTATCGGCTTTTAGAAGCCATCTTTGTTAAGTGAATATTAAATGTTTGTGTTTATTAGTAACTATTAAGTTAATAATTTTTTAAAATTCATTTTCAAGAAATAAAAGGAGGGGAAGGGAAAAGGAAAGAACACTGAGCTTTTGGAGTTAAGTAACAGTCGTGATTAAGAAAGGAAAGAGCTGAACCATCTCATAGAGAAGCTGAATCTTCACTCCTGGGAATAATGGTATATATCTACAGTATCTTTGGAAGAGATGCTATCCAATAATCATCAAAGAAAGAAGAGATAATAGGAGTGGTAGCTAAATTTTGCCAGAGGGAACCTAGAAGACATTGCTAAGTATTAAAACATGGGGGAGGAGGGGAACCTGAAAATTTTAGGACTTCGAGCAGGTATTTTCATCACTGTTGCCGATTATTTACAAGAGATTGAGAAGAAAAAGGCAAATTTTATTTATGAACTACTCGTTAATATAGCTGATGAAATGGATAGAACAATGGAGTTGGAGTCAGGAAAATCCAAGTTCAGATAAGACCTCAGAAACTAATTGTGTGACACACACAGTAAGTGTGTAAGTCACTTACACCTTATTTGCCTCAGTTTCTCATCTGTAAAATAGGGACACAATAGAGAAGAAAATAGTAAACTACTCCAGTATCTCTGCCACAAAAACTCCATGGATAAAGTTAATAGGGTAATTTAGAGTTTCAACACCACTAAACAACTGAACAAATGTTAAATATAAGTACAGAAACTGGATTTAAAATATAAACATGCTTGTTTATTTGAATGGTGATAGTACACTTAAATGCCAATAAAGATATATTTGTCTGGAGTATTGGAAATCTGATGAAGAGGGCATTAAATTGAAAATAGTGGAGAAAACTGTCTACATATATTTGCCAAGCCAGAGACTACATTGAAAAGCAGGGACAGCTTAGGAAGAAGAATAGCAAAATAGACAACTGGTTAATAACAGAAAAGAATATCCAAAAATAGGGTCAGCAATAAAATCCATGGTTTCCTTTTGTCCTTTGGGTAACAAGTCAGATAAACTAGAGGTCATAATTGATGAAGACAAATTTGATACCATAGAAATCACTGAAACTTAATATAATAGGAATTAAACTCTGGACTGCTAAACTTTTAATTTTTAAAAATTATGAATCTAAACACCAAAAAAAGAATATTTCCATAAACATAGCAGAACACACATAAATCAGATGAATACATATGAAATCATGAATATCCATTTTACAGAACTTGCTTAAAAAAAATTCTAAATGTCACTTTCAAAACTATCTGTGCTTCCCTTTGAATTTCCTTCTTTTCTCTTTCGTGCATTTTTTTTAATGTCACAATTGTCCCCTTTTTTGCCAATACCATTATACATTTCTCCTCATTCTGACTCTCCCCAAATTAATAATTAAAGTGGAAAAAACCGTCATGATAAATAAATATACTCAAGCAAAATAAATCCACACAATGGCTATACCCAAAAATGTCTCTGTATCTCATGTCTGTTTATACTCTCTCAGGATATGAGTAACATGCTTCCTCTTAGGTCCTCTGGAAACATGGTTAGTCATTGCATAAATTAAAATTACTGTTGTTATATAAAGTATTTTCCTGATTCTGCTCATTTCACTCTGCATTATTTCATACTACCCAAGACATTCTGAAATAGTGTCTCTGGCATTTCTTACAGCAAATAATAATCAATTATATTTACGTACCACAAAATTATGTAATTGTTTGCCTATTCCTCTGAATCTGAGGAAATCTGAGGAATCCTCTCCCTTCTCCAATTCAAACTCTTTGTTTTATTTTCTTTCCCCTTTCTTTTAATCCTTCCCTCAGAAGGAGGAAATTTCTTTTGCTTGTAATTTTTCCCTCCTTGATATTAACTTCTCCCTTAACCTTCACCTTCCTATCCTTGCTTGTTGAGTTTGATACGGTTCTGCACCAAGCTTGTATATGTGTGCTTGCTCAATCAGGAGCTTTCAAGAGACCCCTCTCAATCCTGTGACTTTCGGACCACACTTGGGTTTTCTCAGGAGAGGCATATGCTCCAGATAGGGAGTCATGCAGTGTCCAGTCCCTGATTGCATTAGCATTAACTTTGCTGGAGGGGCTCATTATTCTTTTGTCTGTATATTTCAGATTTACTTTTTTGTGCACACTGGGGGTACAAGTTGTCCCTGTAGTTGCTGAGTAGATTTCTTGATTATTATTTAGTGTGGAACAAACTTCAGGATTTTGCTGGAGTAGTCATTTAGGAGCTGGGTACTCTGCTTCCTTTTCAGGCACCCATTTTGTCAAGAAATGTCCAAATGCTAGACTTTTTTCAAAATGCAGTGAACAGATTAAAAACGGTTATGAAATACCATTGTATATTAAGAAAATACTCTTGGGAGAGTATAGTGAAGAATTAATAGAAGAAGCAGACAGAATATTATCATATGTTATACTACTACCTAATATTTAGTGGGAAAAATTAGGTAAGAATTTTGAGAAACATAACAAAACTTGCATGGAAGTATAAATATTGTAGTAATGGGTAGCTTCTACTATTGAGACATCTACAAGAGTACATTCTCTCTTGCTCTCTTCTTCCCCTTCTCTCTTAAAAGCAGAACAATCAATAAATTCTTGATTTGCCCTAATGAAATTTTCATTCTTCAGAAGAGAAAATACCATATTAGGTATGGTTGACCAGTTGAAAGTTAGTTCCAGAAGTAGACACAACAGGAAAATTGAAGGAAATTAATGACCCCATCATAGAGCATGTGATAATGGACAAGAAAGTTACATATGGTTTTCCACACATTTGGGGAGAGTGGATTTAAATTTATTTAGCTAACGCACAGATTGGAGCCTATGACCTAAGATTCTATAGCAATGAAGCTTTTGAGAATGACATTACAAAGATACGAATAAAATCTATGTTAAAGAGAAGAAAAGGGAGTCTTGAACTCATTAACTAATAGAGTTCAAAATGCAAAAAAGATGGAAGCAAGAACAAGCAATGGGAATGAACACTCAAGAGTACCATGGGCTTGTAACAATATACTCAAGAATGTTCAAAGCCCACAATGAGCTAAGAGGACAATGAATCCTAGAGTACAAAAGGGATATTTTCAGTTTTTTGTCTGAAGGAAGAGCAAAGAAAGATTAAAACTGCCTGCTTGAGGTTGCTAGGGTGATAAGAGATAATGAGATAATGAGAAGGCAAAACTATTCAATTTTTTACTTTATTTTCATTTTCTCTATCTAGAAAAGTGATTTTTGGACTAGGAAGGAAAAAATCCAAATGGTTAAATGGGAGTCGAAACCAAATTTAAGTAAAGAACTCATTAACAATACACAATTGCTTTCAATGACTTGCAGTCATAAAAATTGAATAAACTACATCCCAAGCCCTTGCTAAATCTGAGACCAGCTCTATATCTACTATGCTATATTTCCTTTTGGAGCACACTTGTTAAATTTCTGTTGAATTAAATTAAGATCTGGGCTCACATATTTCCTAACATATTTATTAGCTATTTGACCATAAATTTATAACTTCTTAGAACCCAGTTTTCTCATATACAAAATTAGAATAATAAAAATGCTACTTATTTCACTAGATTAGAGTGATAGGCTTGCTTCCCATATCTAGCAGCCCAATTTTCTTTAAACCTCCCACCTCAATATATAGTGGATCGCTTGCTGACTGGAGAAGAGAGTGAGGGGGGAAGGGAGGGAAAAATTAGAACACAGTTTTGTAGGAGTAAATGATGAAAATTATCCATGTATATATTATATATCCAGGTAAAATATGGATATTTTCATATCCATGAAAATAAAAAGCTACTATTTAAAAAAATAATAATAAAATCAAAATAAATAAATAAATAAACATCTCACCTCACAGAAGACTCCCCCAATCAGAGTTCTCACTTGGTAGCTATAGCCAGACATAAAGGGAAATAGGAGTCCAAGGCATTTATCCTAAGAAATGACATTCTATGAGTCCAATGAATCATGGGAAATAAAGTGTTGGAAGCTTTTCTTTTCGGGCATAATCACTCAAGAGACCTGAGTTCAAATCCCATCTGGACAAATCAATCCCTTCATCTTTAGAGATCTCAACTTCCTCATCCATAAAATGGAGATGTTTCCAGTGTCTACCTCACAAAGCTGTTCAAATCTAGGGCAGATCAGCTAACAACTGTCTGCATTAGTTTCTTCAGTTGTAAAATTGGGATAATAAAGGCAATGTTTATAAAAGGTGCTGAACATAATGCCTGTCACAAAATATATAAATACTTATTCTGTTTCCCTTTCCCTAATAGTAGGGACTGGGAAGGAGAAAATCCAAATGACTAAATGGGAGTTGAAACTAAATATAAGTAAAGAGATAGTTAATAGTATGTAATTGCCTTCAATGATTTACAGTCATACAAAGTGAATAAACTGTATCCTGATATTTTGAAATTCCCATATTCCCAGAGAAGCAAAAATTCCGTATCCCTTCATTGACATTGTGAGTCATATGGCCTGAAAAGATATTGTTGGAAAACTACATCCAACAGAGTCTAGGATTTCTTGTCACCCAGAGAGGAAAGAAGAGTTTTTCTAATGTTTGGAATTCAAGTAGAAGTTTATTTTCCTCCTTTTTTTTTTTTTTTTTTTTTTTGGTAGATCAAGAGGATCACATTAAACAAAACCTATTCCATATTTGATGTCTTGTCAGCCTTAGTGCTTTCAGGAAAATTGAAATCATTTTGTGAGCCAGAAAAATGAACCAGATACTGATGCTTCTAATGTTTTCTCTGGATGGAAGTATAACTCCAAGTTTTTATTTGTTTCTTTGGTGAAAGGTTTAAGCAGATACTGATAATCTCAGCATCTATGAGGTGCAGGGGATAGAACCATGGGACCAGACTCAGGAAGACTTGAATTGAAATACTGCCTCAGACACTTTACTATGTGACCTAGGTGAATTGCTTACTCTTGATTTGCCTCAGTTTCCCCAGCTGAAAAGTGAAGATAATAGCATCTATTTCATTGTGTTGTCGTGAGGATCCAATAAGATAATCTTTGTAAAACTCTCACATCAATTCCTGGCACAAAGTATGCACTATATAAATACTTATTCTCTTTCCTTTCCCCAAAGTTTTTCTGGGTTGGATCATAAGCCAGACAGGTTTAATGAGAGTACACCAAATTGTACTAAAATTCCCTCTTGTCAAGGGCTAGGGCACAGATGACCAATGAGTCATACTAAATTAGTAATTCATATCAGGATCATGAAGTTGTCTACCTAACAAAGCATCCCAATAATCACGAGTTCACATTTATACAGGGAGTCCCACAATTCCTAGTATCATTTTAAACTTTAAAAAAATATTAAAACAGTACTAAGTCTTTCGACTCACCCTGTAATAATGTTCATAACAACTTTACAAGATAATTATGTGTTATTATTATAACAGTTTTACAGATGAGGGAATAGATTCAGAGGTAAAGAAGCTTTCCTCATCACATGACCACTGGCAACCATAACTTGATTGCAAAGCGTCTAGTAAACTGTATGTTTTTAGTTATGCGAGGAGGACACCAAATAGTGTGAAAAGAATCAAGATTTGTGGATGGAAGCAAAAGGACTTTCTCCAGTTCCAAGACACTAAAACTATTACTGCTATATCCCTACCCCACCCCCCCAAAAAATGTTAATATTCAGCTGCTCAGGGATGGAAACTCTTGTCTTATCGATTCCCCTTTACTCTTTCCTATGAGTTTCTTGCCTTTCTGTTTTCATGATGCTAGCAGGACTTCAGACATTTATTTAACCTGCTTCAAGTCACCTTGTGTCAAATAGTAAATAAAGTCTGTCTACTCGAGTTAAAATATAAGCTTCTTTCACCACCTTGATCAACAGAACGATAATGAAAAGAATACTGTTGATAGCTTATACAAGTTTGTGCAAGAAAATCTTTAAGTGTGAATCATGTCAACACCCAGTCTTTAAATCATATTATTCTGATATTTACAGTTTTTAAATTTGAGTGATAGTTGTAGTTTTCACCCAAGTGACTTTTCCTTTCTGGGTTTCATAGAATCATAAGCCTAGATGGAACCTCAAAAACTATATAGTCTAACTTATTCACTGAATAAATTAAAAGAACTAAGATCCCCAGGAGGGTGTGCTTACCCAAACTCCTAGAAGGAAAAAGATAAGGCTGGAATGGAAGTCCACTGAATCTAGTCAATACACTTTCCATTACCTCCATGATCAAATATAAAATTCCATTTGGCTTAAGACCTCCATAACCTGGCCCTTTTCTACTTTCTCAGCTTTCTATTCCTTATAATCTTCTCTCCATCCGTAAACACTGACCTTCTTGCTATTCCTTAAACATGATACTCCAGCTCCTGATTCCTAGTATTTTCATTGATTATTGCCTATTGTTGGGACTATCTCCCTCCCCATCCCAGACTCCTAGCTTCCTTGACTTCATTCAAGTTCACTAATGTCCCATATTTTACAAGAAGTCTTCCTTGATCCCCCTTAATGCCAGTGCCTCTCCTCTGTTGATTATTTCCAATTTATCCCTCATATGTCTTGTTCATACATAGTTGCATGTTGTTTTCTCTAAGGCAGAAGTTTACCCATCTCACAAAAAAAGCAAGCTTCCAAAACCCCAAAATATCTCCAAACATGAAAAAGTGAACTGAATGGAAAACATCTTAGTTTTAAAATAAAGTTTTAATTTTCCCATATTAATAGACAAGGTATTCAAGGAAAAAAAGTTTGGCAGATAAAACAAGACTTGCTCTCTGGCTCTTATTAATATATGCCTAAGAAATAATTAATTATGACTTTAAATATGATCATATTAGGATTTAAATTCCATGAAAAGGGAGAATTTCACTATCAGGAGATATTGTATACCAAGCATTGGACACAGGAGACCTAGATTTGAATTCCAGCACTGACAATTTTAATTAATAAATTAATAATAATTTAATTAACCATGGACAGGTACTTTCATTTTTCAGACTCTCAATTTCCTCATCTGTAAAATGGAGCCAATAATTGTCAGTATTATTTATCTCTCAAAGCTACCATGTTCTTAGTTCCAAGATCAGTTCTCCATCTCTAATCCTCTGACATATGGATCAGCTCATTTTATTTTACCTGGCATATTTCACTATGTCTCTAATGAAACTCCTGTAGGTTGATGTCTATAGTTATATTGGGAATCTGAGGTTCAATGGTAGTTGAATTATAGTCAATAACTATAATAATTTACTGTTTTATAAACCAAAAGATTCCAGCTTCTGATATAAGAACTCACTATTTGACAAAAATTGCTAGAAAAACTGAAAAATAGTATGACAAAAATTAGACATAGACCAATATCTTATATCCTATTCCAAAATAAGGTCGAATGGGTTCATAATTTAAAGATAAAGGGTGATACAAAGTCAATTTAGAAGAGCAAGGGATAGTTTATCTATCAGGTCTTTGAAGAAAAGAGGGATTTATCACCAAAAATAAATATAGAACATTATAAAATCCAAAAACACGTAATTTTTGTTACATTAAATTAAAAAGGTTTTGCATAAACAAAACCAATGCAGCCAACATTAGGAGGGAAGCAGAAAGCTGGGGAACAATTTTTATGACCAGTGTTTCTGATAAAGATCTCATTTCTAAAATATATAGAGAACTGAGTCAAATTTATAAGAATACAAGCCATTCCCCAATTTACAAATGGTCAAAGGATATGAATAGTCAATTTTCAGGTGAAGAAATTCATATCATATGAAAAAAATTCCCTAAATCACTATTGATTAGAGAAATGCAATTAAAATAACTCTGAGGTACTACTTCATACCTCTCAGACTGGCTAAGATGACGGGGGAAAAGATTATAATAAATGTCTGAGGGGATGTGGGAAAACTGGGACACTAATGCATTGTTGTTGGTATTATAAACTAATCGAGTCATTCTGAGAGGCAATTTGCCCAAAGGGTAATCAAATTGTACACTGAATCTGTATCCCAAAGAGATTGTAAAAGAGGGAAAAGGATCCACATGTGCAAAAATATTTATAGCAGCTCTTTTTGTGATAGCAAGAAACTAAAAATTGAGTAAATTGGGAAATGACTGAATAAATTATGGTATAGGAATGTAATGGAATATTATTGTTTTATAAGAAATGATGAGCAGGTTGATTTCAGAAAAGACTAGAAAGACTTACATGAACTGATTCTGAGTGAAGTGAGCAGAACCAGGAGAACATTATACACAGTAACAGCAAGATTATGTGGAGATCAATCATGACAGATATAGCACTTCTCAGCAATTCAGTGATTCAAGACAATTCCAATAAACTTGGAAGGAAAAATGCCATATGCATTCAGAGAAAGAACTGTGGAGATTGAATGTGGACCAAATCATAGATTTTTCAGGGTTTTTTCCCCCTTTTTCATGTTTTTTTTTTCTGATTTTTCTTTCACAACATGACTAATAGGGAATTATGTTTAAAATGATTGTACATATTTAATCTATACCAGATTGCTTGCTATCATGGGGATAGGGGAGAGAAGAGTGAAAAAGAAAAAAAAAATTGCAACTCAAAATCTTACAAAAATGAATGATGAAAACTATATTTACATGTAATTGAAAAATTTATTAAATAAATAAACTGTCTGTGAGTCTGTCGATCTAATTATCATAGCATCATAACTCTAGAGCTAGAAAGACAATTAGTTTAACAGCCTTGTTTTTTTTTACAAATGAGGAAATGAGACCAAGGGAGTTTAAGGAAACTGCCTAATTAAAGCAGTATCAAAGGAAGTGTCAAAAGTAGGATTTGAATCCAGGCCATCTGACTTCACAACTACTATTCCTCCCATTATACTGCCTGTGACTAGACAATTCTTTGACACTTGATGGCCAATTCTGTCTTTTTCTTGCTAAACTACATAGCCTACCTAAAATTTCCTTCCCTTAACACAATACATGGCATATGATAACTGATATATAAATGTTGGCTATCATCATAATCATTACTGTCTCTTTAACCCTTATTAGAGAAAACATGAAAATGGCCTAGAAAGAAGAACATTGACAATCAGATGACAGGGACCTAGTTAGGACTAAAAAACAACATCCCCTTCCCGTGTTCCCAGAAGAGCTGTTTTATGTCCTGACAACACACTGATCATAATGATCAATAACTCATAATGATCAATTCAAATTGAAACCTGTCCTTACATTGTTTGGGAGAGGTGGAGGAAGAATATCAGGAGAAGGTAGAAAGACTCAGTACATGATGTAAAAAGAGGCTATAACTCGGGTTTTCTGAGAAACACTAAAATGAGCCTTTGGAACTTTATGAAATGTTAAAATTTAATGAATGATCTTAGTTTAGAGTCACTCAAATGACACATTGCAAATGTGGAATAATTATGTGTAAATGTTCAATAGATTTTATTTTGCTAAATATTAAATGTTATTAAAATTAAAAGTGCTATTTCATATGTGTATATGGAAATATATGTGTATGAATATATAGATATAGATATATAGATACATAAATATATATAGTGCTGAAGAGTGAATATATTTATTTTATATCTAACATATGTCATATTTTATATATGTTTATATATTTTATATGTTACAGATATATGTGTTTATATATACGGTTTATATACCGTGTTCCATGGTAGGTGGTAGAATCATGGTAGATACTTTTCATGAGTTGCTATAGCTAGTCACCTTGCCCTGAAAAAAAGTATAATGGAACTGAAAGATAACCCTAACTGACATTTGTATAGCTCTTTTAATTTTTTTACAAAATACTTTATTCACTTTAGATCTCACAACACTATAAAATGAATGAGTTTGCAACAATGAGTATTATTACCATCCCCATTTTACAGATAAGAAAACAGAGAATCAGAAAGATTAACTGACTAACCCATGGTCCGACAAATGAAATGAAAGGGATATTCAAAGTCATCTAGCCCAATACCCAATATTTTATAGTTGATTTGGGGAGGGGACAGACTGGAGGGGGAAGAAACAATCATGAGTCAATTATAGTAGCACAAAGAAATGGCCATGAGAATAGAGAACAGGGGCCAGATATGAAAAATGATATAGGAGATCAATAAATAGAACTTGGCAATTGATGCAATTTAGAGATCAAGCAAGATAGAGAATTTTATATATACATATATATATGTGTGTGTATAAAACTCCAAAGTTACACATATGAATGTCTCAGAATAGTTGTGCCTCAAAAAAATAGGGAAATTTAGGGGCAGCTAGATGGCACAGTGGATAGAGCACTGACCCTGGAATCAGGAGAGCCTGAGTTCAAATCCAGTTAACTTAACACTTACTAGCTGAGTGATCCTGGGTAAATCACTTAATCTCAATTGCCTCTCAAAAAAAAAAAAAAAAGGAAAAAATAGGAAAGTTTGGAGAAAGAGAGAAGATGATGAGCTCAATTTTGAATGCACTGAAGAGTGGGTACCAGATATACATCATTCTATATACTGTTGCCTAGCAGGAAACTGGAGATTCAGGAATGAAATTCAGTAGGAAGATTAGGGCTGAACATGTACACTTCAAAGTCATCTGTAAAGAAGTGGTCATTGAATCCACAGGAACATTTGTGATCACCAAAGGATATCAGGGAGGAGAGGACTCAGAAGGAGCCATGGGGGACCCTAATGCTTAGGGATTAAAGGGGTAGATAATGATAGAACAAAGGAGACTCTCAGGTAGGAGAAGTCAAAAGAGAAAATATACAAAAAGGAGAAAATGCTAAAGAAAAAGCTACAGAAACTCAGAGAGAAGGAGAACTAAAATAAGACTTGTCTTTACATAGCAAGAGAAAATCCATTAGAAAGAGATTGAAGATTAGATGTTTAGGAGCAGATGGAGGCTAAGTTCCCAGAGAAGACTAGAAGGAAAGAGATCAAGAACACAATGGGAGAGGTTAGACTTTAAAAAGAAAAAGAGAAACCATATCCTCTGAATCTAGAGAATAGGAAAAGAGGATAGTCATAAATGTAGAGAGCAATTTCACTGTGAAGGAAGAAAAATGAAGGGGGTCTAGTTAGTCTCAATTTTCTCAGGAGAGTAAGAAAACAAGTTATCTACTGAGAGTGTTAGAAGAGTTGGAGCTTGAAGAGAAATTTTTAAAAGTCTAAAAAAAAGAGCTTAAATAGAAATAAGATATCATTGTATAATGGATCCTGTCATGGTTGTATAAGTTCCTCTAGTAGTATTCATCAGGGTGGGGAGTAGAAGCAGAGAAAGTGGATGGATGGTAGAAGACAAAATAAGTAAGAATTGAGGATTGGCAAGTCATGAATGACAAAAAGACAAAGAAGTAAGGGACTGGATAACTGAAGGCTCAAGACTGTAAAAGCAGAAATGTTGATCTTAGGGAATCATAAGCAAAGATTAATGATAAATGCAATATTTTTAGTTGAAATATGCACAAATCAATAAACATTCATTCAGAATGTGATTAGAAAAATTAAAGACTTTAGGAAATCTTTTTGTCAAATAATTAAGTCTTACACATAAATTCTAGTCTCAATAACTTAACAAAGACTGAGAATTTGAGCTCTATAAGATAGCTCCAAAATAAAGTTATTCTAATTGATGTCATAGAATTTTAGAACTGAAAGGAACATTAATCATCATCTAGCACGGTCACTCATTTTCAATATAAGGAGACTGGGACCCATAGACATAAGATGATTTGTCCAAGAAGTTGCCTATCCTTCTTGCTGCCATACCATACTGTCCAAGAAAGAATAATAACAATAATAATCTACTATATGGTACCTTAAGCTTACAAAATCATCAACAAGCATCTCATTTGAGCCTCATAAAAACCCCATGAGATAAATAATACATGTATTATTTTTCCCTTTTTACAAAAGAGGAAATTGATATTCAGGTAAAATGCTTTGGTCATATGGCTAATAAGAAACCTGAGATTTGAATCAGGCTTTCTGACTCCAAGTCCAGTGTTCTTTTCATTTTACTATGTTGTCTCATTTTAAAGAATTTTCAGGTTTTAAGAAGACAAAACTAATAAGATGATATGCAGCCCTAATCTAGCCAACAAACTCAAGCCAATCAGCACTAAAGAGATCCATTAAAAGAGAATATAATTAGATATTACAATCATATAGATTCAGAAAAAAGTTTTGACAAAATACAACACATTTCTGTTTAAAAAAATTTTTTTTCAATGGGAATAAAGGAACCTTTCTATAAAATGATAAATATTATATATCCAAAATCAAGAGCTACCATTATATATAAAAATGAAATAAATAAGATTCCTTTTCCATAAAACCAGAAATAAAATAAAGATGTCCATTGTCTCCACTTCTATGTGACATGGTAATAGAAATTCAGTCTATGACAAGAATACAAAAAGAAATTGAAAAAATAAGCATAGGTAAAGAAGAAATTAAATTATCCCTTTCTGTAAATAATAAGATGGTACTTAAAGAGCTCTAAAGAGTTTTCTTTGTTTTTCTTTTCTCTTTTTCAGTGGGATAAAATATGGCAAGAAGAGATTCTGTTCATTAAAAAATAAAATACTTTAAAAATAGAGGTGGAAGAGATTCATATGTGGAATATTGCATGTCAATATCGTTTTGTTTAAATGTTTATACTACTTCATCAGAAGATTTCTCTCATGGAGTGCTGACAATCTGAAAATGGAAAAAAATGAAACAATAAAAACAAAAAACTAGATAAATAAAAAAATTAACTTTAGGGAAAAAAATGTGCCTCTAAAACCATGCCTCTAAAAAATTCTAAAACTAGATTTTTGCTTGGATTTGAAATAAAGACATTTTGAAAATAAGAAAAAACATACAAATTTGGGGTTGGGAGACAGGGAGTGTAGTGAAGGGAGAATAAAGGAAATGATTCAATATTAAATTCATGTAGATAAGGGTCAGCCAAAGGTCAGATTCAGGAAATCACAAAGACAAACAATCCAGAGAACGGGGCAATCATAAACAGAGACATAGAGCAAAAAACGATGGAGAAAGAATCTTAGAGGAACAAGGTCCAAAATGAAAGGGGAAGAAGTATGATTTATCATCAATAGATTGACAGTTTATCTCAAATAGTGAATCACATCCTTTACCACAGTACCCGTACTAATAAAATGTCCCATCCCCTAAGCTATGGCTATACATCCATTGGTTCAGAATAGATAACTTCCTGACATCCTCTTCAGAACTGCTATTCTAAGTTAATGCCATAAGAAATATGCAATATCTAATTGAAATATGATTCATATAGCAGAAAGGTTTAAAGTGATGCTTGTTTGACGTATTATAATTAGTGTAAGATAAACAATCCCATCATTTCTAGTCGCATCTATTTAATTACATGCATATGACTTAGCAATATCACAATATCAGTTTTTCCAGTCTTGAGTAATTCAGCTCTTATTCCCCTTGTGAACCTTTCCTCCCAGCTGTCTGAATTGTGCCTTATCACTCCTGGAAACTGATAAGCAGGGAGGTGGGTAATAGCACTGGTCCATTGAACAATTAATTTATTGATTTAACAAACATTTATTAAGTACATACTGGGACCAAGACACTGTAATAGAAGGACAGAATGATATAACAAAGAATTTGCTTTTAAGAAGTTTACCATTAATTACAGAAAAAAAATTATACCAGTAATGATGACACAAGGAATAATGTCATAATTGCAAAGAAGCCCTAGAAAAGCATTTGTGAGGTATTTGAAGAGCAAGAGATCTCTTTAGGCAGTGAAGGTGAGGCAGTGGTACTTAGGAGCCAAGAAAAATTAGAGCTGATTTTTACCAGGATCTCACATACTAGCCATAGATTTGAAGGCATTTTCTTACTTTGATTCTGGGAGGCAAAGGGTAGCACAATGGATAGAGTGCAGAACTAGAAGTAACCTAAGAAATCATTTAATCTGATACCCTTATTTTAAAGATAAGGAAACTAAAACTCAGGTTAAATAAGTTGTCAAGGATGACTCAGGAAACAATTGGGAGAGCCAAGATTCAAATCCAGTATTTCTGACTCCAATGGAGATTTGGACAATTAACTGCCATTAGAAAGAATCTTTGAGAGATGCAGATAATTATCTGTCCTTGAAAAACCAGAGACTACAGAACAACTTTCACTTATCAATCTTACTTCTATGAAAAAATGAATTCTGTCTTCTAATCAACTAACAAATAGAATTTTACATCATAACCTCTATGTAAATTGGAGACTTTCTGTCCTTAAAGCTCTTTGAGGGCAGGTGCTATCTTTTTTTGCTTCTATCTTCAGTATCTAGCATGATTCCTAGAATATTGCAGGCACCAGATAAATATTCATTGATTGATTAATTAATAATGAATCTCCATTCAGAAACCAATCATATCTATAACCTTTACTCCAGGAACCCAGTAGATCCCAGGTGAGTAGTGGAGGAGGCAAAGGAGAATGAGGAAAATTCTGTATTTATTAGACCTTTAAGTTTGGCAAGAGTTTCACATTCACCATTCACAGAAAATCAATCCAATTTTCCCAAGGCACGAGTTGTTCCCTGAAAGTAATTTAAGTACCTTAGAAGGTACATTTCACTATTGAATGGTTCTGAATGTTGCTTGTTGACTTACTCTTACTGCTAAAGCATAGTGGAGTCTCCCAAGAATCCCTCAAAAAGACAGTTTCTTCAAAGGGTTTAACATTTAACATGTCCAGGATGAAAATTCAAGGATTTTCATCCTGGAAAATCCTATCCTCAAAAATATCTCAGCTATCACTGACGCATGATTCCTGAAATGAGGGTTATAAATGTGACTGGTTTAGAGATTCATTATCATTGATGACTTTCCCAGCAGAGTCATAGGTACCAGTAGAAATAGTTGTCACTTATCTGTACCCTTATTACAGCCCGTGTTATCCTTTTTAGTTGCTTTTCTCTCTCCTTCCTGACCTCAGAATTGTCTGCTTCTCCTGGGCTGTCTTATTTGGCAGGTCAGAGTGTAAACTTCCTTGAGGACAGGAATGGAATCTATTAATATCTTTTATATAATCTAACTTTAGTGATACAACCTCCCCTACCTTCTCATCTCCCATTAAAATGTAAGGAAGTCCTTTAGGAAAGTGACAATATAACTTTTATTTGTATCCCCAGTAGCTTAGCAGTTGTGATGACTTCCCAGACACCCATGAATAATGTCTGGGATTCTGTGTTATTTACAATACCACTGACTTCCCTAATAAATGACCTTTCATCCTCTCCTTATTTAATAAGTTCCAGATTAACCTTGGGGAAGATGGGAAGGATAATGAAAGATCAAAGAAATGAGTTTTCACCTTGCACCTAACATCTAAGTGTCTGGGAATTTTCTCTCTACCTGAAGGCATTGTTCTTGGATATAGGAATCTGAATTCTGAGATTCAGAATTCAGAAGATTTGGGTTTGAATCTCTTTTTTAATTCTCTTCCCATGTGACTTTGGATAACATACCCAATCTCTCTCTAAATCTGTAAAATGAAAAAAAAATGCACCACATGCCTTCTTAGGTCCCTTTTTAGCTCTAAATCTGTAGAATGAATATCAAATACTAATAAACACCAAGTTCTGGAAGCCATATCTCCAAAAGCAAGACTAGAGAACTGAGATCATTCTCTGAACCATCTAATTCCAGAACTAATCCTAAGTAAAATTAAAAGAAGTTTTTTGACTCCTTCCCTACCCTTACTCTCTCCCTACCCTCTGTGGGAACCCCTTGCTTTCATACTGTCTTGGATTTCTCTGCTGCTGAAGACTAACAAAATTACAATGTAGAGATAATGGATAATAAAGAAAGAAGAAGCCCTAGAGATGAATCCTTTAGTCCCTACTCTACCTCTTATAGACCACAGCTTCTAAAACTTTTTCCACTTGCAATCCATTTTTCCCTGTGAAATTTTTATATGGCCCTGGACATGTAGGTATATAAAATAAGTACACAAAGCAACCATTTACTGATAATAAATCATAATTTTGTGACTCACCCTCTGTTATAAGACCCCATATGGGTTTAAGAAGCTGGGTTATAGATGATCAGAGAAAGGAAATTGCTTACTTGCCTAAGCTCAGTTATAGTGTTAGTGGGTAATAGGTGAGGCCCTGTAACTCAGATTAAATCCCTGCTGAGGGAGCATCATATTACCTTTTTTTAAATAATATTTTTAAATGCTATAAGATACTAGGTCTATACCCTGAAGAGATCAAAGAAAGAGAAAGAGGATCCATGCACACAAAAATGTTTATAGTAATTCTTTTGATGGTGGCAAAGAATTGGAACCTGAGGAGAGAGGCTCATCAATTGGGGAATAGCTGAAGAATATATGATATATGATTGTAATGGAATACTATCATGCTGTGAGAAATGATGGACATGGTACTTTCAGAAAAACCTGGAAAAATTTATATGAAACAATGCAAAGTGAAGTAAGCAGAAACAGGATAATAATTTATACAGTAATAGCAATATTGGGGTAATAGGAGAGCAATACTATAATGATAATCAAACTATGAAAGACTTAACAACTCTGATCAATATAATGACCCATGACAATTCCAAAAGACTCATGATGAAAAATACTATCCACCTCCATAGAGAGTATTAATGGACTGAAGCATCTTTTTTCTTTCTATTTTTCTTGCTTCCTCCCCTCCCACACACACACAACATGACTAATATGGAAATGTTTTGCATAATTTCATCTGTATAATAAGTATCATATTTCTTGCCTTTTCAATGGGTGAGGGAAGAATGGAGGGAGAGAGACAATTTGGAACTGCAAATAAAAATAAAACTTTTAAATACTACAGCATATAATACTTAGCATTAGGAATAGTTTAACATTATTTAGAAAAAGGCAATATTTAACTTAAATGAATTTATCTCTAATAGGAGAATTTTGGACACAATGGGTACTACTGTACTGGGAATCAGAAGACCTGCATTCACATCCCCTTTCCTGCCCCAAGTCCCATGTTCTTGGAAAATCTCTTAAGGTCTGTGGGTTTCATTTTTCCTCATCTGCAAATGGAGAAGATTGGACTAGATTATCTTTAAGAGGGCTACCTGAAGATCAAATGAGATAAGGTTTGTGAAGCTTTTAGCACAGTGCTTGGCATATAAATAGGTGCTATAAAAATCCTAGTGATGTCTGATGATGATGATGATGATGATGATGATGATGGAGGAGGAGGAGGAGGAGGAGGAGGAGGAGGAAAGTATCAGGAAACAAACAAGAACTGAAGGAAGCATAAGGTACTATCTGAGATACAAGTGCTGGTGGTAACATAAATGATGCTCTTGGGCAATGGGGCATAGGACACTTGAACCTGCTTTCTGAAAAGAAGGAAAATAAACAATAGAAAGGAATTGAAAAAAAGAAGGTAACTTCCTGACAGAGAGATGATAAACTCATGGTGAATACAGACACGTTTTTAGATGTGGCAATTGAGGGAATTTGTTTTGTTCCACTGTCAATCTCCACTGGGTTTTTTCTTTTCTTTTTTTCAGTGGGAAAAGAAGAAGGGAAGAGGGACAAAAAATAGATTTTTTTATTTGTTGGGGAAAAAAAGATTTAAAAGAAAGAAAAGGCAATCCAAAACAAACTTTATCTGGTTCACAATTTGGTCTAGAACCAAACCTGGACCCATTTAGACCTCATCCTGGGAACCTAGTCTCTCTTTGCATGTCATCCTGGAGAGGCCATTGCTAATCTTCTCTGTATCATTCCAATTTTAGTACGTGTGCTGCCAGAACAAGAATTCCCTATGTTTTAGAAACTTTGGAGAATGAATGAGTTTTGTTCTGGCTTTTCTGAGAAGCATCTTTAACCCAAATGGCTGCCTAAGTGAGTAAGAGGCAGGAAGGGACTCGAGCTCACACCAGCTGGTATTTTTCCATCTGTTCCCCTTGATTACATAACAGTGCACATTTTTAGAAGCTTCATTCTCACTGCAGTGACTTTTGAGCTGCATCTTCAGCCTCCCGGTCCCCAGGCTTTCAACACTTCTGACTCAGCAAGCCCAGGGAGACTATTTATTGTCTTTCAGGTGGAAATAATCAACAGAAGACAGATAGAATTGAGGAGGATTGGGAAAGACTTCCTATAGCCTATGGGATATTAGCTAGGACTAGAAGGAAGCAAGGAAAACACTAGTAAGGTTCAAAATCAGGACTAGAGCATTGGTTACCAGATCTGGGGAGATTTAGGGAATTCTGCTGCATTTTGTTATAAAATTGATAAGCCAGAAAAAAGTTTCACAAATCACTTTGAGGTCTTTCACAAAACTGTGTGTGTGTGTGTGTGTGTGTGTGTGTGTGTGTACACCAGGCTTGGGATTTTATTAGCATAAAAAATTACTGAAAATTCCCCACTGTCCCATGTAGATCAGCCAGCACTTGCTCCGAAGCACATAGATTTAAACATTGCCTGGGGCCTTAAGAGATTAAATGACTTGTGCAGGGTCACATAGTAATTGTCAGAAGCAACGGAAAGCTTTCTAAATCACTAGCTGGCTGTCTCTTACTACACCAGAGGGCCTCCCCTTCCCAGATTCATTCATGCATTTATTTATTTAGATTGGGAAGTGGAGGAGGAGATTCTCTGCCTCAGTTGCTACCTAGCTTTAATCACTGAATGGGAATTGCCTCAGTCAGACCTTTTGAAGACCTTAGTTTAGCCGTTGACTCCCATTGCATCCAGGGCCATGTCTGGTCATCTTGCTCTCTATCTGGCCACTGGACCCAGATGGCTCTGGAGGGGGCAGGTGACTTTGCCCAGCCATTCCTCACTTAGAGCATGTCATGGTACCTCACTGATGTTGTGGTTCCCCCCTGAGGACTAAAACCATTAACAACCACAGCAGCACAGGCCCCTAGTGGATATCCACAGATGGGCTTCCTTCGGAGCTTTATAATGAATAGAATCCAGTTTTGGAGTATGGGGAGCTGAATTCAAATCTCTTATTTGTTACTTACTACTTAGGTTACTCTCAAGTCACAAACTAGCCCCTATGTTTCAGCTTTCACATCTATAGAATGAGGCCATTAGACTAAATGGTCTCTAAGATCCCTCAAGTTTACACGTAATGATCCTGTGATTTAGTGAACTTTCCCTAATATGTCAATAACTCTTGGTGTGGCCTTTAATTAATTATTAATTAACTAATTATGTGCTTAATACATTCTAATTGACTGACTGATATATCGGCTATAAAGGCTGGTGATTTAATAAATATAGAAAGGTAAGTCTCAAAGATAGGACTTTTGAGGTGGAAGGGATATTGGAAAAACTCAGTCCAAACTCATTTGATCTGCTTAAAGTCATACAATTAGTTCATCAAGAAACATTTATAAAGTGACTACTACTTTAGCACAGGGGTAACCCACTATGCTAAGAACTGGGGTTACAAAGAAAAGCAAAAGAGCTCTGCACTCAAAGAGCTCACCAGCTAATGTCTGTGTGTGTGTGTGTGTGTGTGTGTGTGTGTGTCCCTCTGTCTCCCTGTCTCTCTATGTGTGTATGTGTCTGTCATTCTCTCTTTAAGTCTCTCTCTGTCTCTCAGTCTCTCTGCATGTCTCTGTGTCTGTCTGTGTCTCTGTGTCTGAGTGTCTTTTTCTCTGTGTGTGTCTCTATGTGTCTCTGGTGGGTCTATGTGTATGTCTCTGTGTATCTCTCTGTGTCTCTCGCTGTCTCTCTCTTGTGTATCTCTGTGTCTCTTGTGTGTCTGTGTGTGTGTGTGTCACTGTGTGCCTGTGTCTCTCTGTGTATATGTATCTCTGTCTGTCTCTTGTGTGTCTCTGTGTGTGTGTGTCATTGTGTGTGTGTGTCTGTATGTGTCTCTGTGTCTGTGTCTCTCTGTGTATATGTATCTCTGTCTGTGTCTCTTGTGTGTCTCTGTGTGTGTGTGTGTCACTGTGTGTCTGTGTCTCTCTGTGTATATGTATCTCTGTCTGTGTCTCTTGTGTATGTGTGTGTGTGTGTGTCTCAGTCTCTGTCTCTCTCTCTCAGTAAAATGAAGAGACTTGCCTAAGGTCAAACTAAGAGTCCATCAAGAAACTTTTATAAAACGGCTACTATTTGCCAGTCACTGTGCTAAGAATTGGGGTTACAAAGAAAGGTAAAAGACAGATCCAGCTCTCAAAAAACTCATAATCTAATGGGAGAAGACAGAATGTAAATGACTATGTACAAACAAGCTAAATAGAGGATAAATTGGAAATAATCAACAGAAGACAGATAGAATTGAGGAGGATTGGGAAAGACTTCCTATAGCCTATGGGATATTAGCTAGGACTAGAAGGAAGCAAGGAAAACACTAGTAAGGTTCAAAATCAGGACTAGAGCATTGGTTACCAGATCTTTTTTTCCAATACATCACAACTCTCTCTACTTTTTGCCTTCAAATATCTACCTTATCAAGAGGACAGTCTGTCATTTCATAATTAGAATTAGGCTTGAAATACAACTATCTTTGAGACATCAAACACCCAAGTTAATAATGAGGTAAAATAATAAAAAATCTCGTACTATATGATCTCATCTGACCGTCACAAAACCCCATGAGGTAAATACTAGAGTTATTATTATCATCATCTGGAAAAGAGAGATAATATTAGCACTTACCTAACAGGACTGTTGGAAGTCAAATGAGATGGGGTACAGAAAGTGCTCTGGCAACCTGAAAGTTCTATAGAAATGCTAGTTATCGTTATTTTTATCCTGGTTTTATGGATGAAGAAATTGAGACTGAAAAAGAACAGTCTCTTACCTAACAGCTTGTTATCTGTCTCCATTTATATTTTTGTGTGTCTCTGTGTGTCTGTCTCTGTCCATCTGTTTCTCTCTATCTGTATCTTTGTCTGTTTCCCCCTGCCTCCCCTTCGCTCCCCCTTTGCCCCCTCTCTGTTTGTGTGTGTCTCTCTCTGTCTCTGTATGTGTGTCTGTGTGTGTTTTTCTCTGTATCTCTTCCCTCTCTATCTCTTTTCTCTCCCCCCTCTCCTCCTCCTCCTCTTCCTCTCTTTTCCCTCCTTTTTCTTCCTTTCTCCCCCATTTCTCCTCCTCTCTCCCTCCTTCTTGCTATCCCCCTTTTTCCCCTTTTTCCTCTCTCTCTTTCCTTCTCCCTTTCTTTCCCTCTCTCTTCCCCCCCTTTCCCCTTCCCTCTCTCTGTCTCTCTCTGTGTCTATGTGTGTGTGTGTGTGTGTGTGTGTGTGTGTGTGTGTGTGTGTATCTCTGTATGTGTATGTGTCCGTATGCCTCTCCCCCTCCCCATGTGGGGGAGGGCCCCCAAAAGTCTAGCCCCTCCTTATGTGTCCTCTCAATGACAGCACAAAGAATGTCTCTGTCACACCAACTCTGTCCCTCCACATCAATATTTTTTCTGCCAATTAATAAAGTCTCATGCATAATGCCTCAGGCTTGACTGGGAATTCAAGTTATAGAAGGAAGAAAATATTGTGACATTACTCACAAGGAGAGGGAAAGGGGACCACAGCAAGATTCTGCCAGTCTCACAGTGCAACGGAAAGTGCATTCAGTTCAAATGCTGGACTATGTGACCTTAACTCCCAGTTACTTAACTCTGTGGACTTAGTTTCTTTACCTGTCAAATGAGGATATTGAACTAGATGGAAATTTTGGTAAGATTCCAATTCTAAATCTATGATCCTTTGAGGAAAAGATATTAAAGGCTTATTCAAAACAAATATACAATTTAAGAATTGTATAATAATAGAACTAAAAATATATATGCAGAAAATATATATATCATAAGATATTTCAAGTACTTAAAACACATTAGCTAATTCTCATAATTTCCTTTGAAGTAAAAAGCTACTATTTTACAGATGGAAAACTGAAGTCCAGAAAGTCATTGTTAAAGCTGTAGCTTCTCCAAGCTACTTCCAAGATTAAAAGTTTAACATGAGATAGCATGGCTTAGTGGAAGGAGCAACAGTCCTACAGTCAAGAGACTCAGAATTCAAATCTGGCTTCAAATATTTAATATTTTCTAGCTATGTGATTTTTGGCAACTCCAATTGCCTCACAAAAAAAAGGAAAAGGAAAGAAAGAAAAGTTGAATATGAATTCAATCTCCTAAAATTAAATGATCCTCAGCCCCCAGACCCTTTTTACTTTGTCTTCAAAGAAGTGATTTTATCATCAATGATATGATGTCCCATGGCAGGAATGAAAATAAATAATTGACCTAAGATAGAAACTGAAGGTAAAAAAAACAAGGAACATAGCTTAAGTCACATACCCTCTTGCCATTTATTTCCCAAAGTACAATCCCCCCTCATCAAAACTTGGGGAGATGAATGATGCTAATTGGTGCACCCATCTTTACTTTCCCAAGCTGCTTTTTGAGTCCAAGTAACAAGTAAATATGTAAGGACTTGCTTGATTGACAAATGCTGAAATCTCAGTGCCTGAACCAACTAGTCTCTTCTACTCAACCAGGGAAGCATCAAGGTCAGAAGATGATAGGAAACCTTGCTGCAGCCCAGTAGAGATGTCCTTGGCATCTCATTACACACTACAGTTGATCAAAGGAACATGATTGCTTCTGTTGATTCATATACTCTTACCACTCTTCCATTACTGCTGTTATTTCTGAGTATTATCTTGCCCCACAAAGACCAAAACAGGGGTTATAACCTTCCTATAGTGTCGTTTTCTGTTCTGAACTTTCCCCCTCTCCAGCCTCAGCTCCCAAGCATTCTTATGAGCTCCCTTGAATAGGCAGAATTGATCTTATTCCAAAAACTTGAGGGAGCCAATATTCTTCCATTTAACATCATTTCAATTCTACAAAGATATAAATCAAATACTGCCTTCTCCTCCCCTTGAAATTACCTTTTTTTTTTAACCTTCTATATATTTTGTATATACATATGTAGGCTGATGGGGGAGCTAAGTGATACAGTGGATAGAATGGCAGACCTAGAGTCAAAAGTACAAGAGTTCAAATGTGACTCCCAGACACTGCCTAGCTGTATAATCCTGAGCCAGTCATTAAACTCTGTTGTCTTATTTTCTCACTTGTAAAATGAACCGAAGAAGGAAATGGCAAATGATTTCAGTACCTTTGCCAAGAAAACCCCAAATGGGGTCATGAAGAATTGGACATGACTAAACCAACTAAACAACAACAATAAAAATACCCGTTCATGTTACTTCTCTCAATAGAATACAAATTTCTTGAGATTGTTTGATTTGCCTACAGTTACACTGCCTGTAGGGAGTCAAGCAAAACCAGAATAATAATTACCAGTCTAATGCTTTTTTCTAGCACCCCACAGCTATCCTGTCCTTTTTGACTCTGTCTATAAGAAGGGAGGAGTTAGGTGAAACAGTATGGATAGAGTGCTAGGCCTGGAGTCAGGAAGATGAGTTCAAATCTGGCTTCAGGTGTGTGATCCTGAGCAAGTCATTTAACCCTATTTCTTAGCTTCCTCTTCTGTAAAATGAACTGAAAAAGGAAATGGCAAACCACGCCAGTATCTTTACCAAGAAAACCCCAAATGGAGTCACAGTCAGATACGACTGAAATGACTCAACAACCACAAGGGAAGAAGGTACACATAAAAAAAAAGGGTGATACTACGTCATTTTGAAGGCATTGTGATATAATGGGTAGGGAACTAGATTAGAGTTAAGAATACCTGTGTTCAATTCCCACATTAGACATTTCATATGGAGTGACAAAATCACAGTCTCTTGATGCTTCTTTTTCCTCATCTGTAAAATTAGCATGGTTGACTCAATGATGATCTCCAAGTTCCCTTCCATTTTTAAATCTATGATCCAGCATGGATCACAGCCGCAGCTATTTAAGATCCAGAAAAGAAAGCTCTTGCCACCCAAATTCTTGACATTGTCAAATGGTTCATCATAACCAGAAACTGATAGGATTTTATCAATGGAAATTTAATTAAAGGAGAGCTTTTACTCTCTGCTTTGCCACTGAACCTTCAGCCCCTTCCATCTGGTTTGGAGTAGAAATCTTCCATATATATTGTCTCCATCAGAATGTGAGCCCTTTTAAGCAGGGATTATTTTATCTGGTCATATTTCCCACTTATTACAGTGCTCTACATATAATAATTGCTTAATAAATGCTCATTCAATCGTTGATACTATGTAGAATGTGATTGTGGCAAAAGAGACCCAGGCAAAGGGAAATTTGAAGAGAAAAACATTTTTCTCAGATGAGTAAGTTTTTGTTGTTGTTCAGTCATTCCAGTCTTGTTTGACTCTTCAAGATCTCATTTGGGATCTTCTTGGCAAAAATAGTGGAATGTTTTGTCATTTTTTTTCTCCAGCTCATTTTGCAGAAAAGGAAACTGAGGTAAACGGTGTTAAGTGACTTACCTGGGGTCACACAGCTAATAAGTGACTGAAGTTAGATTTGAATATAGGTCTTTCTGACTCCCAGTCTGCACTTAGCTGCCCCATGGGAGCTATCTGTATCTTGCCGTTGGACCCAGGTGACTCTATAGGAGAAAGTGAGGCTGGTGACATTGCACAGCAATGAGTCATTTAAATCCAATTCACTTGCGTGTCATGTCATTACCTCCCTGATGTCATGGCCCTCTTTGAGATCAAAGGACAAACAGCAACAAGCTCCATGGGGAGATTAGGGATAGATTTATGCCTTGCACCTGAGACAAAACCTGAACAAAGAGAGGGATTTCACAGAATACCATACAGATACCTGGAATTACACGTGGAGAGGCGAAGAATGCAACACGAGGAGATGAGGAAGGAATACATTCCAGATATGGTTAGATAATCAGAGATAGAAGAAGGAAGGGCAAGACTGAGGAACAGCTGTATGGAGAAGGACTAAAGGCAGAAACCAAGTAGGAAATATGACAACAATCCAAGAGAAAGGTGATAAGTGTCTGAATTAGGGTTTGGCAATCCAAAGACAGAGGAGATGGATGTTAGCATGGTATCAATATAGAATCGTGTGATTTATCAATTGATCAGATATAGAAAATGAGGGAAAAGGAGAGACTCCAAGTAGCCCCAGTCTGAGTAATGAAGAGGATCATGGTGACGACAGAACAAACGTGGCAGCTGGGAAAGGGGGTGTTTGGGGATGAATTTAGCTTTATAGTATGGGGTTTGATGTGCTGGCAGGACACTTGAAGGGAAATTACAGCCTCACATATGTAGAGTTAAAAGAGACCCTTGAGAATAATTTCTTCAATTTACAAATGAGGAAACAGACTACAGGAAGTAAAATGATTTGCCCAAAGTTAAACATCTGGTAAACACATCTGAGGCAGAAATTCAAACTCAGATCTTTTAGACTCCAAGTTCACAATTCTACATCACCTAGTGGCCTCACAGTGCTTAGCAGGCAGCTGGCAATTGAGGTCATAGTCTATAGACTATAGAGCTAATCGTTAAAGCTATAGGAGTGAATAAGATTATCAAAAAAAATCATAGAGGGAGAAAAAAAAGTCAGACTAAGAACAGAATCAGGGAGGTGCACCCACACTTGGGAGACAGCCAGAGGAAGGTACACCAGAGAAAATAAGACCAAGAAGGAGCAGTCAGATATTTAAGAGAACCAGGAGACAAGACCAAGTATGTCAGTCAAGAAGCTTATTATGCTCCAGCCATTGCCGTTAGCACTGGAAATGCAATGAGAAGCAGGAAAAAGATTATTTTGTTCAAGGAGCTTACATTCTACTGACCAAAACAAGATGCAAATAAGTCAGCATATACAAGACATAGACACATACACACAGAGTATGAGACACAGAGTAGATAGAAGACAGATGGAAGGGGGGAAAGTAGATAGAGAACTAGACTTGGAATCAAGAAAGATTTGAGTTCAAATGTAGCCTCAGACACTTATTAGCTGTGTGACCCTGGACAAGTCACTCTACTTGTTTGCCACAGTTTCCCTCATCTGTAAAATGATTTGGAGAAGGAAACAGTAAATCACTCCAGTATTTTGCCATAAAAATCCCAGATGGAGTCATGAATGGTCATATACAATCAAACAACAAGATGGAAAGCAATCTAAGAGGGAAGGCATTAGCAACTTGGGGAGAGTAAGAAAAACCTCCTGATAGAATTTGAGCTGAGTCTTAAAGGAAGCTAAGGATTCTAAGAAGCAAAAGTGAGAGAATCAGGAAGGAAGGGGCAATCATTAATGTCAGGATCTAGATCATGAACTAAGATCATGATCTAAGAAAAGGTCAAGATCATGAACTAAGAAAAGGTAGGAGGGTATGTCAAAGAAAAGTCAACAATGACCTCAGGGAGAATAAAATTGTATGGATAGAGAAGACAGAGAGTAAATGAGTAAAGGCAGCAAATGAAACCTCTTTCTAGAAGTTTAGTAACTCAGTGGGGAGAACTACAGATTGGGAGAGCTTGATTTGGTTGCAGGGCAAGAGAAGCTTTGGCAGGATAACATGCCTTATGGGACATGGTCGGGGGTGAGACTGAAGATGAGAGACAGTGAGAAAGGAAGTAGGGGTTGAGGAGATCCAATGAACAGAGGGAAGGATTAGGCTTGAGAAGGAGAAGATAAGGTAGAGGATAGGCAAAAAAAAGGAAAGGTTTTAAGATATGAAGGAGAAGAAATAATAAACCTCATAATAGATACCTTTGATTTTTTTTTAATGAGTAGAAAATATCTTTATTTGCTAAAAAAAAAAAAAGACTCTAGGAGCAAAGTTGGGGTCTTTATGAATATCAGAGAAGCTTTAGAGCAGCCACTTTGGGGAAGGTGGTGGGGATTCAGTCAGAGATCCAAAAAAGGATTGTGGGAGCAAGGGCCCAGTTGAGGTTACATAACACAGCTGTGTGTGTAGTATGGATTTAGCTACAGTTTAGTAATTTATTCCAACAGTATTAGTATTATCCCAGAAGAAGGAGCTAAGAATATGGATGGTGGGTAGGAGAGAGGGTTTCAAAATGTCCCAGTATCAGGTTGTGAGGGAACAGGAGTGGGAGTGGTATGGGATGGGGGAAAGGAGAATGGGAAAAAATCCTGTTTTCCACTAAATGCTTCTAGCTCCCTTAGTAGCTTGCTGCTTTCAAAGGCCCTTGTTCCTTCAAAAATTCAAGATAATAAGGTTAATATATAGTTCTAGGATTTGTGATTACATCAGAACAGGCACTTTTTTCCAACATAGGTCAGGACCAATCTGTACTTTAATGAATGAACTTTGTGAGTTGCTGTAGTTTAAATCAAATTCACCTAATTATGAAATAATGCAGTGTCAAGAAAAGAATAGCATGTATGGAATAAGAAGACCTGGATTCAAATCCTAACTCTACTAATTTAGCACCTGGGCTTCACTGTCCAAATCAGGTTAGACTCTCAGAAGTGATAAACTGCCAGCTATGGGTAACATGCCCATAGTACTCCTAGCAGCTAAACCAGATTCAAATGTAATTGGAAAACATTTAACATAATTTATTTAAAAATATAATAGGATATAAATAATATTAACACATAGTTTTCTAAGTTAATATATTGTAGATCTTATTTATGGCTTAGTAGCCCCAGTTTCTATTTAAGTTTGACCAATGGATTTTCTAGATATGAAAGCTCTACACTACTCAATTCTATGGTCAGTTTCCTAGTGACAAGCTTCTACACACATATCTAGACTAGTCCTTGGATGCTGGACACAACCTTAAAAATTCCTGACTCTATATAACTTATTTGCTTTTAAAGCAGCTCAATGTATGCATTTCATCTCATGAGATATATAATTTAGAAATGTAAAAGCACTATATCAATAGTTTAATAATATCTAATATTTATAATAATATTTTTTTTATTTTTCTCAGTTGTATCCAACTCTTTGTGATACCCTTTGAGGGTTTTGTTTTTGTTTTTTGGCAAAGATACCAAAGTAGTTTATCATTTCCTTTTTCAGCTCATTTTATAGACTGGGAAACTGAAGCAAACAGGATTAAGTCACTTGCCAGGATCACACAGCTAGAAAGTATCTGAAGCTGGATTTGAATTTAGAGCTTCCTAATTCTAATCCCCACTGTACCACCTTGCTGCCATATTTATAATAATAGTTAGCATTTACATGGTACCTTAAGATTTTCAAAGCATGGGAGCAGCTAGATAGCCCTGTGGATAGAGTATCAGCCCTGAAATCAGAAGGACTTGTCCCCTTTTTGTCATATCCTGGGGAGAGCAAAAGCCAACAGTTCCCCAGACCAGCTGTAGACCTGGAACCCCACCAGAAACAAAGTGATTTGCAAAACCAAATGTGATGAAGGCTATAGTTATAAAGTCTAGTCAAAGACAAGCAGAAATCTCAACTGAGCAATAACCCTGAGCCAAAAAAAGAAAAAAAAGAAAAGAAAAGAAAAAACAAGAGAACTAAATGTGCTTCCTCTGTACAGACACACTCTAATGAACTTGAAAAGGATTTCCTTCCTCCCCCATGCCCACAGGCGCTGACATTTTGCTTACGTGCCAGGCTACACCAGTCTGCTCATCCAAAGGAAAACTTAGCCCCCAGATGTTCTCAAGAGAAAAGCAGCAGCCAGCCTCTGGAGACAGCCAGACCTCAAATTCAGCCTGCCCTGGCCAAGGGAAAGTTGGCTTCGGCTCTGTGTAAGTCATAGTTTGGTCTTGGCTAAGTCATCATGGGTTCCTGTCTTGTTCCAGGATGGCATTTATTTATAGAATCATGCTGTGATCCCTATTAAACTACAAGTCCCTTGAGGACAGAACCTATCTTTTTGTCTTTATCTCCAGCTCTTAGTGTCTGGAACCCAGCAGACATCTAAAAAATACTTGTTAACTGTACTTCCAGTTCAAAACTTTACTGATGAATATGAGCACAAATACCATCTATAGCATCCCCAACAGTGAGGGAGAACTTACTACTCTATGATACAGCTTTCCACACCTACAATATTTCCCTTAGTCAGTAAGCCCTGTTATATTAACTTTACAGGACATTTGTGGGCTGAGTTCTGTGACCCAAGTCTTTTAACACACTCTGGACAACCAACCTCATGGAACAAAATCAAGAATCAACTGTGCAGCAAATTAATTGTGTGACCTTAGGCAATTTATTTAATCATTCTGGCATTCCATTTCCTCCTATAAAAGGGAGGGGAGGGAAAAGGGACCTTGATCCCTAAGGTTATCTTCCAGCTCAAACACACTTACACACACACACACACACACACACACACGCATGATGTCCAACCACCTCATTTTATGGGCAGTGAAATGGAAAACATTTTAAAACCACATGCATGTGTGTATATATATATATATATATATATATATATATATATATATATACATATATATGCAAAAATACAAATATGTGTATGTGTATATACATAATACATATATGGCAAAGAGGATCAAATCTTTATCTAGTAGACTATGAGAGAACCCTCACTTTAATTTTTCAATATTCTACACAAGAATATGCAGTAATTTAAGAACCTAGAAATATTGTTCCATTACCTGGCATCTATCTGCATTTTTTTCATTATTCTTACATTTGCATGTGCATCTATATAGATGCAGATAAAATATATCTAGATAGATATAGACACATATACAATGTTCAATTCTTTTTTGGACAAAGAAATGGAAGACATTTTTAAAATATGTATACACATATGCACACATATAAATGAATGCATTTGTGTGTATACATATATAAATATATGACAAAGAGGATCAAATCTTTATCTAGTAGATAATGAGATAATCTGTACTCTGAATATTTCCATTTTCTACACAAAGATATGCAATGATTTAAGAACTTAGAAACATTGTTCCATTATCTTATTTGTAATTTTTTCATTATTCTTACATTTGTATTTGCATGTATCTATCTAAATATCTAGATAGATACACACTCACATTTTAAAAGACCTTGTCCTATATTAAAATACAATAATTCCTGCTCTGGCTACTCTCCAAGTCTGCCAAGATACTTAGATAAAATAAGAGATGAAAATGTTCTATACGAGGACTCCTAAAAGTCTCGGGGTAATTTTAAGCTATTTGGGGGGACATACTGCATAGCTATACACCATTATCTTTCTGTTGAGGAAATGAATATTTATAAAAATAACATGACTTTTTATAGCCAGATATCTGGGCAGAAATTTAGACATATAACCAGGAAGAAGAATTTGAATCCTAAGATTCTACTTGTGTGACTCTGAGTAAGTCATCTTATTTTTCTCAGCTTCAGTTTTCTCATCTGTAAAAATTATCATAATAGTACCTAGGAAATAAAAATATAAAGTGCTTTGAAATTCTTCAGATGCTACTTAAAGCTTAATTCACTTATTCTAGACCATATTTGTAGAATTTAATTTACTGTCATTACCAACAGCAGCTTAAAATTTCCATATTGCTAAGTCTTATCATCTGAGGAGCAAAGGGCATTTGGGTTGCTGATATAAAATTATTTGAATGGATAAGTTTATTTCACAAGCAAAGACTTGTGAAGAAATCTTGTTTGAGTCTCTAAAATTCTATTCCAAAGGAATCCTACTGGGCAAATTTCTTCTTGTCTTTGGTCTGAGAGACTATGTTCTAGAGAATATAACATCACCATGACTCAGATCAATCTGGTCCTAACTTGCTAAAGTAGCACAGGTCCTGTTGGCCAAATGCATGCAATAATCTATTGTTGGAAAAAAAAAATTAGAAGGTAAAATTACTGTCTCCTAAACCAGTGACCAACATTATCATGCTGATTGTGTTCATGAATTTGTTTTAACTATAACACAGTGCAGACTATCATTTGTTTGATAATAGTTTGTTGTTCTGATTGTTCCTGCAGGCATTCTGTTGGTAACTAGGATGCCTAATAGTCAGAGAGCTAGACTTGGACTCTGAAAGAGTCCAAATTGGACTTCCAACACTTACTAGTTGAGTGACTTCAAAGAAATTCCTTAAAAAAAAATCCATTTGCCTTAGTTTCCCCAACCATAAAATATAACTAATAACACCTTTCAAGGGTGTCATAAGGATTGAATGAGATAATATTTGTAAAACACTTAGGGTAATACCTAACCAATAATAGGAGCTGTATAAATGCTAGCTACTGTTATAATTATTATTATTGTCAGCATTTTAGAAAACTTAATAGCATATTCTTTTAGCAATAAACCTTATATCCCACTCTCACCTGTCTTCAAGTCAAACTTAAAATTCCCCATACAACATATCTTCCTCTGAAAATATTTTATTCCATTGTTCCCTTTTTCCTTATCCTGTTAAATTATAAAGAAAAGTATCAGAGGGGAGTCCAAATATGATGTGAACCTGACAGAAAGAAGCATCTCTATTAGCCAAGCCACTTATGACAAAGTATAGCAAATCTAAAGGCCACCAGATGTCACTATTATCTATCACAGTTCTTTCCTTTGGATTCAGAATTTTTTATTTTTACTTTTTAAAGCCCTGGGATTCTACAACTTATATTTTCACAGCTAAAAGTTCCAGAAAAGGGACCCTTTCTTATGAGTGAAGAGGATAGTGGGAAGCAATTTGTGAATCAACAAGAATTTATTAAACACCTACAATGTGTCACTATGCTAAGTGCTAGAAATCCAAAAAAAAAAAAGGCAAAATAAAGTCCCTGTTCTCAAGGAGCTTATATTCTAATGAAAGATAACATGAGAATAGCCACATACAATCAGGAGCAATAATATATAATCAAATGGACAAGTGGATAGAATGCCAGGCCTGGAGTCAGGAAGATTCATCATCCTGAATTTAAACCTGGTCTCAGACATTTACTAGCTGTGTGATCTTAACAGTCACTTAACTCTGCCACATATATGTGCCATATATATTTTGTGGTAATAAGGGACCATCCTTGGAGAAAATGAAACCTACATTAACAAAGCACATCAAAACTACAGTCCCACTTTGTTCTTTACTAGTGACCTGATCCATACCAGAAAAAAGACAGTTCTGTCTGTTTGTCCCTGGGATGAGATTAGTTCATCTATGGGCCAAGGTTTTGTACGAGAACCAGCTAACCTAAGTTAGCACCATATTTGTTCCAGATTCATGTAGCATTTTAACTGAGACCTGAAGGAAGTCAGACAAACCAGGAGGCAGAGATGCAAAGAGACAGCATTCCCAGTTTGAGGAGCAATCAGAGAAAATTCCTGGGGTCAAAAGATGGACTGTCACATTCCAGGAACAGCCAGGAGACCAGCATCCCTGACCAGAGTACCTGGAATACAATAGGGACCAAAAAACTGGAAAGAGTGGAGGGGACCAGCCTACAAAGGGCTTGAAAACCAAACAGAAGATTTTATATTCGATCCTGGAGATAGCAGAAAGCCACTGGGGATTTCTTAAATGGATGGGAGAGGATGGATTCAAGTAGAGGAGAGACTTGAGCCAAAAAGAATAACCCACAGCCTATTGCAATGGATCTGGGACCCTTTTGAGATCACTAAAGAAGGGTACCATTATCATTTTTGCAGAGAGGGAGCATTTTGCCCAGGGTCACAGAACAAAGGACATACATAACCAAGTTCTAAAGCTACATGTCATGATTTCGAATCTAGGGATCTTTAATCTTCCTACACCTTATTCTGCTTTCCCATTTTTCTCTAGCTGTTGGCCACCAATAATTATTAAATCTCCTGCATGTATAGAACATATGAGGAATTGTAGAGAAAACTGTTTTTTCTTGAAAGAAAGATAAAAATGCTCACAGATAAGTAAATGGAAAAAAATTAATTTCAGGAGTTAGAGGATGCTAGCATCTGATATGATAAGGAAAAGTTCCCTGAAGGAGGGAAGACATAATAAAAGCTGGGGGTTTTCGTAAGGTGGCTGGGAGGAGTGAGTGCATTCCAGGTCCAGAACACCACTTGCCTAAAGACACAGAGATGGAAGGTAGAATGCATACAAGAACAGCTAGGAGGCTATTTGGAAGAAACCATAGAGAGGCTGAAAAATGGTAATATACAATTAGCCTGGAAAAGTGGCCTGGAGCCAAAAAGCAAAGGGCTTTAAATACCAAAATAAGGAATTTATTTTTATCTTCAAGGCAAGAAAAAGCCACTAAAACTCACTAAGGGTAGGAAGCAATGTGGGCAGACCCCAGATATGCATGCAATAATAGCAAGGCTATATGCAAGTATGCCTGCTAGATTTGTGTGCTGTCGCACAAAGATTAAAACTCTTCATTCTCCATTCTTCTGATTCTCCATACCTCCCAGTGGCTTCCCTTCTCCTTTCCTTCATGCCAATCTTCTCTTTAATCCCAGTCTGCTCTCCCACCCTTTTTCCCTGTTTTCTAACTTGTTTATTCATTTTCAGGCATCTGGCTCTGTTCCCTTTTGGGGTTTTCTTGTCAAAAATACTGAGTTTGCCATTTCCTTCTCCAGCTCCATTTTATAGATGCAAAAACTGAGGTAAATAGGATTGATAGCTAACATGTTCAATGTTCAAACTCATGTTTGAAGTCAGATTTGAACTAAGGAAGATGAGTCTTTCTGACTCCACTTTGCCTCCAAACTCTCCCCTACCAACCAAAAGTATGTGACAATGTACCTCCCTCCCTTCTTTACAGAGGTGGATAACACCATATGGGATGCTCACTTTGGTTGATGTCTTGATAAATTTTACCCAACTTTTCTTCTTTTTTTTGTTCTTTGTTATATAGGATGGTTCTCAAGGAGAGAGGCTATATTGGGAAATGGAGATACTATAAAAACAAGATACAAATTTTAAAAGTTAATTAAATTTTAGAAAGAAAAATCTTGTCTAGGAAATCGTTTTGTTTCTCTGTGAATTTGAATCAATGTGTTCTATCTCTCAGTAGGAATCACAGAGGCATCTTCATTTTAAATTTTATCTTGAATTGTGGAGTGAATGATTTTCCCCTAGCACAGAAATATGTCTCCCATGCAGATATTAAACTGATAAAAGATCCTTTGAAAGATATAATGACATGGATAACTGTTCAATGAACCTCTGATTATTAAGCCAAACTAGACATAAAAATGGAAAATGTAGGCTCAACAAAAATATTTCCTGCTGACATGCAAAGTGCAGTGTAGAGTCAAAGGAAGGAAGGCTTCATTATAGATGGTGAGATCCCATGTCTTCCTGTGAGCAGGTGATGTTGTTCTGAGTGCATCCTAAATGAGATCGGCAATCGCTTAGAAGAGTTCAACATAATTAACGATGGAGCAAAGAGAGCCAGACAGACAGACAGAGACAGAGAGAAGAGACAGAAAGAGACACAAAGAGACAGAGATAGACAGAAACCAAGAGAGACACAGAGAGAGAAAGAGACAGAGGCAGACAGAAACATAGACAGACACAGAGAGAGACAGAGACAGAAACAAATGGAGACAAAGAAAGGGAAACACAGAAAGACACAGAAAGAGACAGTCAGAGACAGAGAGAGACAGAGACACAGATAGACAGAGACAGATAGGCAGATGTAGACCAAGAAAGACATAGAGAGAGAGAGAGATAGACAGACAGAGACACAGAGACAGAGAGAGAGAGAGAGAGAGAGAGAGACAGAAAGAAACAGAGACAGAGAAAGAGAGACAAAGAAAATCCATTGTTCAGATTATATTATATGTAGTTTAATGAAAAAGCCATACATCTAGTCCATCAGTGTATATATCTCAATCAATCATTTGTAGTTGGACAATGTACATTATGCATTGTAGATGAACAAGGATTGCCTTTGGAAAAAAGGCAATGATTTTTAGTTTTTCTGTCATAAAAGTATGGTTTTGTTTGCATGAGGTTTTTTTTTTTTATTTACATATAATGATATGCAAGTTGTAGAGCACTATAATCTTTGAACAAATTGCAAGGGATTGAATAAAGAGACAAGTCTGAGTAGACTACAAGTATTACCAATCACTCAGTCAATAAGTATTTAATAACTACCTATTATATGCCAGGTCTTGTCTAAGAAACTGGGGAATGAATAAGTTAAAAGCATTTATTAAGTATTAATTATTTGTTAGGAATTGTGCTAAGTCCTAGATAAACAAATGCAAAAATGAAACAGTTTTTCTTTTCAACAAACTTTAAAACTGTTATGAGGAGATATTGTATATACAGTAATGGTGATCAGAGAAGGATGTTTTGGCTTGGGATGTCATGGGGTAAGTAGAGCCTTGTTATTTTTCAGCTCTTTTGTGTCTGACTTTTTGTGACCCCTTTTAGGATTTTCTTGGCAAATATAATAGAAGGAACAATGATAGGCTAGAATGTTGGAATTGTAACAAAAATTAAGCTGAAGCCATTTCATGATCTTTTAGGAGGCATTCATAGCCAAAAATATATTACCAGAATTAGATGTTGTGCTTCTCAATACTATCAAAATCATTAACTTCATTAAAAACTGTGCCCTTAATGGTTATTTGTTTTCAAACCTTATAAAGACGTGGACTCCAATTATAAAAGGTGGCTCTTAAGAGGGCAAAATTTTAACAAATTATTGAAATTGAAAGATTAATTTGTTATATCTTTGAGTGAATAGAAATTTTGGTCTTTTCATAATAATTTATGGCTTCAAAATTGTATTATTTGTTGGATTATTATTATTGTTTTTTTTGCTGAGGCAATCAGGGTTAAGTGACTTGCACAGCTAGTAAGTGTGAAGTGTCTTGAAGCCAGAATTGAATTCAGGTCCTCCTGACTTCAGAGTTGGTGCTCTATCCACTATAGCATCTAGCTGCCCCATTTGTTAGTTTAAAAAAAATGATTTCAACATGTTGCTTCAAGGGAAAAAAAAGTAACGTTTAAGTTAAAACATGAAATTAAAAGTTTTACCTAAAAAGTTAACATTTGAAAGATTAGGGTGGGAAATGGTTCTTTAGCAATGTTTACAACTGGGGCAGCTGGGTGGCACAATGGATAGAGCACCAGCCCTTTAGTCAGGAGAACTGGAGTTCAAATCTGGTCTCAGACACTTAACACTTACCAGCTGTGTGACCCTGAGCAAATCATTTAACCCTGATTGCCTCAGCAAAAAGAAAAGAAAAAAAAAAAAAAGAAATGTTTACAACTACAGATGATTTTATAAAATAATCTTCCCAAAGATTTAATTGTAAAAGTTATAATTGGGACAGAATTTCCATAATTTCTGAAATAGTCCTAAACATACCTCTGATGTTTTGTATTTATGCTGTGTATTTATGTCAAGCAGTGTTTTCATTATTGATGAATATAAAATCAAAATATCAATCAACTCTGAAAAATAATGAAGATGCTCTACATCTTGCAGTATCAAATATTTCCCCAAGATTTAATGCTTTACATAAAAATAAACAAGCACATCCATCTCATTAGTATACAAATTTGTTTCATTTTTAATAAATGGCAAAATTATATAAATATACCAAAGAACTGTCTTAAAATAAATTTCTTTATATTGCATTATCAGTAAATGTTTGATTTGTATTTCTATTTTACATACCAATACATCTAGGGTCACGTAAAAGTTTTTCAGGCCAAAAGGGGTCACATAATGGAAAAAGTTTAAGAAGTTCTGTTCTACAAAAAGACTTCCCTAAGTTCTCTCAATTACAGTGCCTTTTCTTTCTAAATTATTTCCTATTTATCCTGTATATAGCTTGTTTTGCACATAATTGTCTATATGTCATTTCCCCCCACCTTAGATTGTAAGCTCCTTGAAAGCAAGTACTTTCTTTTCCCTTTTTTTGTATTCCCAACTAGTTAGTATGTCTCACACATTGTAGGCGCTTTAAAAAATGTTCATTGAATAAATGAATGAATGACATGGTCAGATCCATGGTTTCTTTAGGAAAACCGTTTTGATGGCTGTGTGGAAAAATTGGGGGGAGGAACGACTGAGACAGGGAGACGTTATTGCCATGGTCTAAGTGAATGGTGATGAGGACCTTAACTAGTATAACAAACATAGGAATGGACAAAAGGAAACTGACTCAGGGGATGTTGCAGAAATAGAAATGATAAAATTTGGCCAATGAATATGTGAAGTGAGGGAGAACACAAAGTTGTGAATATGAGTGAATGAAAGGATTCTGGTACCCTCAATAGTAATAGGGAAGCTTGGAAGAGAAATGGGTTTTGATGAAAAGACAAAGTTCTGGTTTATATATGTTAGCTTGAGAAGCTTGCAGAACATCCAATTTGAAATGTCTAATAGGTAGCTAATGATACAGGGTTGCATCTCTGGAAACAAGTTAGACTAGATCTATACACTAAGCCTCAGAGCCATCTGAAAAAAAATACTAATCAATGAAAATCAATAAAATCACTAAGGGATGATAAAGAGAAAAAAAGAAGAGTCCATAAATACAGAGCATAAATGCAAAACAGCAGAAGTATGCTTAGGGTCATTTCAGAAATTGTTGAAAATTCTGTCCTAATTCCTAGCCAGAAATCATATAACAATTTTTTAGAAACTCAAGATCTTTAGAAAATACCCACAATTAGAGCACATGACAGGGTAGCTAGGTGGTAGAAGAGTACCTGGACTACAATCAGAAGACTTTTCTTGAATTCAAATCTGGTCTCAGATCATTATTAGCTGTATGACTCCAGGAAAGTCTTGATGCTTCTCACCTCCATTCCTCATCTGTAAAGTGAGTCAGAGGAAAAAAAAAATGGCAAACTATTCCCTACCCTTGCCAAGAAACCCAAAGAGGGTCATAAAGGGTCAAACAAATGAAAAATGGTTGAACAACAAGGGGTACACAACATGGATGACAATCCAGCAAAGCAGACTGAGAACAAACAAGTCGGGAGAGACTTGAGAGGGAAGGATATCCTTTCCAGAGAGGACAGGGAATCCAAGGAAAGAGTTTGACTGAGATGTCAAATGCTGCTGGGAAGTCAAGAAAGCTAAGGATTAACAAACAGTCATTAGATTAGGCAACTAAGAGAATACTGAAACCTTTGGATGAATAATCCAAATAATGCTGAATAATAAGTGATGTACAGGAGAAGCATCGTAAAGGACATTTTCAGGGAACAGTTTGATTGGAAAGAGGTAGGTAGGTTATGCAGTGAAAAAGAAAAAAGGGCATCTTGTATTCTTCACTAGTATCCTCTGTGAAATATTTATGGGAGGGTCCAGAAAGAGGAATATGGGTACTGAAGGTAGATCACAACATAGTATTTTCACCCTTTTTGTTGTTGTTTATTTGCTTTTTTCTCTTTTTCTTTTTGATCTTATTTTTCTTGTGCAGTATGATAAATATGGAAATATGTATAAAAGAACTGCATATGTTTAACCTATATTGGATTACTTGCTATTTAGGGGAGAGTGGGAGGAATGAAGGAGAAAAATTTGGAACACAAAGTTTTGCAGGAGTGAATGTTGAAAACTCTCTTTGCATGTATTTTGAAAATAAAAAGCTATTAAAATTTTTTCAAAGATTTATAGCAAGATATGGATAAGATGAGATACAGGATAAGAAGATACAGAAGGGTACCAACATACAGTACAGAGTATGGATAGAGTGCTAAATTTAGAATCAGGAAAACCTGAGTTCAAATCCAGTCTCAGACACTTACTAGGCACATCAACCTGGGCGAGTCCCTTAATCACTCAGCTTTATTTTCCTCATATGTAAAATGAGAGGATTGGGCTCACTGACCTCATAAGTTCCTTTCCAGCTCTAAATCTATGATCCTAAATATTGAAATACGGAAATTCAGTCTAAAGGGAGGGAGCAGAGATAAGTATTGTTTCAAGTGGAGCTGTTTAGTGGAACTATTAGTCTCTGCTCCCTACCCTGATCAGAGTCAAGAAGCATCTATTAGAAGATTTCTATTTACCCGGTACTATGCCCAGAGCTAGAAATACAAAAAAGTAAAAACAGACATTTTCAGCAACATCACTTAGACATGCACAGTACATGGCCCATAGTAGATGCTCGATTACTGTTTTTGTCCTTCCTCTCGAAGAGGTCCATGACATGATAGAGGAGCTACCATGGCATGCAGTGAATTGGATTTAAGTGAGGGAGGGCTGGGCAAGGTCACCTGACTCACTTTCCCCTCCAGAGTCATCTGGATCCAGTGGCCATATATAAAAAGGACAACTGGAGATGACCCTGGATACAATGGGAGACTTTTTTTTTTAAGCTAAAGTCTTCAATAGGTTGATAAATGTAGAGTGATCTTCCAATTATAGGTTTTGCCCTATATCACCTCCAAGTGGTAAGAGATGAAAGTACAATATTGGGAATCAGATCATAACATTTAAAGCTAGAAAGGACCATAGAGATTTGTTTATGATTCCACATATATTTATAGACCTACTTCTTATCTCTCCAATTAAAACAGAAGGACATCCAGAATGGAATTGGTTCGATTTTTGGTCTTTGTAACCCCAAAGCTTAGCACTGTGCCTGATACAGAGTAGTTGCTTTCTAAATGCTTGTCAATTGGTAATTCAACATCTTTATTTCACAGATGAGGAAACAAGACAAGGAAGAGAGAGTATTCCAAGATGTTACTGGTGAATAATATTGTGGATTTGAATCCAGGACCTCTGGCTCCAGTTCAGGGCTCTTTCCACTATACACCACTCTGCTACCTTTTTTGGTAAGAGGAAATCTTATATGAACAAAAAAGAAAATTTTAAATGACACGAACTCAGTTCTTTAATCATTATTTATAATCCTGCTGGCAGAGAACAGTACTGGTGGCTGACTTTTATTTGCATTTTTAAAGAATAGAAGGCTAATTCTGACTGAAGATGGCACATTTCTTTGATTTTTCACTGTGAACACTGAATGAGAAAAGAGCACGAGGTGAGAAAAATCAATACACCTTTTCTGGAACTTATATGTTGAGCCTGGAAATAGCTTCCCAGATAAAAGAGCTGTGATCAGAACTAAGCTTCAAGTCCCTCCCCCCAGCCCCACATAATCAACAGAAAGTTCTCCAGTTGTTCCTTCCATTGTAGTTTCTTCCATTGTGTTCACAAAATTCCTTTTGGAGTTAAGTTGGGCCAAAATCATATAAATCCAGTGAGTTAAGAAAGATCATTCTCTATACCTATTGCTTCCACTTTGCCATATTCATGAATCAATTTGAATATTCCCAACAGAGTTTAAGCCTGAATTTCTTGACTGGTGCTTCCATAGTCATCATGGAATTGCCTTTCATGAATATTTGTTGATTGATAATTTGACCCTCTTATTTTACAAATAAGGAAACTGAGGCACACAGAAGGGAAAGTGAGTTTCCCAAGATTGTTCCTATTGTTTCATTTACACTTTCTTTTATACTATCCCAACCCCAGTCTCCCATTTCCTTGAAGTGAATTCCCATATTTATTAGGAAGACCAGAGCCAGGATGACCTGAGCTTAAATCTTGCTTCAGACCTTAGGACCTTGTATAACTTTGGGAAAATCATTTATGCCTTAGGGGCCTTAGTTTCTCCATCTGTAAAACGTAGGAGTTATAATCAATAAGTTCTTAACTCCTAATTCTAAATCTATGATCCTATGAGTATGTAATATGTTGCCAGTAGCCATTAAGTAATAACATTTTATATAATTTAATATAAACATGTTAATTATCTCATCTAATATAATTTATATAATGCCTACTGTGAGCCAAACACTGTCATATGGTTATGTTATGATAATATAATCATATTAACTATCTAAAGTAATATAATTATATATTATATAATAAATATATATATATAATAATATTATTATTTTATTATACTTAATGTGTGCCAGAAACCGTTATGTGATTATATTAATAATATTATAATATAATATTAATTATTTCATCTAATAAAATTTATATAGTACCTATGTGCCAGATACTATGATTGTACTAATATAACATAATCATATTAATTATCTTATATAATTTATATAGTACCTACTATGTGCCAAGCACTAAGTTAAACAATTTGTGAATATTATCTCATTTGATCTTCACAGCAACCTTAGGAGATAGGTATTATTATTCTCTTCATTTTATAAATGAGGAAACAGACTAACAAGGCTGACACTGCTAGTAAGTATGTGAGGTTAGATTTAAATGAACTCAGATCTTCCTGACTCCAGGCCCAGCACTCTATCCAATGTTCAACCTCTCTGCTTAGTTCTCTCCATCAGATGAGGAACATTCTGCTCAGGTCCAAACTCTTGCCTGGGTTTCACTGAAGCTAGCTTGATTTTTCACCAAAAGTCATTTTCTCAGAAGTGGCAGAGATGATATTTTCTCAAGGGAGAAAACAAAGGACGTTCTGACTTGGTAAGGACTTGGCATTTCCTCTAAAACAACGATCCAGATGGATTGCCTCCAGAGTAGAATATCAATCCATTTACACCAAAAGACAATTATACCTCCAGTCCCTTAAAATGTCAATTTCATTTTCTCTGCTGTTCTATGCTTTCTGAGTGTTTCAGTGGAAATATTTCCAGTAATTCTTCATTATAAACTCTCTCATTCTACCCGCATCCCAACCCTACACCCAACTCTGTTTTAGAGAAATGGAAGAATTTCCTAACAGTGGAGCTAAATCAAGTGAAGATAATTAAATTAAATATTGCATCTGGTTGCTGAGGCTATGTCCCCTTCGCTAATAGTCTTTTTTAAAAAATAGACCAGACATCTATCAAGAGACATAAAAGACATTGACCAAAGAAGTGGCTCTAGAGAAGGAAGATTTGGGTGAAGTTCTTCTGGACCCTTTCTGTGTGACTTTGAGCCTTAATTTCGTCATCTGTAATTTGAGGATGTTGTTCTTGACTGGCTACTTAGGTCTCTTCAAATTCAAATTCAGATTCATGATTCTCTGAACCAAACGTCAAGACCCAGTTGATTCTCACTGTAGAACCATGGTCCAATAACTGTATTTCTCTAAGATTCAGTTTCTTTGTGTAAGATGAAGTAATCTATGTGGTCCATAAGGTGTTTATAAAGATCAAATGAGATAATGTATGTGCATATGCTATGAATGATGTGCAATTATTTCGCTGAATTGATTTAAATGCAATTATGTCTATCACTAGGAAAAACAGACAACATCTTCTAGACTTTAGATTCCATGATTTTGTACTACAGGCTTACATACGTATGTATAAAACTTCACGAACTTTAAAGTTCTAAAGAAACATCAGCTGTCAATACTGACTTCCATACCCTCTTTCATAGAGGAAGGTTTGTTTTGAATATCACCAGGAGATTGAAATTTGTAGCCATCATGATGGTATAAAGCAAGGAACACAGAAATCAAAGATCCATACTTTCATTGTTGTGAACATTCCCTTCACTGGTGCAGATCACAGCCCCTCTAGGATTTTGTAGATGATCTAACATTTAGTATAATGCTTAGCACATGGAAGATACTTGATAAATGTTTGCTGACTATTTCGCTGATCTTCAAAAGTTGCTTTAGCTGAAAAAAAATCATCCCTCTGTTGCAAGCAATTTAGGAATGAGACTGGAGCCCTAAAGATATTTTATATAGCTTTTAAAATTCAATACAATATAATGCAATACAACAGGTGTTAAGTACCTACTATATGCTAAATGCTGGAGAACACAAAAAAAAAAATGTTTTTTCAAGACTGTCTTGAAAAAGCTTTCAATCTATTCAACAAGTTACTTACTTATGGTAGGAGAAACATCCACCAGCTTTCCCTGCCATGTAAGATAGACCAATTCTTTTCCTTAAAGGATATTTTAAAATCATTTTGAAGACACAATTCACTCAGAAGACTAAAAGGTTCAGATCGCTGATATAATAGTATCTGGTTCTTGGAATACAAAAGACCAGGACCAAAGTAGCTTCCAGCAGCAATTGAAGCTTCTGGCTGGCAGACCAGCAGCATGATCTACACAGGGTAACTATGCCCAGCTGAATCCAATGTTGTATCTTTGCTGAACAGTAGATTAAGTAAACCTTTTGTTAAATCTTGGATAGACTACAGGTGTCTCATTTTGGTCAGCTCTCAAACCTAACATTCTAGACTAGTCTCAGTAAACCTGGTCCATTATACTCTCTCTGGGAGCTTCTATTCTAAAAAGCATTACAGGTATAAGGCACAGGTTATAGAAGAGCGTGGAACATATTGTAGTTATCTGATGCGCAGATAGCTAATCCTATTCTCTCCCTGTTTTTGCAATGAATTTCTGGTGAATCTTGTTTACCAAGTGCAGATCATTCATCTCAATTTCTCTTTCAACAGAACTCAATTTTTTCACTATGATTTTTCTTTGAGAGGCAGCATTATGTCATTGATAAAGTCTTGAAGTAAAGACTTGAGATCAGATTTAATCTCTGATATATACTATGTGTCCCTAAACAAGTCATTTAACTTATTTGTAACCCCAGACAAGTCTTTAAGAATATAAATTGCATAGCCAATGCCAACCCCGCATTAGTAAGAGTTTTCTATTGTGAAGTTCTCTAGTTCAATGAAATCACAGATCCAGTCCCATTCCATCATTTCTGAATATGTCCCTCCCTTATGTTAATCCAGGAAGCCATTCTTTGCAACAAATATGTTAGAAAGACGAATAAAATTCAGCAAAACAAATCAACACTAGTTAAAAAAAACAAACCACTTTGGCAAAGTTGCAGGATACCAAACAAACATACTTATATCACCAGGTCTCTAGATGACCAACAAAGCTTGCAGGGAGAGATAAAGAAAAAATTCTATTGAAAATAATTGTAGACAGCTTAAAATACTTGGTAGTCTACCTGCCAAGACAGGCCCAGGAACTCTATGAATCCAATGACAAAACAAATTTTACAGGAACAAACACAAGTCTAAACAACAGAATCTGACAATATACATAACATTCTATCCACAATCCCCCAGTGATGCAAAGAGGAGATGTTATGTTGTCTTAATTCTTCTCTGGAGCCAAGCTTGATCCTTATAATTACAAAGCATTCAGTTTTATTTTCCTTTTTTTAAGAATGAAAATGCTATGTTGAGACCTACACTCAGTTCCCACAGTCCTTTCTCTGGATGTAGATGGCTCTCTTCATCACAAGATTACTGAAACTGGCCTCAATCATCTCATTGTTGGAAAGAGTCACATCCATTAAAATTGATCATTGTATGATCTTGTTGTTGCCATGTACAGTGATCTTTTGGTTCTACTCACTTTACTTAGCATTAGTTCATATGTCTCTCCAGGCCTTTCTAAAATCATCCTGCTAATCATTTCTTATAGAACATATTCCATAACATTCATATACCATAATTTATTCAGCTATTCTCCAGCTGATGGGCATGCACTCAGTTTCCAGTTTCTTGCCACTACAAAAGGGGCTACACAAATATTTTTGCCTATGTGGGTCTCTTTCCCTCCTTTAAGATCTCTTTGGGATATGAGCCCAGTAGAAACGCTGCCAGATCAAAGGATATGCACAGTTTGATATCAGTTTTATTTTCCAAAAGTTTCTTTATCCAACTCTATAAGGATTTCTTTTCCCTTAACCAAAATTTTCCAACATTCCTATTTAGCTTATGTCTTTAACAACCTTTTCTTCCCTCTTCTATAAAAAAGAAACAAGGAGAACACGTTGTTCCCTGAGTTTTAGTATCGTTAACAAATCTCATCCTGATATGATTCTATTGTGGATACTGTTAAGAGAAAGGCACACACTCCAAATACATATTTCATGGAGTCACTTGCACATATCAGGCAGATACTAATTCTGCAGTAAGACCAAAAAAAGGTGATTTTGTCATCTCATTATCTCCCAAATCCTGGGTGGCTGACCCATACCCTAAGGTTCCTTACACGTGGATCTCAAAAGCAAACATGAATAAAAGGAATAAATGCCATTAAGAATTGCAACATTGTCCAGAGGACTAATGATGAAGCATGCTACCCACCTCCTGCGAGAAGTGAAAGACTCAGAGTCCAGAATGAGACAAATATTTTTTTTGGACATGCAACTGTGGAAATTTGTTTTGATTGACTGAATACATGTTTAAAATGGGTTCTGGTTTTCTTTTCTTCTCATTTGGGAGTTGGGGTGAGAGGCAAGAAGGTGGGTTTTTTGCTGATTGAAACAAAATATAATTAATTTTTTTAAAAAGAGTGAATTATTGCAATGGTCAGAAATAACATTGTATCCTTTGAAAGACCTAAAATGACTTCAGTGTAGAGACACATCAAAATACCATAACTACCAACTACTTCTCTTTTATTATTTCCAAAATTTTAACTAGAAGTGACACTGGTTAAATTCTGGCTCTTGCCCTTGAGTCATATGGCCATGGTTGTCCTTGAGAAAGGTAGTTTATTTTTTTTTTAATGAGTGTGGGATGACAAACTCTTAAACTGATCAAACCATTCCATTCACTCATTTTTCAGTCATATCTAACTTTTCATGACCCCACTGATTTCTTGGCAAAGATACAGGGGTGATTTGCCATTTTCTTCTTCAACTTATTTTACAGAGAAGGAAACTGAGGCAAACATGGTTAAGTGACTACTTACCCAGACAGCTAGAAAGTGACTGAAGCCAGATGTGAACTTAGGAAGATTAGTCTTTCTGACTCCAAGCCCAGCACTCTATCCATTGTGCTGCCTAGTTGCTCTAATCACACTATTGAAATGTAGCTTAAAAAGCAGACAGTTCTGAGATCCCTCTTCAATTGATCAGGGAAAAAGAAACATAAAGAAAAATCAGAGGCAAGAAAAGAAATTTGTTTTTAAATAGAGAGAACACCAAAGTCAAAAGTTCATGTTCTTGGCATTAGCCCTAATTCATCATTTGATTCATGAGCAAGTCCTCTACAGACTTAGGTTTCCTTGGGGTGGGGGGGAGGAAAGGAAATAAAAAATAACATAGCTTATTATCTATGTCCAGATGGCTACCATGCTTCAATGAGATGTCCTTGCCTATTGCTCCTATTACTATTACCACTGCAGCTACTACTGCTGTTGCTACTGCTCTTGTTATTCATCTATATTTGTTGACAGCCCCAAATATGACAAAGTACTTTCTTCAAAACAGCTCTAGTGATGGATGGAAAAGAGGGCAAAGCATATACATGCAAGTAGTATTTTTGCTTTAGATGACAAGTAGTAAGGTACAATGACTAAAAAAGGGGCAATTTTCCAAATCTCCCATTGTAGGGTCACAGGACTTTGATTTAGAAGGAAGTGGTCTCAGATGCATTACTTAACTTCTTCAGGCCTCAGTTTCCCCATCTGGTGAACAAGGGGGTTAAACTAAAGTATCTTCCAGTTCTAGATCTCTTATCTTATTTATGATCCCAAGGAGATGTTGTTCAACCTGATCATTTTACAGATGAGGAAACTGAGGTCCAAAGCCAGAAGTCCTACAGAAATGCCTAATCTAGGATTCCAATAAAGGTTTTGTGACTCCTAATTAAGTGCTTTTTCTACTCTATTATTATGTCTGTGAGCAGCTACGTGGCACAGTAGATAGAGCACTGGACCTGAAGTCAGGAATATCTGAGTTCAAGTCCAGCCTCAGACACTTACTAGCAATGTCACCCTGAATCAATCACTTAACCCTGTTTGCTTCAATTTCCATCTGTAAAATGAGCTGGAGAAGGCAAGCCACTACATTATCTCTGCCAAGAAAAATCCAGATGGGATCATGAAGAGTTGGACATGACTGAAATAACAATATAGTGTCTGTGGGATAACTCCTGCTCATCCACAGGCCAACTTGACTCAGAATCTTTTTTCCCCCATTTTTTCCATGGAAACTGAAGTCATGGTACCAGATTCTGGAAGGCAAATAAAGGACACAAACATGGCGGTTTTGCTTTTTTTTTTTTTTTTTTTTTTTTTTTTTTTTTTTTTTTTTTTTTTTACAAAGAAGCCACACCTCTATTTCTGCACTTGGTCTCATCATCTTCTACCTTGCATCTTCATCATTCCCACTTTCTCAAATCTTCAGACTCTCCCTACATATTCATTTCTTACCTACTGCTTTCAAATGTGCCCATCTCTCCTCATCCGAAAGCAAGCAAACAAAAAAAAAAATCTTTTGACCCTAAAATTCCTTTAATCTATCATCCTACATCTCTCCTCACTTTCTCAATCAAACTTCTTTTTAAAACTCTCTATATTTGTTCATTTGGCTTTTCTCATTGCATTCATTTTCCCCCATTTGAAATCTGACTTCTGATCTCAACATTAAGTTACTTGTGATCTTTTAACTGCCAAGTCCCATGGTCTTTTCTTGGTCCTAATACTTCTTCCCTATCTACTACATTTGACAGTTTTGACTGGTATATATATAATATATATATATATGCACATAAATACATAGATACACAGATAGATAGATGGTAGATACATGTATACAGATACAGATACACAGATAGATACATACATAGATACACAGATAGATATATAGATACATACATACACATATATACATATATAGGTAGATACATAAATACACAGATAGATGATAGATACATACATACACAGATACAGATCGATTCATATATACATATATAGATACATACACAGATACATACATAGATCAATTTGCATATACATATAGATACATACATATATACATTCATAGATAGATACATATATAGATAGATATATACGTCCACAGCTCGATACATATAAAAATACATATATACACAGGTAGATACATATATATACATACACAGGTATATATATACATATAGATACACAGATAGATTATAGTTATATACATAGATACACAGATATAAACAGATATATACATACACAGATAAATATATACATATGTACATTTACACATAGATATGGTAGATACATACACAGATAGATGGTTACAAACATATACATATAGATATACACAAGTAGATAGATTCATACAGACATACACAGATACATTCATGCATATAAACATACATACAGAGAGGGGGGGTAGATGGGTAGGTAGATAAAGTAACCAATGCTGGAGATATCTCAAACTTAACACATGCAAAACCAAATTCATTCTTTCCTCTCAAACTTTCTGTTTTTCAAACTTCTCTATTATTGTTAAGAGCACGACTATTTTTTTTATTTTCTCATTATTATCTTTAATTCCTCATTATCACTCCCCACCTCCCCATATCCAATAAGTTCCCAAATCTTGTGTTTCTACCTTTTCAACCTTTATTGCATCCAAATCTTTCTCTGTACCTACTCATCTTCATTCAGGGCTTCATCCCCTCCAGCCTAGATTATTGAAACAGCCTCCTTCCTAATTGGTCTTCCTGCCTCAAGCATCTTCCCACTCACATCAATCCTACACATTTTTATTAGTTTCTGTTTTTTTGTGTTCATATATATTTGTCCCATCTCATCTAAAAGATAGTGAGCCTCTTAAATACAAGCATTGTGCATTTTCAGTAAGTCCCCTGGGAGCTTTGCTCACAGAAAATATTTTTAAAATATTTGCAGGCTAAGCTTTTATTTTGTACCCTTTTTATAAGATGTATTGCAGACGAATTTGCAGACAAATTTTGAAAGAGACAGAAAATCATCCTGACTTGCTCAAAATCACACAGAGAGCCAGTGGTAAAGATAAGATTAGAAATAGCAGCCTAAGATCTCTGCTGAGTCAACTGAATCTTTGCCTTTCATTTTTCCTTTTCTTTCTTCCATCTGTATTTCCTCTCTTCCTTTCTCTCTCCCTTTCTTCAAAAATTTGTCCATATCAAATAGACAAGTAATTATTGACATACCAACCATATGAATAGCACTATGTTAGGAATTATTTGTATAAATTCTATTATTAACCGAGACTACAATTACACATTTTCATCTGATTTCTAAGGTCTCTTCTAGTCCTAAATCCTATGAAATCTATAAAACTGTTATTTTTTTTTAATTTTTAACAATAGCTTTTAATTTTCAAAATATGTGCAAAGATAGTTTTCAACACTCACCCTTGCAAAACTCTGTTCCAAGTTTTTCTCCCTCCTTTCCCCATCCCCTCCCCTAGACAGCAAGTAATCCAGTATATGTTAAACATGTATAATTTTTCTATACATATTTCCACATTTATTATGCTTCACAAGAAAAATCAGATCAAAAAGGAAAAAAAATTTTAAAGGAAAAAAAGCAACAAACAACAACAAAAAAGGTGCAAATATTATGTTATGATCCACATTCAGTCCCTATGGTTCTCTTTCTGGATGCAGATGGCTCTCTCCATCACAAGTCTATTAAAACTGACCTGAATCACCTCATTGTTGAAAAGAGCTAAGTCTTTCAGAGTTGATCATCACATAATTTTGTTGCCACTAGGTGCAATATTCTCTTGGTTCAACTCACTCCATTTAGCATCAGTTCATGTAAGTCTCTCTAAGCCTTTCTGGAATCATCCTCCTGATCATTTCTTATAGAACAATAATATTCCATAATATGCATATACCATAACTTCTTCAGCCATTCCCCAACTGATGGGGGAATCAGTTTCCAATTCATTATAATTATAAAAAGAACAGCTACAAATATTTTTGCACATGTTTATCCTTTTCTCTTTTTTATCATCTCTTTGGGATATAGACCCAGTAGAGACACTGCTGGATGAAAGGGTATGCACAAAAACTGATTTCCAATGAAAGATGCATGACATGTTTGGTGCTTCTAAAAATGGTTCTAACTAGTTTTCATGTAATTTGAGTCCAGTAGATTTTTTTTTAATCTTTTGCCAATAAGAGAAATGTTTTGTTTGTTTGCTTCCTTTCCCCACCCTTTCCTCTGTAATTCTAAATTGCTGTGTATTTAAGGGGAATTCAATCTGTGTCTGGACAGATTAACTCATCAAAATGTAGTAAGTATCAAGTTTTTGCCAAAACCATCACCTCCACTGAGAGAGGTCTCAGATGGATATCACTGTTAATTAGCATGTAGATGGCATTTTGCAGACATTACATTGAGTTTTAATACATTATGTTCCTACACAGACCCAGGAAGAGAGGCTGCTGGCCTAAAATTAGACTTATAAATTAAAGAACATAGAAAGAAGTGGTGTATAAGGACACATAACTCTCTGTTGGTTCAGCCTCTGAGGGCTTTTCATAAGGCAAACACATTTATGTTCATTAGTCTGGTACTGCTGGTTGGTGGCAACTAGATGTTATATTCTATTAAATGAAAAGAACATTAGGCCTGGAGTCAGAAGACCTGAATTTAATCTCCAATTCTGCTCTTTGAGAGTAAGCCAATATTTCATTTCTTGGAGATGCAATTTCTTCATTGAGAAAATGGAAATATATATATTATCTACCTTTCACAAGTACATATGAATCTAAGGAATACAGAGAGACAATATTCTTTGTGAATTTACCTAGTTATATGACAATGACATTACAACACAGGAAACAGAGAATACATGAATCCATGCAAATGACATGACACCCAAATCTCTTTTGTCCTGATCTGAGACATCCCATTGCAGACTCATAATTCAACCAGATGCTGGTCAACTCTCACAGATTTTACCATAGACTTCTAATTTGTCTCCTTGTCTCATTATGATTTTCCTAATGCGTCATCTGCAACCTTCTACTTGATAAATTCCAATGTTTCCCTGTCTGTCTCCAAGATCAAAGTCCTCTATTTGGCATTTAAACCTTTTCAAAATCTGGTCCCTTTCTGCCTTTCACTCTTTTTATATTTTATTTCTGTCCACTCCCTCTATAATCCAGCCATACTGACCTTTATTAGAGACCTGTTTCATGAACACATTTTGTCTCCTATCTCTCTGTATTGCATTGGTTGATTCCCATGGCTGAAATACTGATTTTCCCAACCCCTGACTTAAAATTCCTGGTTTTCTTTAAGACAATGCAAAAGAATTGGAAATTGAGGGGAGAAGTATTGATGAATGGCTGAACAAGCATATTATTTTCACTTTTTTAAATTTATTTTTCTTTCTCCTTTGTTCTGATTCTCCTTTCACAACATGACTAATATGGAAATACATTTAATATGATTGTACATGTACAGAATATATCAGATTGCTTGCTGTATTGAAGAAAGAGGAGAAAAATGGGAGAGAAGGAAAAAATTTGGGACTCAAAATCTTACAGAAAAGAAGGTTGAAAACTATCTTTATATGTAATTGGGGGAAAACTATTAAGTTCAAAAACAAACAAAAATACAATGCAAGGGACAGCTAGGTAATGCAATGGATACACCACTGGACTTGGACTTCAGACTTCAAATCCAGCTTGACACTTACTAGCTATATAACCCTGGGCAAGTCACTTAACCCCATTACCTGAGAGACAAGACTTAATGCAAATATTAACTCTTCCTAGAGGTCTTTCTTAGTTCTCTTTCCCTTAACTACTAATGTTATCACTTCTAATGTTATCTTCTATATACTCTGCATTTATCTTGTATGTACTTAGAATGTAAGCTCTTTGGAGGCAGGGACTATTTTTGCTTTTTCTGTGTATCCCCAACATGTAATATTCTACCTGGCACATATAATCACTTAGCAAAATGTTTATTAATTAATTAATTGTTGTAGTAAAGACCTAGAAACAGTGTTCCTCTTTGAGGAAAATTGTAATATATGATTGTGATATATATATGATTATAATCAAATATTGGTAAACTATAAGAAATTATGAGGAACACAGAAAATAGGGGGAAAAGACCATTGAGTCCATCTCCTTTATTTTCTAGATAAGGATATGAACTGATACACAGTGAAGTAAAAAAAAAAAATAATAAGAGAAATAATATAAATAATGAATATACTCTCCCAGAGAAAAGCTAATTAAGTTATCCTTCAGGATTCTAAGAGTTAAGATTACAGGAAAAGATAATGATAAATCTTGGAGGAGATGTGGGAAAACTGGGACATTAATGCATTATTGGTAGAGTTGTGAAATGATCCTACCATTCTGGCAGCAATTTGGAACTATGTCCAAAGGGCAATAAAACTACATACCCCAAGGTTCTAAGGGTATCTGTAAGAGATCAAGAATATCTTTCCCTAATGCTGTTTGCTCAGGTTCTCATTCTGGTATATTCTTCCTGTTCCACCACTGATTAGAGAAATGGTTTCACTTAACCAATTAAAATCAACTAGCTTTAGTGTACAAATGCAGCAAGAATAAAAGTTTAAAAGCATCCCCGCAAGAAACCTGAAAGCATACACTTCTCTTTTGACTCATGAATAAAAGTGGTATAATAGATAGATGGAACCAGGAAGACTCATCTTTCTGAGTTCAAATCTGACCTCAGATACTTACTAGCTGTATGACCCAAGGCAAGTCACTTGCCTCAATTCCTTATCTGTAAAATGAGCTGAAGAAGAAAATGGCAAACTACTCTAGTATCATTATCAAGAAAACCCCAAATGGGGAGTTTAGGCATGAATAGTTTAGGCAAGACTAAACAACAACACTGCCATTTTGGTCCCATGTGGCCCATAAAATCCACTTCTGATTTTGGCCTAACCAATAATGAATATATTGCTCCCTCTTGGTAGCCTTTGAACTATGTTGAGACAAATTGGCTGCTTGGGAACTTCACTCTTCCCCAAATTGCTTCCAGCAAATCCCAGCGTGGACTTCCACTCCCAGACTTCTGTTGATCCCTATTCTGATCTTCTAGAAGCTCACACATTCATAGCTATCTCTAGGACCCCTTCACCTAATGCAGGAAAAAAACAAACACAGAGGGAAAGGGGAGGAATGACCCCCAAAAGTCAAAGATTAAAATATAGCTTCCTCTATTCTTTATAGATGAGGCGAACTATGGTTTGGGAATAATACATATTTCATCATAGACAGTTGGTAAAATTCCTCTGGAGTTCAGGGGAGGTATGAACTCTTCAGTCATTCTAGCTATTTCTGTCTCCATGTTTCCCTTTCTACTTTAGAACAGGAGAATAATTTGAACAGACTGCCCCATTTCACTTTTTGATTGATATTTTACATAGATATAGCTAATGCAGTTTCTTTCATTTACACTCCATCATTAAATAAGCCTCATACATTCAAAAAAGCAAATAAGACCTTCTAACAAAATCCAAAAGAAAAACACAGAAAAATTATCTGTAGGTAGTGGTAGAATTGTTTTTTTTAGTACATCCCAAGTAGAATTCCCATTAAGAACAAGTATTCAAAGTCTTATCATTGATATCTGGCCAGGCTTCTAAGTTTATCTCCTATTATTTGCAAAAGGGTGGTGATGTGATCCATGAGGAAGGGATGCACCAAATAGGCCACCTTGTCAGAGGGAGCTCTCTTGGTGCCTGTTATTCAGTTTTTTCACATTCTGGATTCCAAAATATAAATGGAAATTTCCACTTGGTGGAGAAATTTCCACTTTAGTCCAATCCAAAGATAGATGGGGTCAATTAAATATTATATAGCTGCCTTCTCAGTAAGGAGACACTGACAAACAGTTCTAGACCTCATCATGTCCCCATATTGAGGTTCATTTTCCCCTGATTTTCATTTATATTCCCTTGCTGGGGCACAACTATAATAAAACAAATCATCATCAATACTGAGACATACACAACATCCATCGTTTTATTGTGCCTTTCATTGATATATATCTCATGGGTATAGTTGTTGGTCACTGTGCCTAACCTCAACATGAGGAGAATTACAGCCTCTTCCCCACTTCCAGCCCATAGTCCATCATCTCAGTTAAGACAAATCATGCCCAATTCCAGGCTTCTTCTAACTCCCACAAGAAGGAGATAATCTGTGGTGCATCCGGTTGTTTGTGGTACATGGGCAAACACTAGGAAATGGGTTTGCATGATTTAAGACTTTAGGTCTTGATCGTTTTGTGAATAGGTCTTGCTTCCTTTCCTCGGGCCCAGAATCTGTGACCCTTTGCAGGAAATCTGTTGTCTTGATACAAAAAAGGCAACTCCAATTTCATTCTACTTCACGTGGGAGAATACCTCAACCAGTCCAATACCTTAACCCCAACTCAGGCAGTCAACAAGCATTAATACAGTGCTTACTAGGTGCCAGGCACTGTGGTAAGAGCTGGGGATCCAAAGATAAGCAGAAAGAGTCTCCCTCCTCAAAGAGTTCATATTCTAATAGGGAAGACAAACATGAAAATAATTAGGTATTCACAAGATATAGAAAAGCACAGAGAGAAGGTAATATCAAAAAGGAAAGTGATAGCAGATGGAGGGGAAAAGAAATTTGATTTTAGCCTTGAAGGAAGCCAGGGAAAATAAGATAAGAAGAGAGAGTATTCTAGGCAGAGAGAAAAGTCAATGGAAAGGCATGAGATAAAGAAATGGAGAGCCATGGTGAAAAGCTGCAAGTAGCCTAGCAAAATTGGGTGATAAAATATATGAAGGCAAGTAAAGCAAAAGAAGACTAGAAAAAATGGGTAGGGGAATGAGAAGGAAAACTAGCTATGTGAATAGTTATCAGTAGTTGTGAATTCAAAACCAATTGACTATCATTTCATTTACTAAGTAGGGGATTAACATCATCAAAATTATGCTTTAGGAAAAGCACTTTGGTAGAAATAAGAGAATAAAAAGAAATAGAAGAAATCAGAATAAGAAAACAAAACTATCACTCTTTGCTAATGATAGGATAGTATATTTGTTGAATCTTAGCGAATCAATTAAAAAATCAGAAGAAATAATTAGCAATCTGGGCAAAGTCGCAGGATTAAAAAATATACCTATATCATTCATCAGTATTTCTATAGTTTACCAACAAAGTCCAGCAGCAAAAAATTCCATTTAAAATAACTGTAGATAGCATAAAATACTACCGATTTTATGAACTCAATTACAAAACACTTTTTACACAAATAAAGTCAGATCTAAATAACTGAGAAATAGTAATTGTTCATGGGTAGGCCAAACCAATACAAATAAATTTACTAATTCAGTACTATGCCAATCAAACTATCAAAAAATTATTTTACAAAGCTAGAAAAAAGAATAACAAAATCATGTGAAAGAACAAAAGGTCAAGAATATCAAGGGAATCCATGAAAAAAAAATGTTAAGGAAGGTAGTCTAGCCATACCAGATCTCAGACTATATCACAAAGAAGTAATCATGCAAATAATTTGGTACTGTCTTAGAAATAGAATGGTAAATCTATAGTTAGGCCCACAATGCATAGTAAACAATCATAGTAATCTAGCGTTTGATGAACACCAATAAACTCTTGGGACAAGAACTCACTATTTGACAAAAACTGCTGAAAAAAAACTAGAAAATAGTTTGGCAGATACTAGATACAGGCCAATTCCTCACACTATATTTCAAGATCAAAATAGATATGTGATTTAAACATTAAGGATGATACCATAAACAAATTAGGAGAGCATGGAATAGTTTATATATCAGATCTATGGATAAGGGAAGAATTTATGACCAAACGAGAGAGAGAACAAGATATAAAATGATTAACTTTGATTACATTATGTTTAAAAGGTTTTACACAAACAAAATCAATACAGCCAATATTAGAATTAACAACAAAAAACAGGAGGGAAATTTTTACAATAAGTTTCTCTGATAAATTTTTTATCTCTCCAATATATAGAAAACTGAATCCAATTTCTAAGAATATAAGTCATTTCCCAATTAATAAATGGTCAAAGGATATGAAAAGGCAAATTTCCAAATGAAGATATTAAAGCTATTTAATAGTGATATGGAAAAATGGTCTAAATCACTGTGGATTAAGAAATGAAAATTAAAACAACTCTGAGACATCATCTCACACCTATCAGATTGTGACAAAAGGAAACTGGCAAATGTTGGAGGAGATACTAGAAAATTGAAACACAAATGTGTTATTGGTGAAGTTGTATACTGATTCAATCATTATGGAAAGCAATTTGTAACTATATTCAAAAGACTATAAACTTGTGAATATCCTTTGATCCAACAATACCACTACTAATTCTGTATCCCAAAGAGATTATTAAAAAAAGGAAAAAGGATCCATGTGTACAAAAATATTTATAGCAGCTCTTTTTGTGGTAGCAAAGAACTAAAAATTGAGAGAATGTCCATCAATTGGGAGTGGCTGAATAAATTGTGGTATATGAATGTAATGGGATACTATTGTTCTCTAAGAAATGAGCAGGCTGATTTCAGAAAAACCTGCAAAAAATTAGATTAACTGATGCTGAGTGAAGTGAGTAGAACCAGGAGAAAATTGTACATAATTAACAATCAGCTATGATGTTCTTAGCTCTTCTCAGTAATGCAATAATTCAAAATAAGTCCAAGTGACTTGTGATGGAAAAGACTGACCACATCCAAAGACAGAACAATGGAGTCTGAATACAGATCAAAGCTTACTATTTTCACTTTTTTTTTGTTTCTTATGTTTTTTCCCTTTTGTTCTAAGTCTTCTTTCACAACATGACTAATATTGAAATATATTTAACATATTGCATTATATTAACATATATAACATATATGAGATTGCTTGCTGTCATGGGGAAGGAAGAGAGAAGGTAGGGAGAAAGAAAAAATTATGAATGTTGAAAATAGTCTTTACATGTAATTGGAAAAAATAAATACTATTTTTTTAAAGAATGCTCCTTCTAGAAAAGGTATTTAATGTACAAAGAAGATAACAAATAAGTTTCTCCACTACTACCACCCCCCAAAAAATGCTTAAAACACAAATAACCCATAAGTATGTATTAAATATACTTAAAACATGAAATAATCCATCCCTTCTATGAATACCCTCATGAAAAGTAAAAACCACTCTGTTGAACTTCTGAAAAGATATTTCATTCACCCCTCTGACCTGTATTGTCCATGAAACTTGCAAGTCTAGATTTCCTAGGAAGCTACAGCATGGCTTGTGCTTTCTTTGGACTTTTAGCATCAACATTCTCCCAGTAGTTTCTCCATCGGGGAATCCTCACTTCTAAGAAATGATGTAGTTGTGGAAAATAGCTCTCATTGGGCAACCATCAATGACTTAGGAACTCAGAAATTTTCTAACTCGTGAGGTACTACCCAGACTGGAAACATTGCTCTCTCTAGATCACTCTTCAATTTTATGTGCTTAGAACAATAAACACAAAGCAGAAGAGTCAAACAGGGACTTGAGATATAGGCTCACATTTAGGGGAGGGGGTGGGGGGGTAAGAGGTGAAAAATTGGAACAAGAGGTTTGGCAATTGTTAATGCTGTAAAGTTACCCATGTATATATCCTGTAAATAAAAGGCTATTAAATTAAAAAAAAAAAAAAAAAAGAGATATAGGCTCAGACTTACATGTCCTTGCAGCTGTGTGTACTTAGCCACCTTTGATGTTGAGGTTGAAAGTAGGGTAAGAAAACCCCTTTCATCCTTTGCTTTGCCCAAGACAAAACTGGAAGAGTCCCACTCATAAAAAGTAAAAGTGGCAGAGGGAAATGGGATATTTCTCCATCCTTTAAAACTTGTTGATTGGGACATGGGGAACCAATAAAGGATTGTTCCATCATTTTAAAGTGAAAGTTTTTTAGTGCTTAAATAGAGCATCCATCCCACAGAGCTAGAGCATGCATGCCCAGCTTCATAGCAAGCATCTTAATCCAGCAGGTCAGGAGGTTTGTTGATCCTTTCTTATTACATTTGTAGTTACCTATCTATAATCTCATTCTACATCATTCCCCTCTCCTTATGAGATTGGAGAAGGAGAAAGATATGATTAAGTATGGTTGCCAATGTAGAAGACCAAAAGGAAATGACATAACAGAACTTCAAGGAAAGGGGGGCCAATCTCAAAGTCAGAAAGGGACCGTGGGCAAGGGGCTTCTTACTCAAATCAGCTATCAGTTCTATTCTTTCTGTCCACAAGCAATAAAGAGATCCTATGTCCCTGTCAGCATGAGGATATATGTAACCAAGGAAAACCTTTTCCATGGAAAATTCTTTCTTCATTTGAATGTCTATCCTCACTCTAGGAGTCAAAACTCTAAATCTTCTACATCCTTCATGCTTGTCCATGCCTGGAGTCCTGAGTCCAGAGGTCTTACAAGGGGCTCAGCCTCCATTTGATGAATGGACCTAGTAGATTCAAGAGACTAACATCAAGTGAAAAGGCCATTTATTGCCTGTAGTCCTTTGTCCACTTGCATAGGGCACAAATATGAAGATACATTTGAACTATGTTCCCTAGAAATTTTTAAAGTGAATTAATATCATCTACTCTCTCAGAATTACCAGATTGTCTGGAAAGGCGTACAGATATGGTGCTTTTTGGTAGATGTTACATTAAGTATTGTTTCTTTTTTTCTCCTCATACTAAGAATCAATGTTGCCTACAGTGTTATTTAAGAATACCTCACTACTCATGTGAGAGTGATTCCATTAGGTCAAGGTCATATGATTGGGAGTCCATAAAATAGAGCCAGTTCTAGAAAGAAGTAGGACTGATCAAAGGAGTTCAAGTACTAATTTTGGATTGGCTAAAATCCACATTTCCCTGATATCTCTTGATGAACAAAATCAGGATTAGTGCTAATTAAGCATGTTGCTTAATGGTTAAATGGGTACATATTATTAGCCTGTCAGTAAAATGAAAGCTCTGTAAGAGCAAGGATGGTTTTAATTTTAATCTTTGTGCCTAGAGTCATGCTTGGCTTGTAGTAGGTATACAATAAATACTTAATAAATTGAAATCTTTTGTTTTCCCTTTTTCTTAATCCCTATAACTAATAAATTTCCAAATCTGAAAGAGGGGTGGGGAGAAAAGGGAGGGGGACTTTGAGAGGAGAATGTCATGGAAAGAAAATAAGCATTTATACAGCATCAACTAAGTGCCAGGTTCTGTGTTAATTGCTTTACAAATATTATCATTTGATTCCAGTGAGTTTTTATTATTCCCATTTTACAATTGAGGAGGCAGAAAGAGGTTAAGTGACCTGCCCAGCATCACACAACTAATGTCTGAGGCTGTATTTGAGCTCAGATCTCCCTAATTCCAAGTTTAGCATTTTGCATACTGCACCATCTAGCTGCCTAGTGACTTAAAAAAAAAAAAGCAAATAGTCCTACATACATGCACATACACACACACACACACACACACACACACCACTCAGAACAAAAGTCTAGCTGATTATCCATTTCTCCATAAAAACTGCCAGTATTCTAATTCAGGTCCTCATTACCTCTTGCCTGGACCATTACAAAAGCCATCTAATTGGTTTCCCTGCTTCCATCCTCCACACAGCTGTCAAAATCTTTCTTTGGCACAGATCTGACAATGTCAGTCCCCTGTTCAAAAATTTTCAATGGTTATTAAATGTGAAAATAAAAAAAATGTAAATCTCCAGCGATTCCCCATTGCCTATAGGATAAAATTAAAACTATTCAGCTAGTTATTTTAAGCCTGTCTACAATCTGCCACCAGTCTATCTCTCCAGTCAGTCATACCTCATAACATTTCCTTTCATGAGCTCCATATTTTAGAGAAATTGGACTATTAATTATACTCCAAATTCAACATTCCCTCTGCCATCTCTGTGTATTTTATTTGCACAAATAAATCCTCTAGCTCAGTGTACTTTTTATCCCCACATCTCAGCATTCTTGACTTCCATCAAAGTTTGGGTAAGTTGGTAAGATCTCTGGGAAATCCCCCCAGTTAATGTTTTCTACTCCATTCCTAAGTCCCTTTGAGAATAGAGATGACTTTATATTGTCTTCATCTCCCCAGTAGATTGCAAAATGCCTTGCATCTAATAAGAACTTGATAACCATTGGCTGAATTAATTATTGCTAACAAGAAATACAGAGGAAAAGTGTTGGTCATTTCCTCTGGAGTTCCGTGGTTGCATCTAAAGATCCATCATTAATTTCTAATTATGTGTGTTCTTCCTTCTAAGACAAGGATTCTATTTTATCCAGACTGACTCACTATGAATGAAAAGGGGATTTATTATTTACTACACAAGAAGACTCATCTTTCTGAGTTCAAATCTGCTACTTACTGGCTGAATGACACTGAGCAAGTCACTTAACCCTGTTTGCCTCAGTTTTCTCCATATGTAATAAGAGCTGGAGAAGGAAATAGCAAACCACTCTAGTATCTTGGCTAAGAAAATCCCAAATATAATCACAAAAAATCAGACATAACTGAAACAACTGAACAATAACAACAAAAATATGCATGGTGCTTGGTACATGGTAAGCACATATGAAGTGCTTCCTCAATGAGAATCAGTTGCTTGGTGTAGCAAAAAAAAATACTGCCCCTGGTGTCAGAGAATATTACTTCAAATTCTGTTCCAAAGATTTAGTTGGATAAGTCAAAACCTCCTTCCCTGTTGCAGTTTTCCCATTTGTAGACTGAAGGAAGTGGACTCAGATTCTAAGGGTCTTTCCATTCAAATGAAAGTAAAAGGAATCATTACCATGAAACTCTATAATATTGAATTATGATTATCATAATGATTTATTTTCCATAGCACAAGGGAAGGAGACAAACTGAACTTCAAGCACTGAGTGCTGAAGAGTCATAAAGCATTGATTTTGGAATAAAAGGTAATTTAGAAATCATTTAATACAACCATTTCTGAAGCTTAAAGAAGTTAAGACTTTCTAAAGACCACATAGAGAGCAAATACAGAGTTGGAATTTGAACCCAGATTCTTGGACTTTTGAATCCAGCATTCTTCCTTTTTTATGTTAAGAGCTCTTATTTTAAAAAATTATTTTATTCTGAACTTTATGCATTTCCATAGCATAATAGAGGGAAAAAAGTATATGAAACTATAAGTTTATTGTGTATAACTTCCTATTCTTTTATAATGTATAATAAGGTGATCATATAATTTTCTTTTTTTTCTTTTCTTTTTTATTCTTTTTTCTTCTTACTACACTTAGCAGCCCAATTAACATGCTATCTATCCCCAGTGGAATTTTAGCTTGACTACACTTGCCTTCAGAATCCCAGGAGAGAAACCATGGAATCCTAAAGCATGCTTTGAAAATACCAGCCATGATGGGGGAAAACTGGGACATTGATGCATTGTTGGTGGAGTTGTGAACGAATCCGACCATTCTGGAGAGTAGTTTGGAACTATGCTCAAAAAGTTATCAAACTGTGCGTACCCTTTGATCCAGCAGTGTTACTACTGGGATTATATCCCAAAGAGATTATAAAGAAGGGAAAGGGACCTGTATGTGCACGAATGTTTGTGGCAGCCCTTTTTGTAGTGGCTAGAAACTGGAAACTGAGTGGATGTCCATCAATTGGAGAATGGCCATATAAATTGTGGTATATGAATATTATGGAATATTATTGTTCTGTAAGAAATGACCAACAGGATGATTTCAGAAAGGCCTAGAGAGACTTACACGAACTGATGCTGAGTGAAATGAGCAGGACCAGGAGGTCATTATGTACTTCAACAACAATACTATATGATGACCAGTTCTGATGGACCTGGCCATCCTCAGCAATGAGATCAACCAAATCATTTCCAATGGAGCAATAATGAACTGAACCAGCTACGCCCAGAGAAAGAACTCTGGGAGATGACTAAAAACCATTACATTGAACTCCCAATCCCTATATTTATGCCCACCTGCATTTTTGATTTCCTTCACAAGTTAATTGTACAATATTTCAGAGTCCGATTCTTTTTGTACAGCAAAATAACGGTTTGGTCATGTATACTTATTGTGTATCTAATTTATATTTTAATATATTTAACATCTACTGGTCATCCTGCCATCTGAGGGAAGGGGTGGGGAGTAAGAGGTGAAAAATTGGAACAAGAGGTTTGGCAATTGTTAATGCTGTAAAGTTACCCATGCATATAACCTGTAAATAAAAGGCTATTAAATTAAAAAAAAGAAATAAAAAAAAAAAAGAAAATACCAGCCATGCCACAGAACATTTATAATTATCATACTATACTGGGGCAAGATAGAATTTGCAAAAATACATAGACATACCATATATGTGCCTATATATAGCCATGTGATAGAACATGTTGCCAGTACTATAACATGCTATAACTGATTTCATGTAAATGAACAATAGACTGAAAATATCAGTCTCCAATTCTTTCCAAAGCCAATCTGCCATTCTTTCAGTAAAATTGCATTCAAGGACTAGGGGAAGTTTTACTTGGTTTAAGTATATTCATTCAAAAATAAAAATCTGTGGAGTGCCCGTGACTCATGTTTACCTATAAAAATTAATACAATGGTAAACTTGGAAACAACCTTAGAACCAGAGACCTGAAGGAAGAACCCTGTTAATCCACCCAGCAATGTTTCCATGAAGGATTATTGGGCTCCAATGTATGTCTCCCAACTCCAACCCCATAGCAAAAACATATCACTCTCATAAATATTAGTTTCATTTGCATAGTACCTTTTGATTGAGACAGTTTTTTATACATTATCCCATTTGATCTTCAAAACAACTTTATTGATTGAGTGCAATCATTGTCATCCCCATTCTACAGATGAGAAAGCTGAGGTTGAAAAACCGTGAATCCAAGTTCCTAGGGCTAATCAAGAATAAAGCTAGGCTTTCAACTTAAAACTTCCGACTCCAAATCCAGTGTTTTTCCCACCCTACTGCCTTCTCTCTAGTTTGTTTGCTTTCTTCTTATAACATTCCTAAGTAAAAAGATCATAATGGTTTTGAGGGTTTCCAAGCAGCTTGGTGATAAAGTGGATTGAGGTACTCAAACTCAGAATCACTCACATTCAAATTCTCCCCCCCTCCTGGATATATATGATACCCTGAGCAAGTCAGTTGACTTCTGCCTCAGTTTCCCCACCTGTAAAATGAGGACAATAATAACACCTACTCTCGAAAGGTTGTTGCAAGGATTAACTGAGATAACATATATATATATATATATATATATATATATATATATATATATATATGAAGCCCTGTGCAAACTTGAAAAGGAATGTAAATGTGTTGGCTATTATTATCTACATGAAGTTTTATTTTGATAACCTCCATACAAAATCCCTTGTAACAAGTTTCATGTTTCTCATTCTATTTTTGCATAAAATGGAGAAATCTCCAAAGATTATTCCCTTTTTAACCAAAAGATACTATCTCTAAACTAGGAAATGGGACTTATGACCCAAAGACTATGCTTTATTAAAGCAGCACCAAGTTTTGTATTATCTGTGGTAGGTAATAACTCTTCCTCTTTCTCCTTCTCAAGTCAACAGAACTTAAAAGTGCCTCTTCCACCCAGAACTTTAAGTATTCAGCAACAAAGGCTATACTAACATTTATTTGGCTCTTTCAAAAATAAACATTATTCCAGTTCAAAATATTTCCAGTAAGAATATTACAGCGCCTACTTTTTTCTCCCTCCTTCTAGCTAATTAACTCCCAGAATAGCCTTACAAATGACTGAGACCTAAGATTTTCCTGCAAATGTTTTGAATGTTTTTTCTCCCCTACTTTCTTTTACAATTAATTCAGTACCCAACATCTGACAGGTGAATAGCAAAACAGGATGTCTTCTTACCATAACTGTCTGCTTTGCTACATATCTACCGGAATTTAATTGGGCTTACTTTTTTTGTTTCTTCTTCTTTTTTATTCTTTTTAAGCACTAATGGGCAGACTTAGAAATGTCCTATTATTTGCATATGGGTTTAGCCCTGTCAGGGGTGAATTGAGGACACAGTGAACTGCCTTACCCCTCGCCGACGACAGGAAGTCCCCTGCAAAAAAGGAGCATAGCAACTACTTTTCAGACCTGGGTGGCTTTTTTTTTCTCTCTTTTTTTGGAGAAAAGGCATCAATTTAATTTCAAACAGAGCATGAAAACTTGGAGCCCCAGAGGAAAAAGAAGCCTGCCAATAACCCCAAGCCTGCCTATTAAGTCATCTGCCCCCCCCCCTTCTCTCTGCTTAATGGGAGGCTTTTGAACCACTAAATTGGAAACTGCTGTGGCTAATTTTAAAAGGTCCAGAGTATGAGAAAAAAAATCTTCTTCCCCTCCCACCCACTGTTTGCTGATGATAATGACCAATGACGAAAGTACTCTGAGCATCTCCTGATGTCTATAAGGGTGAGCTGACATCAACCTATCACCCTGGAGATCCAAAATATGGCTGTTGGGTTGTTTGGGACAGGAGGACAGTTATGTGGAGGTCAGGAATCATTGGATTCTCTGAGCCATAGGACTTGAAAACCCTCAGGAATCATTGGATTCTCTGAGACATAGGACTTGAAAACTCTCAGGAATCATTGGATTCTCTGATAAATGATAAGACTGTTACAACACTTCAAAATCTGCTGGAATCATTGGATTCCCTAACACATAAAAAGACTTTTGCAGGACTTCAAAAACTCAGGGGGATCATTGGATTCCCTGACATGTGAAGCAATGGACAATAGATTGGTTTTGGACTATCTCTTGGCTGCTGAAGAAGGTGTATGTGTGACTGTTGTTTACATACCCACCTTCTAGGACTTCTGGTGATCTTTTCCAACACCATGTTGATTTATATTGTTTGCTATTCCTCTACTTGCGTGTACAATTCATGTTTGTTACACCACATCGAGCATGCACTGACTGAGGGGAGGGTCATCCCTAATAGCCTCTGCGTTATTGCTATGTGCTTGTGTAATACCTCCCATGCTGATGGGTTTGTGCATAATAAGACCCTTCAGCCCAGAAACCTGCTAGCAACCCCCATTTCCCTTTGGTGCTTTTCATCTCCCTTCCTGAGATGTCAGGTAGGGCGTGATCATCTCCTTTTTAGTGCTTTCACCGCCTTTTCTGAGAAGTCAGGGAGGCTGTGATCACCTCCTTTTCGGTGCTTTCACCTCCTTCTCTGAGAAGTTAGGGAGGCTGTGATCACCTCCCCTTGGGGGCTCTGACCTCCCTGAGGAGTCAGGGATGGCATGACCACCTGTGTTCTAAAATAAAAAGAAAGCGGGAGATGTAATGAGCTGAGGCTTGAGTTGATGCACTGAGATCCCAAGTACATGAGGCTAACTAGTAATTGGGCTATACTCTATTAATATACATGCTTGGATAAAGAATGGTCCCTGCCCACTCTCCGTGCAAGTCCTGATGTGTTGTATAGGAAATGACGATTTTGTTGGGTGGAGGCAGAGAGAGAGAGACAGGAAGAGAAGCTGGGAGAGATTGGGCCTGGGTTCGAGACTCCGAGCTGCTGGTTGTGTGGCTGCTGGTCAAGCTAGCTTCTTGACTCAGCTGCACACATTGCTATCGCCGATTCTCTTCTACCTCCGATCCTTCTTCACTGAGAATAAAGACTGACGGTTTTCCCCTAACCCGAATTCCTGTCTCCTGCTGATTTAAAAATACACGATCTTCACATTTGGCGCCCAACGCTATTCTACCAATTTGGAGACCCTTTCTTTGTGAGATGGGAGTTCAGAAATGAGATCAGTGAATCAGGAGTGAGTAAAACTGTTGAAAAACCTCAAAGAAAGATTACTTATTTCACTGGCATTATATTACAGCTAACATTTGTATAGTGCCAGTATAGTAAATACTTAACAAATGTTTATTGACTAAAGTATTTACAATGTCTCAGGCACTTTACAATTATTATCTCATTTGATATCATTTAAAAACCCTGGGAGAAAGGTGCTATTATTATCTCCATTTAACAGAAGAGGAAACAGGCTAAGTAGCTTGCCCAAGATCAACAGCAAGTAGGTGTCTGAGGCTACATTTGAATGGAGGTCTTCCTAATTGCTGGCTCCAGGCATTGCACCATCTAGGTAATTTTAATCCATTCTGTTCTAATCCCACCGATACCCACTTGCCTCATTCCACTACCTTCCTTGGTTTTCTATCCTGTTATCCAACATCCATGATTTTCTTCAAGAAAAAAAAAATACCAGGTAAAAAATGTAATTTTTTTTTTAATAGCAGCCTTGCCCCAAGATGGACAAAGGAAGTACTGGTTACACACAAATCAAAGGGAAGTCTGTATTCCTTTGGGTGGTTTCAGAATGGGATTCATGTGGTTTTCTTAAGAGAAAACAACTGATTCTTCCCAGACAGAGTTCATAAGAAAAACACAATCATCCATTGTGTTTATGAACCTTTGCTCCCAGGAGCCAAAAATGGTGGAAAATTCCAAAATAACACAAAGTGTATGCTGATTTTTAGGCATGGGTAATTATCCTGGGAGGCAAGCCAATATCGGCAACTCCATTTGGCAGTGCAATGTTTTATTCAAGGGTCCTGGAAAGTAATCCAGGCTGTAAATTCAAATCCCAATTTCACCATTCATGCACACAACTCTAAACTGGCTCAAGTCATCTAAGCTCTCTTTGACTTCTTAGTAAAAGAAAAGACATACTTGCCTCTCAGGGCTAATAAGAATTATTTCATTGAATAGTTTGGGGTTTTTTGTAAATTAATGATGCTATATTTACTTTAACAACAAGTGTCATATTATGTGCAAGATATTATGCTAAGTCATAGGATCACAGAATTAAAGCTGGAATGTGCATAAAACTTTATATTTATCCCTATTTATTTTATTTAGTTCAATTCGTCCTAAGAGTCTAGGTAATGACTTCTCTACCCCCTCCCCACAAATATTTTTCACTTATTTTGATTAAATCATGTATAATTACATAACATGTTATCTCTCCTAATAGAACGTAAATTCCTCTAAGGCAAGAATTGCTTCATTTTGGCTTTGTATTCTTAGAACATAGATCTGGCATACTGTAAGTGCTTAATAAATATTTGTTGATTAATGATGATCCTGTCAATAAAGGAAATCAGAATAACCTGCCATAACAAGCTGAGGCCATACTAACTCTTTACAGAGACAGCTTCCATTTCCAGACTTTCACTTTTCATCTCTTTAATAATGTTTTCTTATTGATGCATAATTATTAATCAATTGATATATAATTATAGCAACTCAGCTTGGTTCCAGAAAAGAATTTTTAAAATTCAACTCTCCTTCTTTGCAGAGGTGGGAAACTATGGGTATAAAATAGTGCATATATTGTCAAATATGATAAATGGTAAATATGATAAATAAAAGATGTTTTATTAAAATGTTTTGATTCCTTTTTCTTTTTTTATCTTTACTACAAGGAATAGTTCACTATGAAAGAGCAGAGATATTTGAAAATGAAGATGATATAAAAACAAAATAAATCAAAATAAAGTTTGAAGTTAAATTAAAATTATTAACATTAATACATTTTAAATTATACTAGGAATAAAAGTTGCACCAACTAGAATGCAATAGCTATTATTATATAACAGTTGAGCTAACTGGCATATAATAGTAATGATAATGACAATAACATACTATGCAAATAACAATATAATATTATTAATATAGAATGACACTATATAATATAGTGATATAGTGTAATAATAGTTATTATTATGATTAACATTATAGTAGCTAACATTTCTATAGTACTTACTATATACTAAGCATACCTGAGGAAGAGCATTGCAAACTCACATTGGTCTGATCAATCACAGTCAGACGCATTAACTACCTTTTTAATTATCCACAATCCTATTTTCTCTATGAAACTGGGACCCAGAGAAGCTATGTTCATTATCCTGAGGTTAAATGGCCAAGTCATGGCAGAGCCAACACATGAACCCAGATCTTTTTATTCCTACCTAGATCAATGGTTTTCCATATTGATCTGTATGGATTAATACTATACCACACACCATTTCTTCCATCTATAGTAAGTGTAATTCTTTTGCAATTATGTATTATTAACTATATGTATATTATATATATATATATATATGTATACATATTATAATTACTATTTTGAAGGAATTCTTGACTTGAAGAGGAGCTAGATTTACTCCAGCTCCAGAGGGCAGAAATAAGACCAATGAATGTAAGACAAATGAAGACAGATTTTGGTATAGTGGAAAGAACTTCCTGACATAAATGTATACATATTGTAATTATTATTTTGTAACTATAATCTCAATTTGAAGGGATGTTTGAGGTCATCTGGTCTAACCTCCTACCTCAGGCATTAATCCTTTATATACTATGCCCAACAAGTGGTCATCCAGGTCCTATTTAAATGCCCCGAGTTGGCAGAGAACTCACTACTTCCCAAAGCAGCTCATTTCAATTTTTGGACAGCTCTAAATGTCAGGAAGTTCTTTCCACTATACCAAAATCTGTCTTCATTTGTTTTGCATTTATTGGTCTTATTTCTGCCCTCTGGAACCGGAGTAAATCTAGCTCCTCTTCAAGTCAAGAATTCCTTCAAATATCTAAAGGATGTCATCAAGTCTTCTCCAGACTACTCATCACCCATTCCTTTGACTGCTCCTGATGACACATGGCTTCAAATCCCTTAAGCCATAAATCAGACTGGACAAAATACTCCATATAATTTTTCCTTCATGTTTGTGCTCCATGCTTCATGTTTAACCCTGAAGTGAGAGACTCCTTGCTATGGGAAAAATCTGACTATGCTTTGGCAGGGAAGGATGGAATTACCCATTCTTTGGTTCACCACTACAACCCACATGCAGGAAGATATTAAGTTCACAAGTTCAAAGCATAAACAGATTTATTTTTCAGATTGAAGGAAACAAATAGAGTTCATGTCAGAGGCTAGAAAAAATAATGACAACCACAATTAAGAGGTGTTCCTCAGAGACATTGTCATTTCAGTTACTTATAGCATCCAAAGCCTCCAATGCAACTACTCCTCCTGTATAACTTCTCAATATTTGGAACATATTGAGGTATCTCTGCACTGGGTGATTTCTTCCATGAAACTCTTTCCATTACCCCTATGTCTTAATCTACTATTTAAAAATCCAAGTCCTATTCTTAGGTAACATCTTCATAACCAAAGCTATTTTTCAAAATGGGCATCTCCTTCTGAAATCCCTACTTTCATCAGTAATGGAAACACCACTAACGTCCTTTAAGTCTCTGATTTTCTTGCCCAGGACTTCATAATCTTCAGAAATATGACATAACTAGCTTCTCATATTATCATTTGTCCCTGTATGAACAATCAGAAATGAGTAGTCTTCAGAGTTAACAAGTCTCAGAAATGTTTCCAATGCATCACAATAATGAGAAAAGGAAAAGGACTCTTACTTCCAGCAAACACTACAAGAAAATGCAGCTGGATAGCACAGCAAGTAAAGTGCTGAGTCTTGAGTGGGAAATTCCTGAGTTTGAGTCTAACCTGAAACACTCACTACTAGTTGTGTGACTTTTGGCAAGTTTCTTAGTCTCTGTCCACATTTTAAAATGGGGATAATCATAGCATCTACCTCTCCCTGGGTTATTATGAGGATAAAATAAGAAAATATTTGAAAATAAAATGTAGTGATTCCTGATAGGTACATAAGAAGCTATTTATCAACTTCAAGGTATGTCTGCTGGACATGAGAGAGAGCATCCTAAAATCTGTCAGACCCAAAGACTAGCACCATTACTGTTTATTCATATGGGGACAAATGAAACATTATCAGAAGGCATTACTAGAAAACTTTATTGAGGATTATGATGAACAAAAACTAGATGGTACTTTCATATCACTGTTGTCAAATGAAGGAAAAAATTACAGAAAACAGTAGATTTGGAGGAAAGAATATCTATTTAGAACATAGATGTTTGAAAATGGGTCTATTATTTCTGGCTTGAAATCAAGTAATAGCCTCTTAGCCAATAAAGGGTTCTAACAAGAGTCAGTTGTCATGTGAAATGACTCTCTGGGGGTAGGGGGGAGGAAGAATACATGGAATACTATAAAAAAGAAAAATATGAGTAAGATATTCTTAAAAATATTTAAGATTAGATCTTAGAAATCTGGGAAGATTTTAAATTGAAATTGAATGGGAAGAAAAGTATGCCTTTAAATCTGTCGATTCAGCTACTACAGAGAATAGCAGGTACAAAACGGGAAGAAGTCTATAATCAAAGTCATTTAATATCCAAAAAGACAGTCAACAACCAAAACTGTACACAAAATATGGGAAATATAGGAAGAAGGGAAGCTTCCTAAGATATACAACATTCTTCCATATGTTCAGAGAAATGAAGTACTACATCACTAATAAATGGAACCAAAGGCCTGTAACTGAAGCTATATAAAATTATTGTGTTCTCCTAAAAGTATGCATTAAGAGCTCAAAGTAAACTGAAGCTGGCAAGGGAAGCAAAAAAGAACTAAAGGAGAGGAAGCTTTATTGAAAGTAAACAATTCACAGAAGCAACTTTTAAAAAGTTAAAAATAAAAGTATGAATTGCTTGAAAGGACTACGTATGAATTGTAAATGAAGACAACACTTGGTAGTCCAAAGTCTAAAAATCCTTGAGGCAATAAGAGAAACAATTTGGGTCTTAGATATAAAAAAATCTCTAAAGATATTATTTGAAATTGGGATGCCATTGGAAAAGGTCAGCCAAGTACAGCCAAGTCAGAGGTACCAGTAGAGGAAAAATAAAATTTAAAAATATTTTAGTAGTAAAATAGAATAAAGGAGCTAAAGGTAACTTTGTGGGACTGCAGAAGAGTTATTTCTTTGTTGGCTCATATCCTTATTGTCCAAGCAATTCTTAAGATCCATATCTCCTAGCCAAGAGGGTCAGCCTTTGGCTTTAGTCCTTCAGCCACTGTATTCATCTGCTGATGATGGTGCTCTTCTCCTTCAAGAAGCAACAGTGATGAAATCATTTCCTGCTGGGGAGCCAACAGCCTATGATTGACCTCTCAAACTCAGCCTACATGGCTAAAAACATTAAACTCACAAGGTTACTGACAGAGCTGAAAATGTTCATTTCTTAGGATTAACAGCCGATGATTTATGCTCAGGGAGTGGGTAGTGGGGAGGATGGGGGAGAACCTAGATTATGGAAGTCAGAGATTCAGATTCACCAAGATAATCTCATGCTCTCACTACTAAATGCTTATAGCCACAACTGGAGTGGGAAGGGAAGTATTGTTACATGCATATTCTGGGCATTTGCTAAAATACTTACTCCTTACTGAGATGCTGAGATGCTTGTTGATTCCTAGAACTAGCAAGTTGTGTCCCAAATAATTAGGCTGTCAGGAGGATTAGAATTGCTTAGGAAAAACCAGTTCCCTATTTTTGGAGATTCATTCAATTCTTTCTCTATATTCAACTGAGACCTAAAAGAAATCAGATATCTAAGAGAAAATAATTTTTTAAAAATATTTTTATTCATATCTTCTTTTTCTTATAGTATTCAATGTATCCATCTCACCCCTCAGCCCAGGGAGTCATCCTATATGACAAACAGTATTTTTAAAGGAAAAAAAAAAGTCAGCACAACTGATCAATATATGAGAATGTCCAAACGCATGTGCAATGTGTAGCACCTGTGGGCCTTCCATCTTCACCAAAGAATAGATTAAATGTGTCTTCCCAAATCTTTTCATTTGAGTCCTGCTTTATCTTTATACTTTCATTACTTCTACTTTTGATTTCTTTTTGGCATATTGTTCTTTTTATTTACATTATTGTATTACTGTATAGTGTTTTTTTTTGACTCTGCTTACCTAACTGTATCATTTTATATAGATCTTTTCACCCTTCTCTATATTCTTCACACACATCATTTCTAATATAACAATAATAATCCCTTACATTCATGTAGTACAATTTTTTTAACCATTTCACAATTGAAGGGCATCTAATTTGTTTCTAATTCTTAGCTATCACAGAAAGTGCTGCTGTAAATATTTTGGAATATATGAGGACTTTTTTCATATTTTTAATTTTTATTTAGTATTTTATTTTCCCCTAATTATATGTAAAACCAATTTTTAACATTTGTTTTTAAAATTTTGAGTTCCAAATTCTCTCCCTTTCTCCCTCCCCATTTCTCCCTCCCCACCCTATTTCATTGCAAAGGCAAACAAAAGTCTCAAGGACAGAACCAAAACTCTCAAGGAAAATAAAGATAGTTTTTAAAGTATGCTTCAATCTGTATTCAGATACCATCAATTCTTTCTCTGGGGATGGATAGCATTTTCCATTATGTCTTTCAGAATTTTCTTGGATCCTTGTATTGCTGAAAATAGCTAAGTCATTCACAGCTGATAATCTTATAATATTGCTATACTTTGTACACAATACATTTCACTTTTCATCAGCTCATGGAAGTTTTTCCAGGTTTTTCTGAGAACATCCTGCTCATCATTTCTTATAGCACAATATTATTCTATCATAATCATATACAACAATTTATTCAGCCAATTGATGAACATTCAATTTCCAATTCTTTGCCAACAGAAAAGAACTGCTATAATTATTTTTGTACATATAAATCCTTTCCCTTTTTTTATCTCTTTTAGAATACAAACTTAATAGTGATATTGCTAGGCTAAAGAGCTTGTATGGTTTTATAACCCTTGGGGTACAGTTCCAATTTCTATATAGTTCTATACAGTTCAATTGTTCTATAAAATGGTTGAATCAATTCCCAACTCCATCAACAATGCATTAATGTCTCATTCAGTAAAAGTAACTGATTAGTGAAGGAAATAGCAAACCCTTCTACTATTTTTGCCCCTCCACCATTTGTCACTTTCCTTTTCTGTTTTATTAAACAATCCACTTGGTATGAGGAAGTACCTAAGAACTGCTTAAATTTGCATTTCTCCAATCAATAGTGACTTAGAGTATTTTTATATGGCTGTAAATATTTTTGATTATTTCAACTGAAAACTTCATCTCTTTTGATCATTTTTCAATTGGTTCTTGTTTTTATAAATTTGGTTCATTTCTCTATATGTTTGAGAAATGAGGCCTTTGTCAAAAAACTTGCTTCAAAAATTTCTTCTTAATCATTATTAACTTATTTTTTTAACTTATTTTCCTCCATTCCATTCCCCCATACACATCCTATTTATGCTCATTTTTCTCTCCTTTTACCCTGTCCCTCCTCAAAAGAGTTTTGTTTCTGATTAGCCCCGTCCTCAATCTTCCTTACCTTCTATTACCATCCCACCTTCTCTTATCCCTTTCCTCTCCTACTATCCGGTAAGATAGATTTCTATGCCCAATTAAGTGTGTATGTTATTCTGTCTTTGAGCTAATTTTGATTAGAGTAAGTTTCACTCACTACCCCTGAAAGTCCCCCCTTCCTTCCTCCCCACTATCAAAGCTTTTTTCTTGCCTCTTTAATGTGAGATAATCTACTTTGCCCTTTCTCTTTCTCCCAGTATTTTCTTCTCTTACCCCTTATATATCTTTTAAATATTCTTTTATATTCAACTTACATTTGTGCTCTCTGTCTACATATATTCCATCTAGTTACCCCAATAATGAGAAAGTTCTTATGAGTTTACAAGTATCATCTTCCCATCAGGAATGTAAAGAGTTTAACCTTGTGATTTTTCTTTCCTGTTCACCTTTTTATGCTTCTCTTGAGTCTTATATTTGAAAGTCAAATTTTCTGTTCAGTGCTGGTCTTTTCATTAAGAATGCTTGAAAGTCCTCTATTTTGTTGAATATTCATTTTTTACCCCAAAGGATCAAACAATTTTACTGGGTAGATGAATCTTAGTTGTAATCTCAGCTCCTTTGCCCTCCAGAATATCATATTCCAAAACTTCTGGTTTTTTAATGTAGAAGCTGTAAAGTCTTGTGTTATTCTGAGACTCCATTATACTTGAATTATTTTCTTTCTGTCTGTTTATGATATGTTCTCCTTGATCTGGGAGTTCTGGAATTTGACTATATTATTCCTTGTGGTTGTCATTTTGGGATCTCTTTCAGGAAGTTATGATGGATTTTTTCTATTTCTATTTTACTATCTAGTTCTAGAAAAACAATGAAGTTTTCCTTATCAATTTCTTGAAAGATGATGCCTAACCACTTTTTTCGATCATGGCTTTCAGGCAGCCCAATAATTTTTAAATTCTTTCTATTTTCCAGGTCAATTGTTTTTCTCATGAGATATTTCACATTGTCTTCTGATTTTTTTTTTATTTTTTTGGTTTCATTTTATTGTTTTTTGATCTCTTACAAAGTCATTAGCTTCCATTTGCTCAATTCTAATTTGTAAAGAATTGTTTTCTTTAGTGACCTTCTGTACCTCTTTTACCATTTGGCCAATATTAATTTTTAAGGAGATATTTATTTTTTCTTCAGTGAATTTTTGTACTTTTTTTATTTGGCCAATTCTATTTTGTAAGACTTCTCTTTGGCTTTTTGTATCTCTTTTATTATTTGATCTAATCTTTTTTTTTAAGAAGTTATTTTCTTCACTATTTTTTGATTCTCTTTTACCAAGTTGTTGATTTATTTTTCATTATTTTCTTACATCATTGTCATTTCTCTTCACAATTTTTCCTCTTCTTTTTTTTACTTAATTTTCAAAATCTTTTTTGAGCTCTTCCATGGTTTGAGATCAGTTCATATTTTTCTCAGAGGCTTTGGATGTAGGAGCTTTGACTACATCATCTTCTTCTGAGTGTGTCTTTTGATCTTTTTAAGTGGATTATACCTTGTAACAAACATTTTTTAAGAGAAGGGAAAAAAACAATCCAGCAAAATTAACTGACTAGTGAAGGAAATAGCAAACCATTCCAGTATTTTTGCCAAGAAAACTTCAAATGGAGTCATGAAAAGTTAGACACATTTAAAATGACTGAACAACAATAAAAATTAGCCATCACAGTAAATAAATACAACAACATAGTCATGCTTAATATGCTGTATTATACTCAGTTGCTCTATTTCCTCTCTTTAAAAAAAAGTTTTTTACAAAAAATGGTTCACTTAAGAAGTAAGATGGAGAATTGTACAGTGACTCTAGAATAAGGATCTGGGTTTGAATCCCACCTCAAATAATTATTATTCATTCAAACTTGTATTCCCTGTCAAATTCCCTCATTTTCCAGAAGAATTGAAGCCCAGGGAGGTACAAGGTATTAAATTAGTTAGTTAACCATCCAGATCATTTCCAGTTATGATCCCATGGTGTCTGAGGATCATCCAGCTCCATATTTGTGACCTTAATATTCAGAAATAAAGGCAACATAAAACAAAACATAATACAATTTTTTTTAATTTAAATGTTATCAACCTTATTTTTAATGGGTATTTTTCTTGATTACTATTCTGTATGCATTTGACAAGTCCTTTAAGTTGGCTGAGAAGGGTGATATAGGAATGTGAATGAGTCAATGGAAATTTTACAAGGCATGGGGATCTTTTTGAAGTCTTCTGAAAAACTCTGATCAGAGACCACATGCATGATGAAAGGCCCCATTCACAAAGAACAGTTCAGCTAAGGAACAAGAAAATAAACCTTGAATAGACATCTCTATAGTAAAGCGCAATGGGCATTTGAAGTGAGTAAGGTTTCTCTGGGAAAGAAAAAGGGGAAAGAAAGAGAATGGAATAATTTAGCCAAAATAAAGCTGGTTCCTGCCTAGTTTTCTTTGAGAATGCCACCAGCCTTAGGAGTTCCACATTCTTCACTCCCTGTAGGAAGCCAAATGCCAAGTGACAATGTTCTGCATAGTCGAGTGAGATAAATTTGTCCAGAACCGCATTTGGAAGGCATTAAAAGAAAGGGCTCCAGTGATTCAACTGTAAAAACAAAAAGAGAACTCAGAATTTAAAGAGCTGACTTAATTTAAAGAGCTGACTTAACCATGGCATACATTTAAAACAGGTAAGGTTTGATAACTCTTAGAAAATATTAATGAATGTTAATGTTAATATTTATATTTAAATTCAATACTTTTAAAGTGCTTTGCAAAATTTAAAGCACTATAGAAATGCTAGGTGTATATTTCCATAGGGTTTTGTCATTTTACAAAAATTTATATATTTTATTTGATGCTTACAATAACTATGAATTGGTCAATACATGTATTATTATCCCATTTCACAGATGGATGTACAGCTTCAAAGAGTTTCAATAATAATAACAATCCCAGGGACAGCTAAGTAGTGTAATAGAACAGCAGGTCTGAATAGAACAGATTCAAAGAGGTTCTATAATAATAACAGGGGTAGCTATGTGGTATAGTAGATAGAACAACAGGTCTGGAGTGAGGAGGACTCACTTCCTGAGTTCATATTTGGCTTTAGATACTAGCTATGTGATCCTGAGTTAACTGCCTCAGTTAACTCATCTATAAAATCACCTGGTAAAGGAAACAGCAGATCACAAGAAAACTTTGCCAAGTTTTGCCAAAAAAACTCCAAATAGGATCACAAACTATTGGATGTGGCTGAAATAACTCAATAACAACAAAGAGTAATAATGATAATAATATAGAGTACCAGGCACTATGCTAAGTGCTTTACAGGTATTATTTCATTTAGTCCTCACAATATCCTTGGAAGGTAGATGCTTTTTAACAATATAACCCATCTTATACCCACGCAGAGTTTAAGCAATGTGTCTAAGATTGCACAGTAAATATCTGAGATCAAATTTGAATTTAGGCCTTGTACTCCATGCACTGCAACAACTAGCTGGTGATTTGCATAGGCATAGAACTATTAGGAAGTGGAACTGAAAGGCACTTCTGTCAGCCAGGTGTTAGAAAGCCAGTCATTTTACATACACCACACTTCCTCTCTGCTCTTCTTTGCATCTCCTAATGAGCAAACCAGAGCAAAGTCCTTTTTTTTTTTTCTGAGAACTATTTTTCTTTCTTCCTATAAAAGATTTATTTTCCTTATCTCAAAGATGCTGTGAATATACATCAGATTATGTTTATAAACATTCCTGAGGTACTTCAAGTGATAAATGATATAACGTACTATTTAAGAGCAATGGAAGGAACAAAACTCCAATATTTTACCTTCATGGGTTAGAGGTAAAAACTCCTAGAGGAAAAAAAAATGTTAGAAATAATGCATGTTCCTATTGGAGTTCTTTACCATGATACCTTAGATATCAATACAAATGAAAGAGAGGTAATTCAAAATTTCACCAGAAATCTAAAATAGATTTTGCTTTGGGGTACTGAAAAGCATTCATTGCGAGGTGCTATCTAAACAGTACAACTCTCCAAGACCTGTCAAGTCTGTATAAAAGCAAGGAACTATGACAGTTCAGTTCAAGATACAGGGAAATCAACAATTTTTCCCTCTGAGATGTTTCCAGAAAACAATTGCACATAAAGATTGATGACAATGGTGGCCGTGATCCTTTGTTCTCTAAAAGAACCAAAGTGATTCCTCAACTCCATCAGAGTATAGAAGTCTTCCTACTAAAAGTATAGAAATCATTGTCTTTCAAGTTTTTCTCTTTTACTTGTGAAAACAATGAATTCGGCCAACCCTAAAAACAAATTTGTTCAAACACCTAAAGAAAATGAAAGGTCAGTCAGGATTCACTAGTTGAGCTTGTGCATAAATTATTGATCCTTGGGAATAAATTAAGATACTTCATTAACTCTTTCAGGCCACTGGGATAAATTTGTTTGAATGAAATACTAAATAATCCCCCAGTGACGCAAAAGCATCTATAAAAGAGTCTAATTTGCTTCAAAGATAGCATAGAAAGGTGATATTTGCCCTTCATTCTTGATATGGGGTGATGATGTGATAACATGCAAGTAAATTGGATTTCAGTGAGGGATGCTGTGCAAAATCACCTGCCTCCTTTTCTCTTCCAGAGCCATCTGGATCCAGTGGCCAGGTATAGATCAGAATGACTGGAGATGGCCCTGGATGCATGGGAAGGACTAGATATTTTCTCTATTATGCAAATCTGAACTGTTGGGTCAACAAATCAAGTATGGATGGGATAGGATACCATGGGAGTTAGGGAGGAAGGGATATACAACATTCCACTAATCCTAAAAAAAAAAAAAAAAATTCAGCATCCAGGTGGGGGATTGTTCTGCCTCCTGGGGAGGAAAAAAAAAAAAAAAAACATAGGTCAAAGACCTGGGCTGTTGTAACATGAATTGTTCAGCTTGGGAGAAGGTTGAATAATTTTGAAGTCCAGCCCTCAGAGAAACCACAGTCAGAGGAAAGGAAATAAGAAAGTGAGTAAAAGGACAAAATAAGAAGAAAAAACTGAAATTACCTAAGCTCTCTGGAAGAAAAAAAACTCAAGGACAATTAACACATGCAGATTAATTAATAGAAAAAATGTGAATAGGAGGAAATATGGCTTCCACATTTAGTAAACAAAATACTGCAAAACATGAATACGTGATGAGATAGAAGACCCATGGAATTTGAGGAGAACGTGGAACTATCACATATTTTTGAAGAGCTTTAAAAGAGAAATGAGAATTATAAAAAGAGCATTTGTAATCTGCACATCAAAAATAATAGTTTAGAAAATCTGGAATCTGTGACATCAAGTTTCACCAAAGAAACAAAAAACAATTGATTGGGAATACAGATACACAGATATGAAAGCTATTGTAGAAGAAGAAAAGCAAAAGAAAAAAAAAGAAACCCCAATAACATCAAAAGGAAACAATCTCTTTAATGAAAGCAAAACCTACTGGCTTCAAAGACAGGATATACAGAGACACCCTAAAATTATAGGTCTTCTAGAAGAACATGACAAGGCAAAAAGTCTTAACACTGAAATACAAACATACTGTTCAGAACTTCTGGACATGAGGAAAAAACACTATGTGAAAGAATTCATAGATCACCCACAAAAAAAAAAAAAAAAGTTGTGAACTCAATATATAGCAATTAAATGTAATTGAAGAGATATAGTACTGTGTTTACAGTAGTGAGAAGAAAAAAAGTTTCATAGTAGAAACAAATGGAAGAAAATGTAAATCTAACTCATAATTTTAAATCTGAATAGATTAAACATTCTAAAAATAATAATAAATGAGAAAATAAAACCTTACAATCTGTTGCTTACAAGAAATACATTTTTAAAAAAAGAAACAAAGACATGCACAAAATAAAACTGAAAAAAGTTACTATGCATCAAATGAATACAAAAAAGCAGGACTTGAATCATTCTGTTTGTTAATGCAAAATATCCAAAAGATAAAAAGGGATAAACAATGAAATAATATTATGCTGAAAGGAGCCATAAACAAAAACCAATGTCTATAATAAACTTATACACTCCAAATGTCTTAGCATCTAAATTCATAAAAGAAACATTAATTAAACTGAAAGAAGACATAGTAATACAATAGTGATAAGAATCTTCAATATCTCTCTTTATCAGTTTTAATTAATTCCAACAGAAAGATAAATTATGCAAAAAATATTGAATTGAACAAACTAATGGAAAAACTAGAAATAAAAGACCTATGGTGTCTTTTGGAACTGCAAAAATTTATGGAACTATTATCAGCACCAGCTGGAACTTTTACCAAAATTGATCAAAACAAAAAAAAAAAAGAAAGAAAAAAAAAGAAAAGAAAGAAAAGAAGAGAAAAAGCAGAAGAAACCATTAGCACAACTGATGAATATATTGAAAAAAGTCCAAAAGTATACACAATGCATTACACCTATGGACTTCCAACTTCCATGAGTCCCTAGAGAGGGCTAGAGCATCCTCTCATATCTCTTCATTTGAGTTGTGCTTGATTTTTATGATGATTTTGTCTTTAAAAATATCAGCTGTCATATTAGATGGCTCTCTGCAAGGGGGAGGGAAATGAAATAACTGATAATTATGATGATGTAAAAAAAAAGAAAAATATCAATAAAAGTTTTTAAAATACAATAAAATGCAAAGAAAAAAGAAATTCATAAGAGAACATGAATAACAATTTTGTTATTATACTGTCAAAATGTACATACATATACATTATATAGAGAGATATAGATATAAATATAGGTACATATATAGGCATATGCTATGTGTGTGTATGTATGAAGAACTCTGGAATAAATTGCCTAACATGGAAGATACCAGCAAAGGACCACCCAACCTAACATGCCCACATCAGTGAAAACTCTATACAGTGTTTCTACTGAGCTTATATCCCAAAGAGATCTTAAAGGAAGGAAAGGGACCCACAGGTGCAAAAATGTTTGTGACAGCCCTTTTCGTAGTGGCTAGAAACTGGAAACTGAGTGGATGCCCATGGAGAATGGCTGAATAAGTTATGATTTATGAATGCAATGGAATATTATTGTTCTGTAAGAAATGACCAGCAGGATAATTTCAGAGAGACCTGGAGAGACTCACATGAACTGATGCTGAGTGAAATGAGCAGAACTAGGGGATCATTGTACACAACAACAAGATTATATGAAGATCAATTCTGATGGATGTGGCCCTCATCAACAAGGAAATGATTTGGGTCAGTTCCAATGGTCTTGTGGTAAAGCGAGCCATCTACACCCAGAGAAAAGGCTGTGGGAACTGAGTGTGGATCACAACATAATATTTTCACTCTTTTCGTTTGCTTGCATTTTGTTTTCTTTCTCTTTTTTTTCCTTTTTGATTTGCTTTTTTGTGGAAATATATATAGAGGAATTTAATATATATTAGATCAAGACTCCATGAACAAAACTGTAGCTCATAAGAAATGTGATATGTGAACATTTAGAGACATTTCCACCCCAAATGTTCATATGCACTATTTGGGCATTCCAAACTTATATTGGTTTGATAACCACAGTTGGGCACATTATATCTTGATCCCAACACAGAGATGTCATTTTGGTCCTCTTCAAGAGTAAAGGGCAACAACCAACCATAGATATGTATATACACACACATATTTTGTTCCATGTATACAGTTCAATTAGATGATGCACATACACATATACATCCTTATATAGAAAGAGAAATAATATAGCATAGTTACATTGGTTCTCCAAGTCTGGTCCAGAGCATCCTGGGAATCTCTGAAATCCTTTCAGAGAGTCTACAAATTCATAATTAGTTTTTCTTTTTAATGTGATCAATATCTATAACTATAAACCACATAAACAAAAACTCTTTGGACAGATCCTCAATCATTTTTAATAGGATAAAGATATTGAGAACACAAGTTTGAGGACCACTGGCATAGTATATAATTGTGAGTTAACCTCAGAATCAAGAAAACTACAGTTCAAATCCTCCTCTTCATGATGGAAATAGAGTCAAGGACCCTCCTTTATATCTCCCTTCTCTGACATAATTCATTCATACCATTGCTCCATGTTTACTCCAATCACTTAGATCCAGGCACTTGGAATCCCTTCATCATTCTGAGATAGTCTCCTTTTTATAAAATGTACTTAGAGCATAAGCCATATATCTCTCACACAATGGCTTTGGTTGATTAGTTGATTCAAGGAAATGTAAAGTCCCCATTCACATTGAGTTCTGATTGTCTGATTTAAAAAAAAAAAAAAAAGAAGCTTAGATTTAGTCAAGGTACCAGAGTCAAAAGGATGATTTCATCCTTATCCTTACATATCTTTTTATACATAATCATATCTGGAAAAGTATTCATTATGGAAGTTTATAGTTCCTTGTTCTTGTTCTTTTGGTAGTTGAAATGTTTTTGATTGTTGCTAATAGATTCATGATATAAAGAGAAAATTAGACAAAACAAAAGCAGATACAATTCAATTTAATTCAAACAAGCATGTGCTACACATTTATTGTGTACCAAATACTATACTTATTGATTGGAATACAAAGGCAAAAATAAATTCAACTTAATTCAGATAAGCACGTGTTACATATCTATTGTGTTACCAAACACTATGTTTATTGATAGGAATGCAGAAGCAAAAATAAAAAGTCCTTGTTCTCAAAAAGCTTATTTTCCTGGGAGGAAACAATAATAAGAAAAGATAACTAAGTACACTATGTTCACAAAGTAAATAAAAAGTAAAAGCAAAGGGAATTTAATCTTTTGTAGGATCAGAAAGGACCTTATCCAGGAGATGGCCTTGATTAGAGCTAGGGGATTCCAAGATGGAAAAAGTAGGAGGGAGAGTATTCTAAGAACATTGTGCAAATACATACAGTTTTGTTTGAGAAATACCAAGTAGACAAGTCAAGCTAAAATACTGAGGCACTTTGACACATGTTTTAGGCAGGGGAGAAGATCCTATTCATAAACTCCTCATGCCTCTTCTTCCTTTGAGCTCTTAGGAAGTTATAACCATGGCTGATTCTAAGCTTCAAAGAGATGTTAAAGAAATTATTTTCTCACTCATCACTCACCATAATTTCTACTTTATTCCCACTTTGTGATAAATGGAGAAAGGACTGTGATATGGGAATAAGAAAAATTTGAATCAAGGATATGGTCTGGCTCAGAATCAAAAAACTTTTAAGAGCTTTCCATATTACCTATATAATAATATAACAACCCCCCACCCCAGTCCCAAACATCCAGATATATGGCCAGTGTATCCTCAGAAAAAAAAAGAGGGAAAGGGAAAAGATCAGGTCAAATCCCCATCCATCCCTATCCTTAGTGGAAAAGCTTAGGCAAATCACATAGGCCTCCTTCCATTAATCATGAAGATCCCCTTTAGGGCATGATAACCAAGAGTAAATGGAAATGTTGATTACATATTCAGAAAAAAAATCCATCATTCACAACTTGGCCCCTGGCAAAGAGGTTTTTAACCTGAGAGCTGTAAACTTGAGGGATTTTTAATATGTTTATAGTTAAGTATTGGTATGTAGATTTTAATATTTTGATGTTTATATACTATATGTCAACAAAATTAACATTCTTTATAGTCTAATGTATTTTATGCATTGAAAACTATTATTCTGAGAATGAGTTTGTAGGTGTCACCACATCATTCAAAATAGTCCTATCTCCTACACTGTTTCCTCCTTAGAGAATATCAATAATGAATAATCACAGAATATTACTCCACCAGGGTAGACTTATCAAATTAAATGATTTGTGGAGGACAGAGGAGAAAAAGGGTGGGAAAGAAGGGGAAGGAGGGAGGGGGAAGAGGGAAAAGGAAGAGGGGAGAGGCAAGAGAAGGGGAGAAGAGAAGAGGAGAGAGGTTATGTTGTTTTTCAGCCATTTTAGTTAAGTACCTCATTTGGAGTTTTCTTGGCAAAGATACTGGAATGGTTCACCATTGCCTTCTCCAACTTATTTTACAGATCAGGAAACTGAGGCAAACAGGATAAAGTGACTTGTTCCAGTCACATAGCTGGTAAGTATCTGAGGGCAACTTTGAATCCAGGACTTTCAAATCCAATTTTCTTTTTTTTTTTAAGTTCAATTTTCTATTCACTGTACCATATAATGCCTCAAATAAGCACCACAAATAAGAATTAAACCCAAGTCTTCAGGCTCCAAGTCCAGTCTAATCCCTCCCATCACTTGGGAGTCTAAATGGCTTTACTAAAGTCACAAAAATGGTTAGCAATAGAAGTAGGCCTTGAATCCAAGTCTCCTGATAGGCTAGTTCCCAGCTCCATTACATCAGGACAAAATCAGAGGCTGCAATTGCCAAGTGGGTCAATTAGCTTTGCTCAGTTCCTAACTACTGTTTTTCATGTGGATGTTGTTAGTTCAATTTCCATGTGGGCCAATTAGCCTTTCTCAGTTGCTAACAGCTATTTTGTTAAGACATGCTGCTCTTCTGTGTGCTAGGCAAAAGATTGTGAGCACGTGATCAGATCCATGTAAAACCATCCCCATTCCTAAAAAGCAAAACAGTCTTATTGCAGGTAAATCTCAAGTGTCACCTTTGTAGGAGAGAACAGCAATGAAGCTGACGTGTCCATTAAAAGCAGAAAAGGGGGATATTATTGCAGTTTGAATAAATAAGATCAGCTGCAAGGGAAAAAATCACTGATTATCATAATTGGTTAGTTATGGAATAGTGCAGTCTGTGCTATGATCTTGCCTAGAGATCTTTAGGAACAGGCCAGACACACAGATCTGGATTGATATAGAGAGTTTCCTGACGGGGCAGAATATTGAGCTAAACTACATTCCTCCTACAGATGGAAGTTGGCAAAAATCAGCTTTAAATGCTGGAAAGCATAATTCCCAACTAGATAGCAATAGGTTAGAGGATTTATCATTTAGACAGCATCCTCCCAGGTTTTACAATTGAGAAAATGAAGTGAGTACCTAAGAAATGAAGTGATTTATCTAGAGTCCCATGGGCCATAAGCAGCAAAGTCAGGAAGGCATTGCAAACCTTCCAGCTCTCTGGCCAATGGTACCTTGATACTAGTATAGTACCTAGGGAGATACTCAATAAACACTTGTTGAATTGTTTTCCAGATTCATTTTATCTAGCCCAGTGTCTTTCTTGAGTTACAGTCTAACATCGCAAGTTATCTTTTGGACATCTCAGTCAAGATGTTTCTTAGGCATCTCAGACATAGATACATACATAGATGGATGGATAGATGGATGGATGGATGGATGGATAGATACATAGATGGATGGATGGATGGATGGATGCATAGGTAGATAGATAACATCAGTCCTGTTCAACCATTTTTTGACTCAGTTGGCAAATTGGTATGAAAAAGTACACAGATAATTAAGATTTATAGTATTTAGAGTATCTGGAATACTAGCTGATGTTACTCAAAAAATGAATTTCAAGGAAACCAAGGAGAAGAAATGATTATGAAAGAAAAGAAAAAACAAGAATTTCACCTTTCCAGAGTTAAGGCAAGTTCTGGGAAAGTTCTTAAAATCTATGTAATGAGAGTAGATACATTCCATTGCATCAAGTACAATGTAGTAGAGAAAGCCCCAAACTGGGAATCAGAAAATCTGCATTTTAGGCTAACCTCTAGCTCTAATAAACTATATGAGCTTATTAAAAAATAGGATCATATAGGCAAATCCCTTGGACTCTCTAAACCTCAGTTTCCCTGTTTATACAATGAAAGGCAGGAACTCGAACAATTATATAACCCTCCTAAAACTAAAATACCATGAAATGGATGGTTTAGAATCTTAGACAAATAAAATGACATCTATTAGCTATCCAGAAAGAGAAAGTGAATGGACACTGTCCTGCATTTGGTGATTTGTTTATATTCACAAAAAGAATAGCAAATATACAACTTAGGAAGGGGAAAGAAGATGGTGGAATAAAAAATACAATATATTTGATAAAAGTGTTATTTTCTCTACAAAAATAAAACTTTCTCTTTAAAGTAACTATAATCATATCACTTAAAAGGAAGAAGGATTTTACAATTAAACTATCAAATAGACAATTCTCTAGAATTTCTTCCCAGTTGTCACTAATTCACAATGGACAATGAATAAGTTGTCTTTTTGATTCTTAAATCCTTTTGTAATAATGAAGGAGAAAGATCTCAGTAAGGGAAAGATTTTTAAATCATCACATGGGAAGTTATATTAGAAACTAGATTATATATAGGTGAGGGTATGCACTATCTTTTTTATTAACTGTATACCTATCATTTAGTATTATGACTTGTATGTCATAAGTGCTTAATAAATATTTATTGGATTGGATGGAATCCCAGCAATGTGTATCAGAAAAACAAGGGGGAGACAGCAAGAAGTCAGATCTTATCTGTATCATTTTGGATAAGTTGTTTTATTTCCCTAGGGATTCAGTTTCATCTTCAGGGGGAAAAATGGGAATGGGAGGTGGTGGTGGATGAAACAGATTACCTCTAGCCCCTTACCAGCTCTGACATTAGAGAATTCCAGCATCTCCAAATTAGAAAAAAAGCCCTCCTGACTAATCTACCTATCCCTGATAAAGAATGCTCTCTACAATCTATCTGGCAAGTGTACAAGGAGCCTTTGCTGGAAGAGAAGACAGCTAAGAAGAGAGAATTCCCCATCTCTCAAGACAGCCTATATCCCTGTCACAGCTTTAATGAATAGGAAGTTTTGTTGCGGGTTTTTACCTCAAAATAAAATCTACCTCTGCAAATTTCACTTGTTGGTCCTAGTTCTATCTTTGTAAGGGTAAGGGTGAGGGCCAAATAGAGCAATCTTTCTGACATGTGAAGCCCTTCAAATGCTTGAAGACAGGTATTTACCTCTCAATCATAATTGAGATAGATATCTATCTCTATCATGATAATTATCATCTATAATGATAGATGATATCTTTCTATCATGTCTCTTTTTCAGGCTAAAATTACCTGTATTCCTAATGCTTCTCATATTGCATAATTTTATGGCACATTATCATCCTAGCTCACTCAAATTTCATTACTTTTGCTCTTGTCCCGATGCCAGATTAGAATTCCCAGAAGGCTCATGATTTCAGGGCTTCCTCCCCTCCTTACTCTATCCACTGTGCCATCCAGTTGCCTATCTCATCACTACGTTCTGACATTACTCCTTCCCTAGACCAGCTATCAAGCTCTAAATTCAAACAAGTCCTATTTCCTTCCCAGGCTGGTCATCTAGTGGTGAGAAGTGATAAGATTCTTCTCCAGTTCCTTGGGATCATAGAATCTCTATCTTGAAAGAAATCATTTAGACCCCAGCTTCTTTAAACTGTGGTTTGCAACCTTATATAAAGACTCCTTAACTGAATGTGGGAGTCACAAAATTATGATTTATTATCAGAAATGTTTTTATTTGTATACATATTTTATATATTTATATACCTTGGGTCACATAAAAATTCTCAAGTGAAAAGGGGTAACAAGTGGAAAAAATTTATGAAGCCCTGATCTAGACCAAACCATACTAGAACACACCTGATTAATGAGCATTTGTCTCTTTAAAAACTTTAGGGTTAAGCAAGTTGCTTCCTGATGAGGCAATCTACTTTTTGGGTTGGACAGCCCTAATGACTAAGAAACTTGGCTTTATGTTGATCTGAAATCCGATTCTGTGTAACTTCCAACTCATTCTTTTACTTCCCTCGAGGTCTAAATTCTATAACTGTAAGTAAGCACCCTAAGGTACTTGAGAATGACTTTACTACAACCCCTGAAATCACTTCTCCTAGTTCAAAATGCAGAGTTCCTTCAAATGTTCTTCCCATAGGAGAGATTCAGCCTAGAGTCAGGAAGACTCTTGATTCAAAGTTCAAATCTGCTTCAGACACTTGGTAACCTGAGTATATTACTTTACCTGATTTGTCTCAGTTTTTTCATCTATAAAATGAGCTAGAGAAAGAAACAGTACACCACTCCAGTACCTTTGCCAAGAAAACTCCAAATGGAGTCACAAAAAGTAGAACGCAACTAAAAAATGACTGAACAAAATGTACTTTATGTAGCTTGTCAATTTTCCTCCTCAAATACACCAGCTAGACCCTATTATATTTATTCCAATCAGAGTCTGACCAGGTTAGAGCCTAGCAGGACTAAGACTTCCCTCATTCTGGACAATGCATCTCTATTAAAGAATTAATACCTAAAATTATTTTAAGCTTTATGTGTGATGCTACATTGAAACAAATTAAAATACAAAGTGATACTCTCCCTTCTTCTTTTTCTGTATTGACTATGGTAGAATGGTAGAAAGAGCATTGAGAGTGTTAAAAATCACCATATTACAGACCATCTATAAACATGATTTTGTTGTTGTTTATTTTCTAAATGTGAAGTTCTTATTCAATGACCAGAAAATCAACATGCTAGCAAAGGAACTGAATCTGACCAATCTTGGCATTCTTGGAATAAATAAAGCCAAAAGAAAGAAAGCTTTACTAAAGGGAAAGATAGCTCACATGTTCTTGAAAAGTCAAAAAAAAAAAAAAAAGGATTCATGGCAAGAAGATGATCTAAGGCAGGGGTCCTCAAACTATGGCCCACGGGCCAGACGCCCGTGGTCAGCTGAGGACGATTATCCACCTCACCCAGGGCTATGAAGTTTCTTTATTTAAAGGCCCACAAATCAAAGCCCCCTCACCCAGGGCTATGAAGTTTCTTTATTTAAAGGCCCACAAATCAAAGCCCCCTCACCCAGGGTTATGAAGTTGCTTTATTTAAAGGTCCACAAAACAAAGTTTTTGTTTTTACTATAGTCCAGCCCTCCAACAGTCTGAGGAACAGTAAACTGGCCCCCTATTTAAAAAGTTTGAGGCCCCCTGATCTAAGACCTTGAGTGATGTCAACTGAAAATTGATTGAAGAATCTGGAGATGATTATCCTGAAGAAGCAAAGACTTGGGGGAAGACATGTTAACTGTTTTCAAATATTTAAAGGATTATGAGATAGATTTCTGTAGCATGATAGGTACAGAGCCTGGAGTCAGCAAGATCTAAATTCAAGTCCATCTTCAAATTCTTACTAACTATATGACCATGGGCAAGTCACTTGACTGGTGTGCCTCGGTTTCCTTATCTGTAAAAATGATCTGGAGAAGGAAATGGCAAACCACTCCAGTATCTTTGCCAAGAAAACCCTACATGAGGTCACAAAGAATCAGATCTTATTAAAACAACTAAAGAATAACAACATGAAGTGCAAGGAATGTTCTGTTTATTCTCAAAAGGCAAAATTGGGAGTAAGAGAAGGGTATTGCTGAAAGGCAGTTTTTAAATAAGACAAAGAAAAACTTCTATTAAGGGAATTAGGCTCCCCTTTTCACTGGAGTTCTTCCAGTTAGGTTAGATACTATAAGGCAGATTCTTGTTCAGATGTGATTTGAAACAAATGGTCTGTGAAGTCTTTTCCAACTCTGAAATTTCTGTGAACTGACTCATTGAGAAGCATGAGACTGAGTTACACATTAATTACTAATACAGATTAAAGGAGAAATAATGGAAAAACAGTTGACACTCAACCTTTGTTCTTTTCATAAGGATAATGTGATCTAAATTCTTGGTGCTTAATTAAAACAAAAGAAGTGATTTTTTTTTTATCTTGTTTTTCTTATCTAGATTATTACAAGAAATTAGAATTCTATTTCCCATAGGACTTGAAATCCATTACATAAGTTGGTTTAGGAATACTGGCAAATCCATTTCTGAAATTTTAAACAGTGATTTTAGGGTCTAGGTGTCTTAGAAAGAGAGTTTGTATCTATTAGGGCAGATTATTTCTCCATGATTATTTAAAAGAAAGCATAAAAGATAATGAACTTCACGGTTAGGAAGGTTTGAAAGATATTGAATTTTCAAAATATCAACTACAGTTAGAAGTCACACCCATCCTCATTTTGAAAGTAGAGTTATATTGGGAAAGAGAGTGAGCCACTGATTTATCCAGCATTGACCAGAAACAAAACTTTTATCAAAAGACAGCAGGATTTAGTAAAGCTTGAAGAAATCATTTAATCCCCTTCATCTTTGTAGCATTCCTGTTATTCTGACTGTTCTCTCACTCAAAAGGGCATGACAGAGCTTCAGCAATTAATCAAAAAGAATGGGTGACAAGGAAGTGTGATGAATCATGCTAAGGTAAAAGGGAAAGGGGAATGCCAGGGCAGCATGATGGTATCCATCCTTTTACTGGAGCAATACAAAAGTTAGGTCTGGGAGCAATAAACTAGCTCCAGCTACAAGTCTCTGCCTGTGATAGGACTGCCAGGACCAAAAACAATTTTTAAAAATTAAATGTTAATAGAAGTTTCTATCCTGGCCAGTCTATGCTCCTGTGCTAAAAACAAAATTAAATAAATAGTACTGAGATTCTGAGTTCACTGGACATTTGTCTTCCCAAAGCCTGATGTCCAGATTCTTTTATCTTTATCGTCATATGATTCCTAGTCCTGCTGGCTATATAATCAGACAAGTGACAATTCTATCCTCTGCATTCCTTTGCCCACTCAAGAATTGGAAATCCCACCTAATTCAATATTATAATGAATGAATTCTCACCAATAAAGATATCTCATCAAGAAACAGAATGGGTCATGTGCAAAAATGTTTGTGGCAGCCCTTTTCGTAATGGCTAGAAACTGGAAATTGAATGGATGCCCATCAACAGGAGAATGGCTGAATAAGTTATGGCATATGAATATTATGGAATATTATTGTTCTGTAAGAAATGACCAGCAGGATGATCATAGAGAGACCTGGAGAGACTTACATGAACTGATGCTGAGTGAAATGAGCAGAACCAGGAGACCATTGTACACGGCAACAACAAAACTATATGATGATCAATTCTGATGGACATGACTCTCTTCAATAATGAGATGATTCAAACTAGTTCCAATTGTTCAGTAATGAAGAGAGCCATTTGCACCCAGAGAGAGGACTGTGGGAATTGTGTGGATCACAACATAGCATTTTCACGCTTTCTGTTCATGTTTGCTTGCATTTTGTTTTCTTTCTCAGGTTTTTTTTTTTTTTTAACTTTTTTCCGATTTTTCTTGTGTAGCAAGATAACTGTATAAATATGTATACATATATTGGGTTTAACCTATGTTCTAACATATTTAACATGTATTGGACTACCATACATCTAGGGGAGGGGGTGGGGGAAGAAAGGAAAAATTTGGAACAGAAAGTTTTGCATGGGTCAATGTTGAAAAACCCATGCATATGTTTTGTAAATAAAAAGCTTTAATAAAAAAAAGAAAAGAAAAGAAACAGAATAGGTTTAGGACATCATGATCCCTGTGAAATACCACTTGATACATTATCACTAATACCAAATTATTGATAACTATGCCTAGTTAATTGGATATTTGTTGGTCTAATTATCAAATAGTTAACTAATTAAGAACATACCTCTCTTGTCAATAGGAATGACTGCAACCAAAAAAAAAAAAAAAAAAAAAAGCTAGCAGATATGTTTATTTTAATGTAAATCAAATTTTCTAGAATTGTTGTGTAGAAATCAAATTATTGGTTTTGATAGATTGTTTCTGAAAAAGTCTTTTATAGCAGGCCTTTTTCTAAAAGTATCTGTAAAATGGTCTGAGTCCAATTTAAAATTTGCATTTAAGCTGTTAATGCCTAATTGCAGTGGTACTACTAGCAATGTGCTGCCTTTAACTATTATTTGATGACCTGTGAGGGATTCCTTGGAAGTACAGTGTTTTTGTTTTTGTTTTTTTTTTTTGTCATGGAGACCTACTATGTAATTTCCCTTACATCATGTCCTCAAGGTTGCTTCCCCAATAGCCACTTCTTTCCAAGTTTTTTATTTAACAGGTCTATTTTCTTCTTTAGTTTTCTACTTATTTCCTAATTTTGGTAGATTCCTTTTATTTTTGCACTACTTATATAGATCCGCCTAGCAAACTGTCTCTTTGACAATTTTTTTATAAAAGAAAAAAAAAGCAATTCAACTAAAAACAAGTCTTTTTAGTTCAAGATAAGTTATATCCACTGTTTCTTCATTCTCTGCATGGTTTTTTTTTACACTATTGTAGGAGAAAATGAAACTGGTAAGACACATTCTGTTCTTAAAGTCATTTTGGTTAGTACATAGAATTAACTACAATACTTCTTGCAGTATTTCCATGAAGACACTAATGACTAGAGCAAACAATGAAGTCAAATGAAAGCAAAGATAAAGGGCAGAATTGACATCAGGATATTAAAAACCAAAATCCAGGCAAGTCTGGCTCAGAAATCTGGGTTTTTCTAAACACCAAAAATTCCAGTGGTGACAATATCAGAGATTTCAAGCCAGAGAAATAATTGCAGACTGGATCAAGAAGGAATCTAGTCCAGTAGTCCTCAAACTTTTGTTCTCAGTATCTCTATGTCATTAAAAAATTATTCAAGTATATATTTACCATGTTTAACATATATTAGATTATTTGCCATCTAGGGGAAGGGGTAGGAGAAGGAAGGGAGAAATGGAACACAAGGTTTTGCAAGGGTCAGTGATGAAAAATTATCCTTGAACATGTTTTGAAAATAAAAAGCTTCAATAAAAATAAATAAATAAAACAATTATTGAGGATCTTCCCAAAGAGTTTTTATTTTTGTGAGTTATATTTATAAATATTTACCACATTAGAAATAAAAACTAATTTTTAATTTGTAGATCCTCTGAAAGAGTCAAAGATCACCCACCCAAAATTCTCTAAACCATTCTTTGGGAACCACTGATTCAGTGGAAGCTAACTGAGCTAACCTGCTCCCCAATGTATGAGCCCTTTATGATAATGGAATGCACTCCCTAACCTTAAGATCCACAGTGCTCCCTCCTATTACAGCCATGTTGGCAACTTCATAGCAAATGAACTTGTTGACTATAAGACAGGATATGCACATGGCCCTGGTGACTGTGGGAAGGGCTTGGGAAATGTTTTCCTGTAAATTCACTCCTGGAATCCATTTGAAAAATTGTATAAGCCATTTAGAATCACACTACTTCACAAATGAGATTCTCCTGAATAACTGTCTGAGAATAGAACCCATCGATTCTTGAGTGACATTGAAACGAGAAGAATATCTGTGCAGCAAGAGATGAATTTAGGGTTAGGGTTAGCAGAGCAACCACTTCCTTCCCAGCTGCACTATCACAAGAGAATATAGCTGCCATGTAAAAAGCCAAGGAGCTTTCCCAGAAAGTCATCAACCTGAGATAAATGTACAAAGAAAAAGGAGAGAGGAAATGAGAGGGAGAGGGACCATGAGGGAGATGGGCAGAGATGTGGGGGTAGCACAGCAACGAGGAATATGAGCCAATAGCAGTAAGCAAAGGCAGCAGGTGTAGACGGTGGCAACTGAGTGAATGGGCTTGGAATTCCTGAAGCCAGCCTGGTGGCTGTAGGATGTAAGAGCCGTGAAGACATGGAGGCGTGGTGAGTCACGATCACAGAAGGAAACAGATAAGTGGAGAGATGCTGACGCTGCTCTTCTGTGAGGTTTTCAATTTTATTTACACTATGGAACTTCACTTAGTGGCACTGTAAGATTTTGGTTTAGTTTGGATCTAGGGAGGGGTTTTTTGGTTAGGTGTGGGGGGGTTGTTTTCTTCTTTGTGGAAACTGAACTTTATGGGGGAGGGAGAAGGAAAATTTTACTCAAGGCATCAAATTAAACAAATTCTTTGCGAAAGAAGCTAAGATACTCATTTCTCTATTTTTTGCATGCATTTTAGAAAATTGTTTCTCATGCTTTATTAGCTTCATGATTACAAGGAAACATAATAAATCTAGGAAAGACTAAAAATGGGCCTAATTTAGGTGGTGCCAGACCTTTGTTGTTGTGGAAGCTTATTCCATTTGCAGTTTTCTTGGCAAAGATATTAGAGGGATTTGCCATTCCATCTTCTGCTCACTTTATAGATGAGGAAACTGAGGCAAGCAGGTTTAAGTGATGTGTCCTAGCACACAGCTAATAAGTGTCTGAAGTCAAATTTGAACTCTCAAAAGGGAATCTTCCTGACTCCAGTCCTGGGACTCAGCCTCAGCCCTTTAAAACAGCAATCAAATACTTTCTCTTCTCTAGGCTAAATGTTTTCAGTTCCTTCAAGAAATCTTCATGGAGCATGATCTTAAGGCTCTTCATCAACCTGGCTATTCCTTTCTGGACAATTTCTAATTTATCAATGTCCTTCTAAAACCATTTGGTTTTAGATTATGATGGACCCAAAGATCAAACCCATGTGAGTCAGAGCTGTAGTCCTAATCCTTGGATTGCACTCCTAAAATAATTCAATTCAATAAATTTATTTCAAATAATTTATTAAGCATCTATACAAGGCATTACGCTAGACATAGACAAACCAAAAATAAATACAATCAATGCCCTTCCCTCTAAAAGAGAAGAAAAGCAAGTTATTGCTTTCATAATTTTCACATTTTTCCTATTCATAATTCTGCATGGGCAGAAACTAATAATATTCCACCACAAAGTCCCTTGGAAAGAATTACTATGTAAATTTTAATAAGATAATGGAAAAAGAATGTATTTGGCTCATTGTGCAATCAGAGATTCTTGGGCCAATTCCTATTCATTATTTTTAGTTTATAGTATGAACCTTTTAAATTTTTCATGGAAAGAAGAAAGGAAGGGCGAAGGGAAGAGAGAAAAAGAGAGAGGGGGAAGGGAGAGAGAGGGGGAGAAAGAGAGAGGAAAAGAAAGGGAAGGAGGGAGGGAGGGGGAGAGAGAGAGAAAGAAAGGGAGGGAAGGAGGAAGGAAGGAAGGAAGGAAGGAAGGAAGGAAGGAAGGAAGGAAGGAAGGAAGGAAGGAAGGAAGGAAGGAAGGAAGGAAGGAAGAAAGGAAAGAAGGAAGGATGGAAGGAAGGATGGAAGGAAGGAAGGAAAAGAAATAAAAGAAAACAAAAGAAAAGGAAGGAAAAGAAATAAAAGAAAACAAAAGAAAAGAAAGGAAGGTACAATTAGCTTGCCCCTCAGTTGAGAGGGAGTGTGAAGCTTTGAGTTTTTTTGATTAGGGAATTCCAGGTCCTATCATTATTATTATTATGTATGTTGAAGTCCCCTGGCAAGCAAATAAATTGAATTTGAGTGAGGTAGGGCTGTGCAAGGTCACCGGCCTCACTTTCTCCTCCACTGGGGTGAAAGTCATTACAAGGACACAGCTTCCAGCAAATAACCTTGTGTGTATCTAGGAACCTAAGCAAACCAACCAGCACACAGTTTTGAGTGTGTGAACATCTAACCACCTGTCCTGGCCTGGCACCCCTGTTCTGGAACCAGATCCAGTTCCCAAGCAATAAATCAAAACATTAGCCAAACTGCATTAATGTATGCATGCTGTAACTCCTCCTCCCATTGTCTGATTTCCACAATTACCATTGTACTTTTGAGATGTCTTTGTGGAGAGACACTGAATAATATGGCTACCACCTCAGAATACACGGCAGGGATCAGAGACCCAATGAATTGTCAGACACCCATCCCTAAACAGCCCTTGGAAAATAATTCATGATTATTAAATCACTTATTGAAACTTATTTTCCCTGAGGCAATTGGGGTTAAGTGACTTACCCAAGGTCACACAGCCAGGATGTGTTATGTGTCTGAGGTCAGATTTGAACTCAGATCCTGATGACGTCAGGACTGGTGCTCTATCCACTGCACCACCTAGCTGCCCCCATTTAAGGGAGTTCCCTGCCTCTTTCTCCGGTACAATTTAGCTTGCCCTTCAATTGAAGGAGAGTGAGAAACTGCATTCCTTTGATTGGGGAATTCCAGGCCCTATAATATTATGTATGTTGAAATCCCCTAGTAAGAGAGCAGAATTTGGGAGAAACAGAAAGACCATAAATCTGCTAAGAAATTCATTGGCGAAGAAGAGAGTGTCCTTTGATTTGGCAGATAACTATTACTAAAGTCTTGATTGGATGATAAATATGAATTGAATGAACCTCAGAGGAGAAGAGGTCATGACAATGGCAATAGAGGAAAAGTCTACAAGTGAAGATGGGGAACAAGGAATTTTCTGTTTTCCCCGTGTTAAAAGAGTGAATAGGAATGAAATGTCAAGAGGGAGTTAGGACTCGGTGACTGCTAAAAAATGGAAGAAGTGAGAAAGGCAAGGTATAAGATGAAATCCAATTTCTTTACTAGGAAACTGGCTTTCCAGAGAGAATAGAGGAAGGAATGTTTAGATCTGAAGTGGGACACTGGGATATGGGGTAAGGGAGCAAAGGAACAGTTGTGTGGGACAGGAAATGGGAACAGGTTTGTATAATAGTAGCCCAGAGTTCGGAATCCAGAGTTTGATAGTCTGAGAATATGCTATTAACCCAGAACCTTGAAAAGACAGGATCAAGGAAGTTTCAAGCAGATAGGCTGATAGTGCCCTGAGCTGACATAAACTTAATCGGCTGCTGTGCTTAAATCCCAGGGGTGAAGATGAAAGCCCTAGGTAAGGGACTAGCTGGATTAAACCAGAGGGCAACTGGATCATCCCCATTGAAGGAGGTTAAAGACCCAACCATTATTTAGGTAAATTATATTATTATCTTGGAGTAATTGTGTTGTCCCCTCTTTATTAATTACAGATTACCTCAATTTTAGACCTAAAAACTATAAATAAGTCTACCATTTTCAATGCAAATTGCCTTAGCCTAATTGCCCTAAAGATTTATAACAGAAAGTAGAATTGAGATCATTCACAGTGAGTGGTCTCAATTTCTCAATACAGTACTGTATGAGGTCGGGTCCTTTGCTTATTGGGTTAGGGGAGGTGGGAGATTGAAAAGAAAAAAAAAGTAATAAGTGAGATGGAGAATCAATAATTAGACAGAAGCTAGTGGACCTGGAGTCAGGAACACTGAGTTCAAATCCAACCTAGGACCTCCCACTAGCTGCGTTATCCTGGACAAGTCATTTAACCCGTTTGCCTCAGTTTCCTCTTCTGTGAAATGAGGACAATAACAGTATCTACCTCTCTGGGTTATTGTGAGAATCAAATAAGATAATAGTTGTAGAGTACCTAATAGAGTCCTTGCCACTTCATATAAAGTTAGCTCTTATTAATCAGGGAGAGGTGCTTAATATAGTCCTTGTCAAGTAGTGAATATTTTATAAATGTTAGCTCTTATTAATTAGGGAGGATTAAAAAAGTTATCTGTCTGCACTGACTTCTTCCTATTCCATTCAGGTACATATGAATATGGAGGAGGAAGCAGGATTAGAATTTGGCAAAGTATAAGACACAATGGAAAAATTAAGTAAGGTACCCAAGGGGATTTGAGAATGGAAAATAAGAGAATTGAAACTGGTTCTCTAAGGGATCAAGGTTGAGAAGGGTGGAAAGTATAAGCCAGAGTAGGGATAATGGCCTGAGAAAGTTCTAAGGGGCTATAAAGATTGAAATGTCAGTCAGAACGAAGAATAGTTCTGATGGAAAGAGATGGAATGATAAAAGATCATGAGTTGATAAAAGAATTTCAGAATCCTCGGTGATTGAAGTAGAATTACAAGTGATACATATAACAATCAAGGGTGTAACCCTCCTACTGCATAATAAAATGGAGAAAAGAAATAGGCCATGGGAGTTGAGTGGATTTAGAAACAAAGAAATGACATTATTTGAGTGACATCATCCTACATGATGAAATTCTCTTGTAAAAGGAGGTGGAGGAGTTCAGGTGGAGAGAGACACGCTGAACCCAACACTGATCACACTGAGAAAAGAGGGAGAATGTCGCAGAGATTTGTAGATAACCTTCAACCACCAGGATGTAGATTGGATGAGAAATGTGGATAAAATGAACTTTAAAGGAAGAGAGGTTGCTAATGTGATGGTAGAAAAAGCCTAGAAGGGGAAACAAAATGTATTCTAACTCCCACTCTAGAACCCATGAGTTGGGATGGGGAACTTAGAGAAAATGTAACCAAGGCTGGAAAGGATGGCCAAGGAAGAGCGTGTCATGGGGGAAGTCAGTTTTCTGCAAGTACCAGAAGATGGGAGAAACATGAAAGGAACAACTAGTTGAAGAGAAAGTTTGAAATGAAATGAAGTTTTCTTATTCTGTTAACTTTTTTTTTTTTTTTCTGAGACAATTGGGGTTAAGTGATTTGCCCAGGGTGACACAGCCAGGAAGTGTTAAGTATCTGAGACCAGATTTAAACTCAGGTCTTCGTGACTTCAGGGCTGGTGCGCTATCCACTGCACCACCTAGCTGCCCTCTGTTAACTTATTTCAATAAACAATAACAGTTCACATTTGAATAGTACTGTGAGGTCTGTGAAGCATTTTTCTCAAAACAGCTCTATTAGGTAGAAAGTGCTATCCTTATTTTAAATATAAGGAAACTAAGACTGAAATTTAAGTGACTATTTGTCTAAAGTCAATCAACTAAAAGTATCCAAAACAGAATTCAAATTTGATTGTCGTTGTTTGTTCTCAAAAAGGACCAAAATATCACTATGTTAGAGACGAGTTACAGTGTGTCTGGCTGTGGTTCATCAGATCAAAATGAACTCTGCCACAGATCACAAATAATCCCTATAAACATTTGGGTGCTCTAATTTTGAGCATCTCATGTTTCTTCTGAGCTAATTCAATTCTGTTTTGCTCATAGAGCATAGCTCCTTCTCTGATAAGGAGCTGCTGGGCAGGTCTGTGTCAGTGTCCCCCATGTCATACAATCAATTCTAAAGTTTATAAGAGAGGCCTTGTATCCTGACTCTCAAATCTCTGTCTATTTTGCCAGCAATGCCCCAAAATAGTTAAATACCCCAAGGGGCTAACTGCCAAAGTCCCATGACCTCTGACCAAGACAAACCCAAAAGAACAGGGTTGTTGTAAAGATAAAACAAGAATACGGGTATGTGGGATATGGACAAAAGTCTTGCATCAGGGCAGCATGTTCCTTGTTTGGGTCTCAAACAAAGATGACTCCAAGACATTGGGCCATGATGGCTGTGTTATAAGGTCAGAGTTACACTCTAAACCCTAATGCACAAATCCTTCCTGTTCTTGACTCATTGCTGAAATTCTGACACATAAAGGTTTGATTTAGGAAGGAAAATGTCTAGAAGAATTCTCTTCTAAAGCATTAGTTGAGAATAGTAGCCTCAGAGTGAGGAGCAATAGGAACCTGGGAATTGGAGGGTACCAAGTGATAAATTGAGGTAGAAAAAAAGGAATTAGCATCCAAAGAAATTGGATTTTTCATTCAGTTTTTTTTTTCAGTTTTCATTCAGTTTTAAAATCTTTGCTTTAAATGGGCTTTGTGGCCCTTAGTGAGGAAAAAACTAGATTAAATAATTTCTTCTGGCTCCAAGATCTGCATTTCTATTGTGACCTTTCTGTCAGAGGCAATCTTCTGTTATCTGATAGGATCCCAGATCACCTAGTGGGGCTTCCACTTCTCTGGCTCACAAGATAATCTAGGAATTGCATCATTTAACACTCCATAACTAGCGAGTCATCACCAGCCCCCCTTACAAGCAATGAGTATAATAGGCTTAAAGAACAAATACGTTTATGATGTCAGGGAAATCAAATGAGATTCAAACCAAAGCCCCTAGAAAATGACCCTTGCAGCAATGAGCAAGCCTCCCTTAGTCACAAGGTGCAGCCTCAAATACAGTTTATTGTGCCCCCTGCCTCTCCTGGGGGCTACGGAGTCCCTAAGGCTGGGTGATGGCAACTTTATTCAGCCGGCAATTCCGAACAAATTCCAGAAGGTGGCACCAACAGCCCTCCCAAGGTTTCTCAACCTGTTGTGAAAGGAGACTCATCTGAGCTTCTCCATCCTCCCTATGATCCTGCTCTCAGCAGGCTGGCACCTCAGTTCAGTGGCTCCTGCAGATAATTCTTTTCCTCAGAAGGTACTTGGAAGAAATGCTGTCAGTACCAATAACAGGCACCTTCCTCACACAGACAGACAGGGAGACAGATTATTAGAGATGATTAGATAGGTATTGATTAGATTGATGATAAAATGGAGGTGGTTGGGTGAGCTACAGATATTAGATGATAAGAGATCATTGGATAACAAAGGATGATTAGAAAAGTAATAAAATAGGTAAGAGTAGAAAAATGTAGCTATATAGAGATTATTAGATAAGATTGAGAGATGATTACTAAATAGAATATAGCCTTAGTGGTTTTTTTTTTTTCAGCTGTAAAATGGGGATTGTTGTGAGAATTAAATGAAATAGTATATTTAAAAACCTTAAAGTTTTATCTATTATTATTATTATTATTCCAAAATCTATTATTGGGGAATTAGTGAAAAAAGAAGTAATGAAATTACAGATTTGCAAAGTATTACATCATAACTAGGAGATTATGCTTGGAAAATCATGCTGTATAGTATAAGGATACTTGTAAGTATAAGTATGAATTAAATAGGTGTATGTTTTGTCACCCTTCCCTATTGTCAACAATTTGAGAATTAAATGATAATATGTGTGATTATAATAAAGAAATTTGATTCCAAGGAAGAGAGAAGAAAACATTCACTCATTCACACCATTCGCCCTTCTCTGCAAAGAACTATGGGTATGCAATATTGAATATACTGTCAGACTCCATTATATTGAGGGGGGGATTTCTTTTTTATTCTTTGTTACAAGAAATGATTCTTTGAACAGATATTTGTTCCACCATTTATAATCACAAAAGATAAGAAGAAAATAACAGTTAAGGAAGCATTAATCTGCTGATACTAATGATAACAAAGACTTGTCTATATCCTGTTTATCCCTTTACAAAATCTGAAAAAGTTATCTGATGGAATCATGGAGGGGAATTGGCCATATACTTGATGATTTTTTTTAAATGACTTTTTAATTATTTTAATAGTATTTTGTTGTGTTTATAAGAAATGAATTCTTCTTTAAAATCTCAGAAAATACCTTCACCTCTGGTCAGGCTTCTGTTAGATTAGAAGACAATAGCAAGGATCTTTATATGAACTTTCCATACAAGAGGTGAGAACCTTCACTCACCTCTTTCTGTGGTCATTGTTGGTTAATGATTAATTTTTAATCTTTGCCATATGATTGTCTGACTGGATGACCTGTTAGTCTGACTCAGCACTCTCCTGACATGCCAAGAAATCACTGGATGATAATTATCCTGAACGTGACCTTAGGCACACAGGCAAAAGGCTATAAATGGTCACATTTAAGTCCAAAAAAGTCTACATACTTTGCTCCAGTGGCTACTGATTTTCCATAGATAACTGAAGAAAGTAACTATGACATCTGACCATGTAAAAGTATTGTCAGCAGGGGAAGCGTAAACCTGTTGAGTTCACTTTTAAGAAAAGGCAAACTGACCTTGTCTTCTGAGAAAATAAATTTTCCTAAACATGTGCAGAAGGGAAGAAATATTGTTTTAACCAAATATAGTTAAACTATATGAATGATGTAAGTTAAACCACTGGGTTTCAGAATGGGGAAAAATTGGGTTGAAGTCCTATCCTTAAAAAAATCTGACTTCTATGACCTCCAGACCTCAGTGCTTCAGGCAACTCTCTAAGACTATAGGTTAATAAAATGGGTGAAAATCTGTTCTTGTAGAGAAAATTTTCTTCTCTGATGTTCCCTGTAACAATGAAATCACAGGTTTGGTCCCCCCTCCCCCCCAAAAAAATAAGTTAGATCATGAATGTTCATAGGAATGTTCATGTTAAGCAAAAATTCCCTATGTTAATCATCTCCCATTTATCCTGAATGTCAGGCATTCAGTGTCAACATGTATAGGAGTGCTGCTCCTAGAATCAGGAAGATTTATCTTTCTGAGTTCAAATTTGGCCTCAACTCCAGGCAAATCACTTTAACCTTTTTTGTCTCAATTTCCTCATCTGTAAAACAAACTGAGGGAGGAAATGGTAAGCCATTCCACTGTCTCTGTCAAGAAAACCTCAAATGGGGTTACAGGGAGCCAGACACAGCTGAAAAAATGACTCAACAACAACCTTTATCCTATATGTAGTATAGTGTGTGTGTTTGTGTGTGGGTGTGTGTGTTTGTGTGTGTGATCCATATTGGCTTGTATATTATCTCCCCCATTAAATTGTAAGCTCCCAGAGGGCAGGGGTCATCTTTTACTTCTTTTTGGGCTTAGCACAGTACTTGGTTCATAATAGGCACTTAAATGTTTACCAGTTGCTTGGTTGAAAATGTCATTTATTAGGGGCAGCTAGGTGGTGCAGTGGATAGAGTACCAGCCCTGAAGTCAGGAGGACCTGAGTTCAAATCTGGTCTCAGACACTTAACACTTGTAGCTGTGTGACCCTGGGCAAGTCATTTAACCCCAACTGCCGAAAGAAAGAAAGAAAGAAAGAAAGAAAGAAAGAAAGAAAGAAAGAAAGAAAGAAAGAGAAAATGTCATTTATTAATAAGCAGATTGATTTCAGAAAAGCCTGGGAAGAGTTACATGAACTAATGAGCAGTGAATCAAGTGAAGTGAGCAGAATCAAGAGAACATTGTACACAGCAACAGCAAGATTATGTGATGATCAACTGTCATAGACTTGGCTCTGCCTAACAATATGATTCAAAGCAATTTCAATAGATTTGGGATGAAAAATACCATCCACATCCATAGAGAGAATTATGGAGACTGAATGTGAATCAAAGCATAGTATTCTCACCTTTTTTGTTTGTTGTTTTCCTTTCTTGTAGTTTTCTCCCTTTCAGTATGATTTTTCTTACACAATGTAATAAATATGAATATATCTTTAAAAGGATTGTACGTGTTTAACTCACATCAGATTGCTGTCTTGGGAAAGGGGAGATAAGAGACAGAGGAAGAAAAATTTGGAATATAAAGTTTTATAAAAACTAGTGTTGAAAACTATCTTTACAGATATTTGGAAAGATAAAATACTATTGAGAAAAAAAAGAAAATCTATTCCAAAAAAACAACAAAAAAAAGAAAATATGTCATTTATTTGAAGAAGGCATATAACATATAGATGTTCACATATAGATATGTGTGTATGATGAGAATTTAGAGAGCTAAAAATCATTTTAGAGGTCATCTAGTCACCTTAATTTAACAAAGCAGGAAACTGAGACCTAGTCAGGTTAAATTACCTATTTAACATACAAGTAAACAGAATCAGAAATGGTCTCAAAGGCTATGTCACCTAACTTCCTCATTGTATAGATAAGGAAAGCAAGGCCCAGGGAGGTTGTGTTAAGGCCAATCAGAGGAAGGATTGGAATCCAGATTCTCAAACTCCAGCATCCTTCATCCAGTGATCTCTTAAGATGTCAGGAAAAGCATATATACATACATATATACAAATATATATATATATATATACATGTGTGTATATATATGTATATATGTATGTATGTATATGTATACTATATATAGGTTGTCTATATATAGGTTGGTTTGTTAGTTGATTTCGTGATAAAAGCAATATCTATTTCTGAGGGTCTATATTTCTACCATCTTCAGTCAATTAGTAAACATTTATTTAGCACCTACGGTGTGCCAGACACTGTGCTGCATGCTTGAAAATACAAAGAAAAATAAAAGTCTCTGCTCTTGAGGACTTCACAGTCTAATAGGGAAATCAACATAAAAAAAAAAAAACAAAAAAAAAAAACTATGTACATACAAACAATATATAAGATAAATTGGAAATAATAAAGAGAGGAAAAAAAGTAGAATTAAGGGGGAATGGGAAGGAGATTTTAGCAGGGATTTGACAGAATTTAGGGAAGCCTAAATTTAGGTATCAATTAAGAGAGAATTCCAGACATTGGGAACAGTCAGTGAAAATGCCTAGAGTCAGGAGATGGGATATCTTGTATAAAAAAGAGCAAGGAAGCCAGTGCTATTGGATCAGAATGTATTTGGGGGTGTAAAATATAAGAAGACTGAGAAAATGGCTATGAGTGTGTAGTACAGTTTACAAAAGGCTTTCTTCATCAATATCACTAAAGTACACATCCAATATATGACATACATCAGTGTCATCTTGTTTAGCCACTATTTCAGTCCTGTCTGACTCTTCCTGACCCCATTTAGGGTTTTCTTGTCAAGGACACTAGAATGGTTTTGCCATTTCCTTCTCTACTTTGTTTTACAAATGAGGAAACTGAGGCAAACAGGATTAAGTGACTTGCCTAGGATACACAGCTCTCTGAGATAGGATTTGAGCTCAAAAAGATGAATCTTACTGACTCCACCCTTGGCACTCTCTCCACTGCAAATTCTGCTATTGTTATGTGGGTTTTGTTTTTTTTTTTCCTAGCAGAACAAAATTTCAGCCACGTTAGAAGCTAGGAGAAAATTAGCCTGAGCATACAAAGGTATTCAGTTGGCCTTGTCTTTGACATCACTCAGGTTGATTGAGGTGACTAGGGCCAATGACCTAGTACATTTATTCATTTTCTAAGCAAAGACCCTTAAAATGACTGACTTACATTGATACACAACAATAAAAAAAAAATTTACTATTTCTTCAATCTGTGCAGTTGAATGACTTACTGCTAGGGATTTTCCCCATCTATTACTATATCTTACATATGTTTGGTTAAAAGGTCAAATTGACTCAAAGAAAAGCTAGACAATAATGATTTTAGTAAAAAGCAGACGGATGTTGAGTCAAAAAAATCCCACTTACTAGCTCCACCCCCTGGTCCTCTGTATGACCTCAGGCCCCCAATTCAATTTATTCAGCAAGCATTTATTTAAAACTTAATATGTGCCTTGGCACATATTGTACTAGATTTTGGGGGTTTAAAGGCAAGAAAAGAAAGCCTCTCCCTCTAAGACCTTACCTCTCAATATTTGCTCAACTATAAAAAGGATCAGATAATATTTACATTATGAACGAATGAATGAAAAAGGCATTTGCTAAGCCCTTTCTATATGTCAAATACTGGGTAAGCACTACAGATACAAATAGAAGAATAAGGTATTCCTCTTTCCCAAGGAGTTTTCAATCTGGAGGGAGACAACACATTACTTATCTCATTAACTGTTGTGAAGATCAAACAAATTCTTAAAATATATGTATAAATGTATATGTGAGCATTTTATGAATTATAAAGCAATATATATTTCACTTTTTATTGAGAAGCAGTATGCTATAGTCTGGTACATAAATAGGCATTTAATAAATAAGGAACATCAGGCTTGGAGGCAGGAGTTCAAGTTCTATTTGAGCTTTGTAAAATATCACAATGATATAAAACCTTTTAGGGATTTAATGAAAACCCTTTGTAAGCTATTTAGTAATAAAGTAATTAGTAAAATGATTTAGTAATAGTAAAAATAATAAACATCATAGGTCTGGAACTGAAAGGAGTCTCACAGAACATCTCATCCAATCCCCTCATTTTACAACTGAGGGAGATTAAGCAATTTGCCCAAGTTGAGACACTTAGCAAATTGTCAGAAGTAGAATTCAAATCTAAAGCTGCCTTATTCCCCAATACCATGTGATCTCCAATTTTTTGATCTAATGGGTTTTTCCCTCCACTGGAGATCTAAAGTTTTTTCTGGGGATCGAGAACCACAAATTTGTTTATTTGTTTGTTTGCTTTGTTTGGGGCTTTTGTTTTGTTTTTTGACAAGGTACCTCCATCTTGCCTTGATGGAGAAAATTTACCACTTTTTAGATTAAAAGGTATAGCTTTTGTATTTGTTTAAAAATCATTTAAGAAACCTCTCTCATTGTTCCACTTTCCCTCTATAATCTCACCAAGAACCAATTTTTTTTTTTTTTTGTCAAGCAAGAAGGTGTACATAACTATTTATATTCACTGACTTTTTTTTTTTGGGGGGGGGGGTGCAGGAGTAGTTTACTGTAGCAGGAGCAGTGAGCCATGACTCACTGGCCAATGTTCTCAAGGCACAGTGTTCAGAGTTCCAGTACTGAGTGGAATCTGGCTCCTTGACAAATGTTCTAACCCAAAGTTGGGAAAACTAGTAGTTTCTCTGAATGAGTCATTCAATGAAGGAACTCAGTGGGGTGCTAAGTGCTAAGATATGTGTTGACTCATAGACAAGTAATGGCAAGGATAAGCAAAATGGGTATCATTGGCTCAGGTGTCTACAGAGTTAAATGAGCAGCTTCAAGAACATAACTGTGATACAGGGGATAGAGTGCCAGGTCTGCAGTCATAATATCCCACTACATCATATAAACTATGGACAAGTCTGGTCATTTGGGTCATCCTGGCCTTATAGTTTGTATGTTGACCTTGGAGTCAAAAAGACCCCTGTATTCAAGTCTAGACTCTGACATTCACTAAGTGTGTGATTTGGGGTAAATCACTTAGCCTCTCAAGATATCAGACAACTCCCTAAAATGTGTCTTCTGGCAAACCATCAAAGAGCATTTAAGAGCCTATAAAAAAAAGGCATTATACTAGGCATTGGTGATCCAAAGACAAAAATTAAATAGTCTCTGCCCTGGAAA